>NC_137642.1:5951281-6393781 GCF_963383615.2 Lipophrys pholis | reverse complement strand
ACGATCGACGGCATGCCAGCCTGCCAGCCTGCCTGCCACAGCGCCAGCCCCCAAGCCAGCGGGAACATTTGCCTTGTGGCTCCAATTCCCAGGAATGCCTAACCTGCGCCAGCTGTTGAGAACATGTTACCTGTGCCAACAATGTGCCGGCCCGGCCCACCACATCAACCCGCCATTCTGTCTCCATCTGTGAGCGACATTGGATTTGCGTGTGTGTTTGTTTGTCAGCAGCTTTACTATGTCTTTAACTCTTCCCACATCTGTATTTGTATTTGCATCTGCATGCATGAGAGCACAGCTTCTCTCGTGTCGAGCACGCAGGATGCCAAACCATACACGAATGTACGGAAGCTCCTAATACTGTGTGTGTGTGTGTGTGTGTGTGTGTGTGTGTGTGTGTGTGTGTGTGTGTGTGTGTGTGTGTGTGTGTGTGTGTGTGTGTGTGTGTGTGTGTGTGTGTGTGTGTGTGTGTGTGTGTGTGTGTGTGTGTGTGCGTGTGTGTGTGTGTATACGTGTCTCCATCTGTGTGTGGCCTCCCTTGCTTGCATCTGGAGCAGCATTGAAGAGGCTTTCCAACAAGGCCAATGGCGGCCAGCCTGCCAAACCGTCCAGATGTTAGTTCTGTAAGCCTAAGGCTAAATGGAGAAAGCCACACTCTCATTATTCAAGACTAGTAAATTGCAACCGCCTTTTTTTTTTTTTTTCAATCCAGCAAAAGTGCGACCATAAAAGAGAAAAGAAAGGGAGCGAGAGAAAGAGGAACCAGATGAGAGAGAGCGCGAGAGAGATGTGCTTCTCAGTTTAATTGATCTTTGTACTGCCAAAAACAATAACAATCAATGGTGGGAAGTAACAAACTGCCAAAGTTCCCACAAATATCTAGTCTATGTTTCACGTCTTCCGATGGGTTTGTTAGTTTATGCTTTCATTTGAGCTGTAGTACTGTCTGTCCTTTGTATGTGTCACTGCTCAGACAGTCTCGTGATTTTCTTATCACTCACACCTTACGACACCTTTCTTTGTGGAGGATTCGGGTTCTCCGTGTGCCTGTGTGGGTTTCCTTCTCCAACTATTCAAAGATACTCTGCTCCTTTTGCCCAGTCATGGCAGCATTATTATTATAATTGTTGCCTGTTTTTGGCAACGTGCTTCAGGGGGTCTAGTTTTTAGTTTTAGTCAACCATATTTTGCAGCTTGAAAAAGTTCTACTTACATGTAGAACGTACAGACTGTTGCCAAAACTCAAACACTGACAGACAGACAAAGTGTGACAAACACACATCTGAAATGAAGCACATGTCCTCCGAACAGAAGAGGAAGAATTTGACCCAAATAATTTAGAAAATGTGGTCAACATTTCTGCAGTGCCATAAACCCAGTACAGATGGAGAGTGTACGTGAAGCTTGTACGCTTTCTTAAACTGTACTAAACTACAAGTAAAAGTGTCTTTAATTGTCAATAGAAGGGATTTAATTCAACTGGCAAGAATGAAACGTCAACATTAAAAGTCTCAAACAATAAAGAATATAAACTTGGAGAAAATGGAACAAAAAAAAAAAATGTTTGCAAAACAGCAGATAAAAGTTTGAATTTCATTTTGTGGGTTTATGCAAAAGCAATTGCATAATTCACATTAGGTACAAATATTCAAAAAGTACTATCTAATTGCATGAACGTGAGTATCTGTAAGTTGCTGAGTTATGTGTTGTGAATGGGTTATGTCTTTCTTTGTGTGTCGTGTGTTTTCTTCCTGCTGGTGAACCTGGACGAAGGCTGCAGGTCAGCCTAAATGACCAGCTGACTGGTTTCTATCTAACAGCCAGAGGTGAGAGCCCACCTTTCCTCAAACTCTCCTCTCATCACTTCCTGCCAGCCAGCAGACTGTGGTCCACACCTCCGTAAACACCATAAACAGTAACATTTATCAGCCCTGGAATCTGCAGGGGAAACAAAGGCTAACAGTAAAACCGGCACCCTGCACTCTGTAAACATCACACTCAGGTTTGCTTTCCGAGCTCAACCTGGCCGTCAGATAAACACTCAGTTTCAGCGCAGTCTAGAAACGCTTACAGACATTCAGGAGGCACCGATTCTTGTGATTTAGATGTGAATTAAGAAAGACACTCAAGTCCAACATGGACGCCAGCCAGGTACACATGAGGCCAGAATGCAAACGCTGCAGCTCCAAAATCAGACATCTGGTTCCAGAGTATGTTTTTCCTCTCAAGTCATCCTACTTTCAGCTGTACATGTTCTGTAGTTCATTAATGATGGAGGGTCAGCCGTGTGGGGATCTTAGCTCTCGACTCATTGGGGCCTTTCTGTGAGCTGTTTCTCCCCATGTGTGCCTTGGTTTTCTCTACAGGTACTCTGGTTTCCCCCCACAGTTCCAAAGACATGCATGTGAGGTTAATTGGTGAGCTTAAATTGCTCGTAGGTGTTAATGTGTGTGTGACTGTCAGGATAAAGAAAAAGAAGTCTTACATTCCCTTAAAATATGAGACATTTTACTGAAAAGACTGTCCTTCTCTTTATCTATAAAGCTGGAATTAACTTTTATTGTATTAATTTTAAATTCTAAATGAGTATATCTTGAAAGTTGAACTGTACTTTTATTTTATTTTTATTCAATTAATAATCTACACAAGGAGCTTCAATGTTACATCTTCCATTTTTCCATAAACTTTGGACTTAAAGCTGATTTGGCAGTCATCTATACAACAATATAAAATAAATCATAAAGCAATCAAAAAAAAAAATAATAATAATAATATATATATATATATATATATATATACCAACAATGGAAAGGAAACAAAACTACATATCAACACACGTACTCAGAGTATTGATATAAAATTAAGACCCACTCTCTTTATATTGTGACCCAACCTGATGTTTATATAACAGTATAAATCTGTGAATAGTTTGACATTGCTTGATTTGTATTTCCAGTCTGTTCCAAAGTTTTAATCCGCATACAGACACGTTTTCCGAGCAGATTGTGCTATCAGCAGTGTAAAATCTCTATTGTACGTTAGTCGGTAATAATTTGTTGAACTCTTTATATAAAAATATTGACGTATTATAGTTTACAAGATACATCAATTTGAGCAACTTTGACTGAATAAACAAGATATGAGTGTGATCTGAAAAACCAACCTTGTGAATAATCTGCATCGCTCGTTTCTGTAATATGATAATACGGGTAATACGGGATAATCATGTACTTTTGTGTAAAAGTTACTTTACTTAGGATTGTAAAATACACTTGTGCATCTGTAGACATACTGAAAAACACAAAACAACTAAGAAAACCCCAAAACATGAGGTACAGTGAGGTTATTTACCCCAAATATTGAGTGTATGTTTATGCAACTTCTGGACTCATGCAAACAATTTCAATATAAGCAGATGGACGTTCAACTGGAAAATAATGTCACAAACTCAAGGTCACCCAGTGTCCCACCCTGCAAGCTCCAAACCCAGCGGCTTCCAAACAACCAAAAGTCGACATCCCCCAATAAACACTGGAGCCGATTCCGAAATGAAAACAAAACATGTGCAATGGACAAATTTAGCTTGATTGTGTGTGTGTGTGTGTGTGTGTGTGTGTGTGTGTGTGTGTGTGTGTGTGTGTGTGTGTGTGTGTGTGTGTGTGTGTGTGTGTGTGTGTGTGTGTGTGTGTGTGTGTGTGTGTGTGTGGCATCTGTGAGGTCATTTTACCTCTTTTGGTGAGATCCATGTGTGTGGACTTCCACAGAGCTTAGAGAACACCCCCACCCCCCACCCCCCCATATGGTGAGCTGTCTCATTGGGGCAAAATGACGCGTGGCCCTCCCCTGTGCAGGACCTCCAGCCAGCCATCAGACTAACCGAGTAAACAACAACTGGACACAGGGTAATAATGCTGTTTTATTTAGATAGAATATAATTATCTCCCAAATCTGTGACGCACGTCCACACATGACCTCAGTATAATCTATTTCTCACGTGAATTACCTCGGTCATATGTCAGGATTTATATTTCACTGATATCCCAAAGCCTGCTTTTTTGGAAAACATCGTTTTTTGTCAACAAACCCATTAAATCCATTTGATAGGATTTCAACCTTTCAGTTGATGCTCCATTAAAATGCCTGATATCTGACTTTATCCATTCATCTTCCTTACCACTTTATCCATTTTGTGGCCGCGGACAACTTGAACCGAGACCAACTGACCATAACTGAATGCAGGATACGCTGTCCATCACAAGCCTGACACTGAGAGACATATTTTCTACACAGGATCACACATACGAACAATTTATATACTGCAGCTAACCTCAAATGCATGTTAGACTGTAGACGGAAGCTGGAGTACCTGGAGAAAAAAAACCAAAACATACATGCAAATGTGGAACATGCAAATGCCACACAGGTCAGTCCGGAAGACCAAACCGCGGATATTTTCACTGTGAGGTCAGTGTGCTAACCACTACACAAATGTACAGCCTTTCTGTCTTCATTAGGAATAAAAGAAGAGCTGATTGTCTTGGTCGTGTCTTCCCCACATCGAGCCGTAGATTCATATCAAACAAGGCCTAGGAAAACATTCTGGAAATGAATGTCGCTGAAAGAAAAAAACATGACCGAGAGAGATCTCCTCCCATGACAGATCTCTCTCTCTCTCTCACGTCTGCCTCTCTCTTCCTGCACACAGATGTTACACAGCAGTTTGTTCAGAGAAGGAGAAGACGGTTCCTCCTCTGCGTCCCTGAGGAGTGCGTAGCCCGGGGAAAATCACATTTACACATAAACTGTTAATGTGTCCCTGCCAGAAACGCACTTGTGTGTGTGTGTGTGTGTGTGTGTGTGTGTGTGTGTGTGTGTGTGTGTGTGTGTGTGTGTGTGTGTGTGTGTGTACAAAAGAATGTGTTAAGGTAGTAAGGGAGGTGCAGACTACAAATATATTAGGAAGTGGCAAGATTGGAAACTGAGGGTCCTTAGGGGCCATCAGAAGCTTTGAAAGCGTGTGTGTGTGTGTGTGTGTGTGTGTGTGTGTGTGTGTGTGTGTGTGTGTGTGTGTATGTGTGTGTGGGAGGGGAGTTGCTGCTGCTGCTCTTTGTGTCCTCTGGCTGTACTCAAACTGTGTGTGTTTTTGATGTTGATCTCACCCAGTTGTTGGAAAGCCAAACACAGTCTGCGTGCCCAGATGTTGACAGATGTGCAGTGCTCAACCTAACTTCCTCTGAAACTCGCACATACAGTGACACACACACACACACACACACACACACACACACACACACACACACACACACACACACACACACACACACACACACACACACACACACACACACACACACACACACACACACACACACACACACACACACACAGAGCAGAGACTGTAACACATATCCTTCCGGTAGGCTCACTGGAGACAGCCTTCCTGGCTTGCGTTGAGGTATTCAACAAATACCGCAACGTTTCCTAAAACCAACCTCAGCCCCAGCGGCAAGCCGCTGTGGTCTCCAGGGACCAAAGTCCTCTCTGCTGCCCCAGATGTTCT
The DNA here is from genome assembly GCF_963383615.2 of Lipophrys pholis. Lineage (NCBI taxonomy): Eukaryota > Metazoa > Chordata > Actinopteri > Blenniiformes > Blenniidae > Lipophrys > Lipophrys pholis. The sequence goes on along the minus strand of NC_137642.1, from coordinate 6,388,221 downwards.
AAAACTGTCAAAACACACACAAAGTGCTCCATGCAGATGTGTTTAGCTCACCGGCAGAATCTCGGAGAAGGACACTGAGACTAATATCTGGATCCAGAGCAGCTCTCCCTGGTGGCTTGCAGTGGTTTTTGCACTCAAGCAGCTGTGCACATGCTGAGAGGACGCTGGAGACAGAGAGGGAGGGTTTGGATTGGTTGTCATCTGTTGTAAAACAAGATGGTACTGCTGTTTTAAAGGTTCAATTGTAGTTGTTGTTTTTTTTTTCCAGCCAGTTGAATTCAAATGACCGTTCTGTCCTGCAAAAAGAAAAGAGAGATGTTGTTTTCGTTCATCAACCAGACCTCAGAGAAACACAGCAAAGGTCTCAGAATGATATGAAGCATCTGCTGTGATGAAAATGTCGGTTTTGTCAAAGTACATCAAAACCAGCTTGGAATTGATTCTGTTTTTAATCAATAATGCAAGCATTACTATAAATAACCCATGATCCGGGAGCATAAGAATCTAATTGCAATAAATATTAGTTAGAGCAACATCATATCAGCAACAAGTTATCTGTGTGAAGAGAAATATATTTTAAACTGCTATTTGGCTATTCATGCATTGGCTCCATTCAGCCAGGTGTTTCTTACAGATATAGACAATAGAAAGGTTTAATTTGTTAGTTTGGATCAGATATAATGTACAGGTTTGCCCTGTTTTTGAGAGAGAGATTAATGAACACATCTTTCTTAGAATATTATATTTATTTTTGTTAGAATCATTTTTTCTCTCTTTTAATACAGACTTGATTATTATCTGTTTAAAGAAATTAAGCGAAAAAGGGTTCACACATGTTTTCCTTTTTACATTTTATGATACCATTTGTACTTTTGTACTTTTGCTACACACTTTTCTACATTGTGAAATACAAAAGAATCCCCCAAACATGTGGTTTTCAAATTTTAAAAAGAAAGTAATTAAAGATTATTTCTTTAACAGTAAAGGTTTGTCTAAATATCAAACCAACGAAGTTAAAAGTACAAAAACATTTTCTGTTACGGGGTTAAACTTCATATAATAAGCTTATATGCTTGATTTCGGCTTGTAAACTTTGAGCAGGAAATAGAATAAATATCTTTCTCATAGTTTGAGATAAATCGTGTGCCTCTCTAAGGGAATAAAAACTCGGGATGAAGAAACATATGTGCTTGTAATTTCTGCACGGTTTGAGACACATAACTGATATTGCGAGAGTAGTTTATTTTTGAAATGTTAGGTAAGTTTATGTGTTCAGTGTGTCAAGGTCGCTCCCTAACGATGGCAGCCCACCTCTGGAACAAACACAGATGAGAGTTTTGCCCTCTCCTCCCTCTCTGTCATCCTCCCACTGCTTCATTGACTGAGCCCTCTGAGCTGAATCTGCGCTGATGGCGCCCAGTGGAGCTCCAGCATGCAGCTGGAAGAGAGATAATATACATATGAGAGCAAGAAAGAGAGAGAGAGAGAGAGAGAGAGAGAGAGAGAGAGAGAGAGAGAGAGAGAGAGAGAGAGAGAGAGAGAGAGAGAGAGAGAGAGAGAGAGAGATTTCATATCACACAGCTCAGAGCCTCAGAGCCTGGAGATGTTTGTGCCTCTGCATGTGTGGGAAGGGCTTTTCTGACTGGCTCCCTCATGCAGTTAACATCTGTCTACACACCTTCATCAGCGCTCAGCAGATCACACAACTGAAGAAAACCGCCCAACTCCTCTCATTTTGTCTAGCCACACCGCAAACAAGCAGCCTCGTCCTGATCCTGAAATATGCACTCTCATTCTTACAGCCTCTGCCAAGCAGCTTATGACGCCACCGTCGAGCGTCAGAGCAAACCTGAGCAGAGTATCAAGAGCCTTCGCTTTGTGGCTCGGCTCTCGCTTCACCACAGTGCAAAACGATTCCTACATTACCCAAGCAGCTGCCGCTAAGCAGCGGTCAATCACATAATTGCTCTTATCCTCTCTCATAAATATTCTGGCCGTCACATGCTGTCTGAGATACTGGAATTACAGCTTGCTGACGTAGAGGCTGCGCATAACTTTCATCTCAGTGGGAGGCTCAGAAACGAATGTGGTTCATAAGTTTTCCAGCTTAGAGTCTGAAGACCTGTGAGCTCTTTATCATTAATATGCCATCACGCATAGAAAGCTCTATTGTGCATTGTGCCGGGGGGGTGGGGGGGGGGGGGGGGGGGGTGGAACTGGATAAAAAGGAGCTTCAAAGACGAATTTTCAGGGTTGAATGAGTGTGAACTGAATGCAAAAGCAGAAACAGGGCTGCTTACTTCCAGCATATTCATAAGCAGCAGTACAACGGTGGGATGGAAAACAAAACAAAACAAAAAAACATACACTGTCATCACCAACAGGAACTCCATTTCTGCCACCAAAGCTTCACTATAGTAATGTGCTATTATGACTCAAGGGAACCTTGCATGATTTTTGAACAAATAAAACCCAGGAGAGGATATCACCCATTACAAACACTCACATCACCACTTTCTTTACTGTTCTCAGTACTGTTACCAGGACGTAATTTTATATATATTTAAGTACAATTAGCACCATGTAATTTACCGTGTTACTTTTAAAACAGCAAGATGTTAATGAGTAATGTCACCGTTTGAACTGATTTTCAAACCTCCATCTGTTTATCAATCCATCAATCCATCAATCCATCAATCCATCAATCCAAGACAATCTCACAAACAATTTTAGAGTTAATTAGCTTCAAATGGTGAAGAAAGAAACATGCACACACAGGTTAAACATCTGAGCTCCCCACAAAGGACCCTTAAACCAAGGACTCACAACGAGATGATAGTGCTCACCGATACACCGCTACACCGTGCACCAAAGTTTTTAATCCTTTCAATAGAGAATACGATTATTGTTTTACAGGGACAAATCCCACATCACAAAAAGGCCTTGTGCTTTGAACATCAATATTTTCATTGGCAAATACATGTGATTTTTTTTTCCAAATTTCAATACAATTCAGTACAATTCAGGCAATGCAACAATAGTGACACATGAGTACAAATGATTCAGAGCTCTTTTCATCTCTGCCTGTACAGCTTCTTCTCAATCGGAAGGCACAATACTGCAATGTTTGCTTCCATTTGACCCTTTTTTTATTTGTTTAAAGTTCTTCTTAACTTTGAGGGGAGTGTGTGAGTACCGTCTGTAGCACTTCTGCTGTCCATGTGTTGAAGAGAAATGCCCCCCAGTTACATCCGATATAAAATAATCAACATGCAGCCAAGTTTAACATAACCGGTGCATATGAATGAGACTGGCAGCTTGAACAATTCTGCTATGTATGCACAGTCAATTTACTATTCAGAATAAAATATCATTTGAAAAGAGAAAATGTGTGTGTCTGACAAATAAATTACAACAAAACAAGAAACTTAGAGCCAGCACAATTCAGTATCTAGCTATAAAAAGAAATGACACACATCAGATTAAAACATTTGAAAAGAGATGACACAAGATGTAAATTGGATGCTTTCAGTTAAAGATTTATTGAGTGCAGTCTACATTGTGTTCATGCATGTAATATTTACCTGCAGCAGGGCTGTAAAATCATGGGGAAATTCACATATAGCAGATTTGCAAAGACAAATTGAAGTTTATCAGGACAACGTTAGCCAAATAAGCACTTTGTGGATAATATCAAAAACATGTGTGACATCGTTCCATCCATAGCAAGCTGTCACTGCCTCCTGGCTATAGCCAATCATTTTGAACTTTTGGTTACAATCATGGCTTGTAGATTGCAGATTATCACTTTAATGAAGAGGTTAGTGCAGTGTTATTACCACAGTTGTAAAGTTAATCAAAATCTGTTTCCACTCCTCTGGCCCCAAGCCCTTCATTTTAGGGCAGAGCAGCTGCACAATGCTGAGCAACCTGAGAAACCAGACTGCTCAAACCTGGGGGTGGAGGCATGTGTGCACGGGGGTGGGTGATGGTGTAGTAGGCAATTTGTGTCTGTGTGCATGTGCATGATGGAGAGGGTCAAGAGAGAGGCTGTTTTGAATTGGGGGGGGGGGGGGGGGGGGGGGGGGGGGGGCATTCAACCTGTGTACACATGGGAGCAGAAGGTTTCCAAAGACACACGGAGCATATGTGAATGCGTGAACATATGCATGGATGCAACAAACAGCCACACAGGCATGTTCAAGCTCTGCGATATAAACTGACACGCTCTCATGAAACTAACCTCATGTTCTCATTGAAGATGCTCAGTTTACTGAATTCCCCTGAAATGTTTTTAGACATCTTCTCATGACGTGTATGGACAAAATAACTTGGAACAATTTGCAGTGTGGTGCAATAAAATGCAACATCCCAGCAATAGCAAGGCGTTTCTGTATTCATTTTCCAAACTCTGCACTTAATAGTTTTATAAAGCAGAGTCACACACGATGAGACTTTTGAGTCATGGATCATCTAAATGTGTAATGTTGATGAAAACATTGGCAAATCTGAAATTTTAAGCATGGATTTCTTTTCAGCACAGTGCTTTATGGGAATGAAGTGATGCAAAGTTACTGAGAAATGGAGTGTATCTGTGATGATAGGAAAGCCAAATATTCCTTTCCTGTCCTCGTACATTACCATAAAATCTGGAGGAAGATGACATGCAACAATGTAAAAAAAAAAAAAATTTGTTTGCAGACTGAGGCTGCGATTAAATATATATAAATTTCATCTGGTCATCTGGTAATCCACAGACTCCATTTTACACCTGAGTGCGAATAGGTGACCCAGAACAGAGCAGAGCTGTTCTGGACCATACTGGCTCCCAAGCTGTCCTGCTGTACAGCACACCTTCAGCACTGTGGCTGCAGCTGCTCTGCCCTGTCTCGCGTGTGCATATGTGTATCTGCATGTGCGTCTACTCTTGTGTGTATGTAGCCCCCTGCACGGGGTCTGTTTGACCGCAGCTGTCCCTACCTCTATGCGGGTCTCCGGGGCAAGGCTGACCTCTCTCTCCTGAAGCCACTTCAAAGAGACCGGGGATGGGCTGAAGGGGCGCAGGGTGCTGGCCCGGCCAGCACGGCTGCTGCTTCCCTGGGCTTTGGGAGCTGGGGAGCTGGGGCTGGAGAGAAGGTAAAGGGGGTGGAGGGCTGGGGCTGGGTGTGCTGCAGGAGGTGAAGGGAGTCACAAACAAGGGGCGATGAAGGGGTGGCAGAAGGGCAGAGACAGGAGGTATGGGAATTTGGGTGGGGATGTTATTACAGTTGAAAGCTGGAAGTTTATCTTTGTGTTTGTGTGCTTGCTGTTCAACCTGGACAGACCTTCTGTGCTCTGGTGTCACTTTGGGGTGTGTGTGATTCGCTCAGGAATGCATCGCCTCACCCACATGGGAGTCAGGGGTCCAGCTTGGTGAGAATAGATGGAACTTGGGGGCTCCAAATGGAAAAGAGAGATTACTAGCTGCACACACAAATTTAAAAACATAAGCATATGAGTGGAGAGACAACGGACGTCATTATCAAAACTAGTTTAAAGGATTATTTTGTGTCACTACAGTGCATAATGGTTAAAACAATTCATGAGTTATTTTCTGAATGAATATTTTTATCTTATAGTTTGTGTTGATTCTAATGTTACCTGGCAGTTCACAGTGAGGTGTGTTCAATGGTTTTAGAAGATCTGCAGAGATCACACTATGATTTTTCGGTGGTCTATCATATTCATTTATTCTGCAATTTATTTATTTACCTTTTTAGTTTCCACAGGATTGTTCGCTCCATAATATTAATGACCTTTGGTACTGCCATCTATTCCATCCAGCTATCATCTCTCCTCGCTTCACCCAGGATATAAGCAGGTTACTACATTCAACAGTGACTGTGATCCTTTCATTTTCCACACCTGCTTTAAGGAGCACAGTCACTCAGGATGCTGATGTTGATCGCAGGAGAGATCGGTTGAAAAGCAGAGTACAGGCAGATCACACCATGGTCAGTCCAGTGGTCCTTGGTGGGCTCTATTACAGGGAAAATAATGTCACACACTCACAAATATGAAAAACATAGAGGAAATATATAGACTGTTGGAGGGAACTAGAGTTATCAGAGAAAAACCCATGTTTGCCCAAGGTGAACATGCCAAGTTTGTACCCAAGTGAACCAGGGGCATTCCCAATTGTGAATAACCACTGCTGTACTGTGCAGCCTACAGTCAGCAGCAAAACATGTGTACACAAAAAATACACACACTTCTTCCCTGCTGTATAGCATCACTTCTCTCTGTATCATTCATGATTGGGATTTTGTATAATAAGGTTCCACAGCATAAATAGATTTGGAGCACACATAAAATGCTACTCCAAAGTTAGTGGTGATAACAATCTAAACTCTTCATATCTGGATATTTTTCTCCATTATACATCTCACATACATCTTACATTCATACTTAGTTGGTTTTTACTTGATATTGCGATGTTGCAATGGATGTTACCTTAAGCAAGCCTCCCTTGAAAAGTAGATTTTGATTTCAATGAGAGGTCCTGCTAAAAAAAAAGAAGAAAAAAAAAGAGCTTGAAATAAAATCAATTACCACAGGTATTTTGTGTTTTTGCTCATATTCACACACACGCAGCTGAAAACACAACATGGCTGAAGTTCACAAACATGCACCATATGGTGCACCTGTGTGTGAGATCGCGCATGGCTGAGCAAAACATACCTCCAGGAATCTACTTTAACGTGTTGCTCGTGCACAGCTGATCTGACTGACTGGACAGATTCACTCTTCCACTGAGAAGATTGTTCATAATGACGCCTCGAGGGAACCCAGAGCTAATACCACTACTGACTAATGCACTGATTACAAGATCTGTGTTTATCCATGACGGTTATGCAGAGAATGACGTCTTTGCTGATGACACGGGAACTGTGTAATTCCAGCACAAATGCCATTAAATATGTACATTTTGACAGACTAATATCCTTATAGGTTGTTTTTAAAAAAATAAGAAGCAGTGAAAGCAACAGCAAATAATCAGCAGGAGAATGTTAGTTAGAATGCAGACAACAAAAACACTATTTCGTAAAGAAAAAAGTTGACAGTGATCATCTTGAATTAGAGTGATTGTTACCATATTTTGGCGATTCAGACTGAGATGGACTGTTAAAATAATTACTCGAGGTATTAATATTAAATTTACAGATATACAGCGGGACTATACCCAGATTGAGTCTGGGCTGATATACAGATATATTCTTGATGTTTCCCTAAAAACACCACACAAGGTTGAGATATATAACTTTTAGTTAAAGATCATGAACAACTTTGTCGTGAAATTTGGAGCGGATATTCACCTCCATTAAAGTGAATGTCATAATTTCTTCATAATAATGGTATATCTGAAAAATTGACAACAATACCCTCAACACATTCATGTTTGGGTCTTTATGTATAGACTGCTCCAACATACCACAGTTTTGATCAAATACATGATACGCAATTATTTCTTAAATGTTGCTTTTTTGATATTATAGAACTATTTTATCTGTCAGCCAAAGTGACACTGCAAGTTGTTTTGTGTGTCTCTGTGTGTGTGTGTGTGTGTGTGTGTGTGTGTGTGTGTGTGTGTGTGTGTGTGTGTGTGTGTGTGTGTGTGTGTGCATGACACGTGCAACAGAAGGGCTCCCTTGTGTGGCTTTATTTTTTTTCATGCTGTCTATATACCCTCACCTCTCTCACGCACACGCGCACACGCGCACACGCACGCACACACGCACAAACACCTATCTTTGTGCTGGTTTGTGGCATCCTCTGCACAAAGGACTGCGAGCAATAGGCCATCTGATGGTATAGTGCGTGCAGGCGTGGGTGTGTGTGTGTGTGTGTGTGTGCGTGTGTGCGTGCGTGTGCGCGTGTGTGTGAGGGCCAGAAGTGTACACACTCACACATATCATCTGACATGTTAAGTCCACCTGTGTCTGCACTCTTTGCCCAGCTCACGGCTCCAGACTCTGCCCCCTCTGCCACAGCAGCCGCACATTGTTCAGGGATAGGACATCAAATATGACTTCAAAATCACAATCCTTCCCATTCAACACAGTGCCATTTTCACCTTTGAAATACCATCACATTATTAACAAGTACAATGTTCCGTTACATTCCGAAGCTTATAAATGACACTGGGATGCCCAAATTCACCATCATACCAAACTAAAGTGTCGTCCTATGATGGGACAGCTGATCCCACCGACTTTAAACGACCCGTATGAGAATTTTAAAAATGCTCTGTATAAACAATCCTTGCCTTATATGTGCTCTTTGGTGTACACTAAACTGATCAGCTGTTGTGTGAAGGTTTCAGTCATATGCTGCGCAGCTGTCTGCTCCTGGCTGTTACCAGCGTTTAAATGACTGCAATGTACTGATGTGATTGGGCTGCACAGAAATTGTTGACCCTACTGACTTCAAAGATAGTGTTCTTATTCACTTAGGCACAAAGCCACATCAGAAAGCAATGAACATGTAATTATGGAAATATTGACTCATGGAACCGAGAAGGTGAACAGTCAAAGTTTGCTAGGCCTACGTTATGTTTGATGTCGGCAGTACAGACAGAGCGACTGCAGTGAGACGAGCAGGTCTGTGATCAAAGGCTTCACTTGTGAGGGACCTCGAGTAGACACAACCGCATGAAAATAAAGTGCAAACTTTTATTGTGTTGTGTGGTTTGGCATGAATACTCATATGAGACTGTGTATGAATTGGAGAGTCGCCATAACAGATCACAAGGAGGTGCCTTCCATCTTGGGGCTGGCTCCAGATTTCCAGATTTTTGAAGCCTCTGTCCCAATTTTTGGGAGGTGTGAAGCTGCCATGAAATTCAAAATGTAAAAAAAATGTTTCTTCTTATGAAGAACTTTTAATATCTGATAACTTATCTATATTTTACTATGATGGAAACATGGGTCTATTTTTACACGTATTTATTGTCAGTCATGGAAATGTTCTCACAGATATCCATGTGCACAATTCTTTTTCTTCTGTCTACCTCACAATACTCAGAAAAATCACAATGACGAAACACTGTTGAACATAGAGGGTGACTCAATAACACACCAAGTCAATTAAAAGTATTGCCACATCATATTGATACATAAACTTCACAGATCAACTTAATGCACTTTTTAGCCACGTTAGAACTGCCGTGGAGAAGTTGTAACATGGTAACAGTGTCAAAAAGCCGCACGGTGGCGCAGTGGTTAGCCCTCACGGCGAGAAGGTCAGGGGTTTAAACACCAGCTGGGGCCTTTCTGTCTGGCATTTGCATGTTCTCCCTGTGTGGGGGGGTTTCCTCCCACAATCCCAAAAACTTGCACCGTGGGTCCCTGAGCAAGACACTCGGCCTCCACCAGCTCCCCCTGAGTGCTGCTCTGTGTGGCGGGGGGAAAAAAATAGATAAAATTGTTAGAGAAATCTTGTTTTTGTCTCATAAAGAATGATATGTGCAGTGTGTGTTCAAGGATGACCTGTGTCAGCATTTTGGAACCTCTGTGCTACTTTTTGTAACCTTCAATGTCTACAGTGCAAGAAGCGTGTGGATCTTTCTCAAAACAATTCAGCCTTTAAGAAGGCGTTGTCTGACTTCATACTTCGACAAACTCCTGGACAATCATGCAAAGGTGGTACTGTGACATTGTCTCTTCTTGGAAGAATAATGCAAAAAAAATAAAAAAAATGGTCTTAAATCTTTTAATTGCTCTCAGTCTGATTCCTGTGCTCCGGACGCAATTGCCTAACAAATGGTCAAGGGTGAAAATATATAAATAATTTAATAAAATACTTTCTTATAGATTAAAAATAAAATAAAAAAGAAGTAACAAATAATTTGAGACGTTTTACAGACTAATCTTGTCTTCATTGTGACGAGGACTGACAAACTAGATATCGATGGTCTGACAGAAGAGATGGATACAGAGAGAGAGAGAGAGAGAGAGAGAGAGAGAGAGAGAGAGAGAGAGAGAGAGAGCAGACGGGAGAGGGCTCATTTCGTGAATGCGTTTCATGGCACACACAGAGCGAACAAGCATGCGCCCACATACACACCCCTTCCTCATTCTGCCTACAAGTTCACAGAACTGTATCAAACATTGATGTGAAAGATGTAATCACATTTTGAGGTTGAAAGATGAGGAAGGTACTTGAGGAACTGAAGCACCAGATCATGAGATGGTTCATTACATATTGAGGTAGTTTTTTTTTTACATGGAGTGAATTGGTATTGCCCCCGGCTAGCTCAGTTGTTGGAGCATGAGACTCGCAATCTCAAGGTAGTGGGTTCATTTCCTTCCCGTGGGCTCACCACCCGCAGGAAAGGTTCTTAATCAGTGCAATGTAATCTGGGTGGCAGTGCTCAGACTGCAACCTGGAAACAGATAAGCGGGAGAAGATGGATGAATTGGTATTTTAATACATTGATGACAAAACAGTAGCCTTCGTGTGTGAATGAATTATGATTATAATGAGTGGCATTTTAAATATAAAACAAAAACATGGAACAATACGTCATTGTTTTTACATTGCTAAAACAACACCTTATGTTGTTGTCCATACATATTTAGATTATATGTTGTTTTGCTTTCCCCTCATATTTCTGGGACTTTGTATGATGGTTGTTTGTTACCTTGAAAATAATTATGACCGTGTGAGAAAGTGAGGGAAATTTAGCACATGTAACGTTCCCCGTGCACATTTGGTGCCGATCCTGGTGGTGAGAGGGAAGTTGGAATTCACTAAAATGCCACCATTTCTTTTCACATTTTACTAAATTTTCTCCAACAGTTTTCATTTCGATTTCGTACTTATTCACTTGGTCTATTTCAGTAGTTTGATAACAACAACATCAACATCAACATCAACAACATCAACAACAACACAAGTTTATTTGTATTGCACCTTTCATTCACAAGGCAAGTCAAAATGCTTCACAAAAGCAAAGAAATACATACAATTACATTAGAATTGTTGAAATAAAACAAGATATTAACAAAATACGAGCTTTTAAAGACAAGAGAAGAAGAAGAAGAAGAAGAAGAAGAAGAAGAAGAAGAAGAAGAAGAAGAAGAAGAAGAAGAAGAAGAAGAAGAAGAAGAAGAAGAAGACTTTCATAAATGTTGTCTCCTTTCTTTTCTCCTCCATGGTCCTGCTTCCATCTACCGCAGGTCTTCATCAGACGACATCTGACCATCCCTCCGTCCGGAGGACAGAGCTTCATTCAGCCGCCGACATCTGAACTCTCGCGATAGTTGGCTCATTAGCGGGCCCAGTGTGAGTTGAGCCTCACGGGATGTTGGAATGGGATGATGATGATGATGATGTTGATGGTGACGATGATGAGAGAGCTGCACGGCGGAGGAGAACCGGCTGATCTGAACCCGTTGAAAACCGTCACCGGGAGGACGAGACGACACGGTAAGATATGTATATTTATGTCTGCGTGCGCGTGCACGCAGGAAAAAAAAGGGGGGTTGCCGCCCCCCCGGTGACGTCACGAGCTTCCTGAGTCAAAACAACGGTTGGCTGCGGTAACCGCGGCTCCTCGGGAAATCCGCTTGATGTGGCTCCCTCCGGTTACAACGCGCCGCCTTTCGCCCCGCTCCTCTGGTTTTAGTTCGAACCGTAGCTTTTAACGTCCCCAGCAGACGAGAAGACGAGGATAGAGACGAGGAGAACGCCGGGAACAGCAGGTGCACGGGGATATCACCGCACCTGCCGCTACAGGTAATTAAGGTTAGTCGGGGCTCCGCTGTTAGCAGCCCGGTAAACCGGCGCTGAAGCTCGCTCCATAATGTGAATGTACGTCCCGGGTGAAGGCGGAGGTCTGTTTGTGGGTCACTTTTAAACGTGGCTATGGTGAAGTTGTGTTTATTGGACTGCACAACATACGCCATGCATGCCGTTCTCCAGCACGCTGCGTCAGTTTGACGTAGTTAATGCGGAGCCGCTACCTGAGAGTCTTAATCATTCATGCTGCTTCTCTGAAACACTCACACGGTCACCTTCAGTCGTCCCGCTAAGCAAGACATGTCATCCGAGGAAGTCCTGCTGCTTTTCATGCCCGCGGTGAAAAGAAACTGCTACATTTGACTGCATAATATATAATTGAGAGGGCGTGTCCCACACAGAGCAGAGGATATCTGGACCAGCAACACGAGTATCACAAGAGATTATTCTGTCTACTACATATTTTGTATAAAATGTCATGTTTCATTTGTTTTTATTTTTCGTTGTTTAGGGTTTGACTGATTTAAGTTGTGTTTTAGTGTTGGGATCTGGGAACTGAGTTTGCATGTTCTTTCTGTGTGTGCTTGGGTTTCCTCTGGGTATTCTGGTTCGTCCCACAGTCCAAGAACATGCATGTGACGTTACTTGGTGACCCTAAACTGCCCCTGGGTGTGAATGTGAGTGTGTGTGGTTGTCTTTCTCCCCCCCCCCCCCCCCCCCTCTCTCTCTCTCTCTCTCTCTCTCTGTGTTTGCCCTGTGATGGACTGGCAACCAGTTCAGGCCGGTGTATCCTGCCCTCGCCTATAGTAAGCTGGGATTGGCTCCAGCGACCCTGAACAGGATAAGCTGTATGGAAGATGGATGGATGGATGGATGGATGGATGGATGGACGGACATTGATCCATTTACTTTGTCCAACTTAGGATTCCTGGTTTGATGTTGATCCCAGCTGACTGTGGGTAAAAGACAAACAGGTCATCAGTCCTGGGTACTTAGTCCTTCTGAAAGTAGTTCATAGCTTAACACAGAGTGTTGACACTTTGTGAAGTGGAGGTGCTGACATCAAGTGTTTGGCAGTGTTCATATCATTATTACTTCTTTGATATATATTTAGTGCAGAAAAACAACACATTTTGTTCAAATTACCATCATTTCTTTAAATGATTTGATATCTCTATCCAACCATCATCTATACCCACATGGACCTGGAGCCTATCCAGCCTGTCTCGGGGGTGACACTAGACGGGTCACTCGTCCATCACAGGGCAGACACTGAGAACACTGAGAAGAAATCTTCCACTTATACACACATTGATGCCTAAGGACAATTTGGAGTCACCAATGAACATAACATGCAAGTTTCTTGGTATGTCGGGAAGCACAGGGACAACATGCAAACCACACTGAAAAGCCCTGTTGGCAAGCAGATTCACATAACCTCCTTAATTTCTGAGCTGATGTGATCTGTTAATTTAGTAAATGTCACAGTTCAAGAACATGTAGTGAACACTTCCAACCCAAGCCATTCAAATTGCAAAGAAGAGTAAACACATTTTTAGAAAGGGGCATTATAGAAGCTGCGGTCAAAATATTTTTTACTTGTGCCTTGTGTCAATTGACTACAGTCAGCTTCTGTCAACACAGGCTGCAGAGAGAAAACTCTATCCCTGCCCTCCATCACTCAATCCACAGGATACATGCTGCACCGTGCAGTTACTTATGTTTGCATAATGCTCACCACCCAGAGCACATTAACTACGTGCTTTAAAACAAACAAAAATAGACTTCAGGGTTGTTAAGAGGGTTCAATGTGGATCTACAAACGTCAATGTGGATCTTCTATGTCACTTGCATATCACATGGTTAATTGAAAGGCATCCTATGTGTGCACAGTGTAACACTTGAGGTGCTGCCAAAGGCCCGGCTTTTATTTTGTGCAGAGGATTGAGCTTTTGCAACTGCGTCAGCCAGAGATGGTGTGAGGACACACTTTGGTGAGGTTAGGTGAAGTGTGCTGTTTGGACAACAAGTTGGTAGAAGCAGTATTTCCTTTTGAGCTATTTGGTTATACGCTTCCATTCTCAAGAAATTATATACTCTGCTGTAGATTATTCTTTTAGCGTAATGATTGTTGTGCTTACCACTATTCATAGATTAGCTACCTCCAGAGCCTCAGAAGTGGCTTCATTTATTGTTTTATATTAGGAACATTGGAACTGGAAGCTTTTGAGATGTAAAACACAGACACTTCTCATCTGGTCCCTTTTAAAGGTCAGGCCAATATCTCTTATTTGTTACACACTTTTCAGTTTTTTTAAGCCAGACATTGTCAGCTGACTCCAACAATGACTTATGCTGCATTGTAATCACTTTATTAAAATAATAATCCCAAATATAGGAATGGCTGTAGTTAATTACTATCAGTGCTTATGTTTGATTGTGCTAACTTTTTCTAGTCACCTTTTTTTTTATTTATTATTATTATAGCTGCAAAGTGAGAAGCTTTTTACCTCTATGACCCTGGATGCAAGTGTGCCATTCATCCTGCACAAACATTTGGCCCAGATCAGAATGAAAGTGTCTTCAATAAGACCTGAAGCTGGTGGATATAAAAAGCTTCATGCACAAGCAAGTTGTAAGGTTTATGACTGGAAATATGAGTTACTGCAGTAGACAGACCTACATGCCATGCCATAAAGTACAAGTCTAATACATGTCTATCATTACTGTTCTGATAATTGACTGTTGAGTCTGTGCTTTTTTTTTTTCTTCTTCTTCTTTTTTACATATTTTTCTTAATTTGCCTTTTCGTTTCTTTGTTTCACCATTTCTTTTTTGTCCTGGTTGCCTCTGGAATGAAAAGTCCTGAAATAAATGCTGTCTGGCAAGTGCTTCCTCTGGCATGGTTGGTTCACGATGTCAGTGCACATCGCCATAGCAACAGCCACCCTGGTGACAAGGGGTTGCCACTGTCTGGACACTCTGCTCCTCTTTTCTCCTCTCTTCTCCCACCCAACTGAAGTTTCATTAAATCACACATTGGTGTTGAAGGCTTATGTACATAAGAATTTGAACCTATCGGAGGTAATTGCAAGACTCTTTAATACCCTTTATTTTTCAAAATTATTGGAAAAATATTACTTTTACCATACTTTCACTAACAATTCATTGTAGTAATTATGTCATGTAAACTCTTCTGTGTGATTAAATTGGACCTATCTGATTGAACATACCAGAGGATGAGGTATCACTAAATGACCCAATCAGACTCTATGTAAACGCCACATCGGATTACTGTTTGCATGTCTGTTATGTAACGTCACCATGTGATGCTTCATGCACACTATTTCAATGGAGAAAAAAATGGCGATGTTAAAAGTCAACTGGTCAATGCAAGAGATGTCACAAATGGCCAACTTCACAATGCAAAGCATGACGGGGATGATCAGCTTACTGATTTGGATGATATTATTGGTGCATAAAAAAACCCTGCACATCAAGTTTTCCATCCATCCATCCATCCATCCATCCATTTTCTCCCGCTTATCTGTTTCCGGGTCACGGGGGTTGCAGTATGAACACTGTCACCCAGATCACATTACACCAATTAAGAACCTTTTCCTGTGGGTGGTGAGCCCGGCATGGGACATGAACCCACTACCTTGAGATTGAGAGTCTCATGCTCTACCAACTGAGCTAGCCAGGGGCACACACAGTTTTCTCAGTCGGAAAGAATATGGTCAGATTCACAAAATGTGACCATGTGAACATAGGTAGACAATTAAATTTCCAAATGAAATGAGGATTGACACTATCAATATCATAATATGTGCTGTTGTTTTTTTGGGAAAATAAAAATGTACACACTCAAGACAGTTTTGTCAGGACTGTAATGCTTGAATTTCATCATAAAAAATTATTGAATGTTTTTTAATGTATAATATACTGTCCTAAAATGTTATTGTAAAAGAGAACAAACAAAAGATTTGAACTTAATTTCTTTTGTATGCGTTCAACCTTTG
Organism: Lipophrys pholis; assembly: GCF_963383615.2. Taxonomy (NCBI): domain Eukaryota; kingdom Metazoa; phylum Chordata; class Actinopteri; order Blenniiformes; family Blenniidae; genus Lipophrys; species Lipophrys pholis. Next base: position 6,372,418 of record NC_137642.1, on the reverse strand, counting down.
AGACAAAAATGTCAATTTCAATCATTCAATTAGCAGCAATAAATATATTAATGCAGTTAATGTAGTGTTAGTTTTTAATTGGATCACTTAAGCAAAGAGGTAATTGGACTCATTAGTCTTGAGTTACAACCTGCAGAGCTTTTGTGACGGTTGCTGCACCATAAAAGTGTCCTAAAATCTTTTATGTCCTAAAATGTTTGCAAAAGGGCTCAGCTTGGCAAAAACGTATCTCCATCTTTATTAAAAGGACTAATTGATTCAGTCCTTCTGACAAAGAAGTGTTTTAAAGCATCGAAAACGTGAAATTTCGAGAAACAATTCTGGGTGAAATTAGGTGAAAGCCTGAGCTGAACTGTGCAGCACATCTTGTACCCAAGAAACCGCATCTGTTCACCTGGTTTCTGATTGGTCCTGATTCTGCTGCCTCAACGCTCCGTGTCACCTACCAGGGTGTGTGCATTAGTGGATCTGTTCCAGTCTCTGCTCTGACACTGCAGTCCCTCCAAGTTGTCTGCAGCGGTGCAGACGCCGGCTGATCTGAATACTGATTTCCAGCTAATAGCTGCGGCGGCTAGCCGAGCCGTAGTGCTGATCTCCATTCAAGCCGAGCGGCATAGTGCTGCTGCGCGTTGTGTAATACAGTGTAGTAGGGTGCATTTGAGGTGAACGCGGCAGCTATGCAGCGAGCGAGCGAGAGGGGAGGGAGAGTGAGACGACGGGAGAGGTGCAGAGATTTGCAGAGAGAACGAGAGTGTGAGAGCATCCCTAACCGTCGTCGTTGCTATTTATAACCAAGTCCTACTCCACAGTCCTGAGATGCTCTCCCACCTCCCACATAGACAAAATCAGCCTACACACACACGCCCACGTTAACAAAATCATTTGAAGACAAAAAGGTAGACTTGTTTCTGTACAACCTGCCCACCATAACCGAATATCTGTGAATGAATTGGAGTTAATGGATGGCAGGTTGTTTTTTCTTCGTCAAGAGCTCTGCAATAATTCATCCTGTTTATCAAAAAGAGTTTGGGCAATAGAAAGAGGAACTGGGTGGGGGTAGGCTGGTGGGCCCAGAGGAAGCATTTGTCCACAATATAAATTGGTTTTGTGTAAGGTATTGTGAAAAGGACAAGGGGGTGAGAGACAGACCGGCAGTGGAGGAGAAAAATAAATCCATGCTTTCTTTTTTTTTTATTATTATTATGTTTTTTTTTCTCCTTTCACTTCCTTCCAGGCTGAGTCACTGCTGGTGAGGAGGAAGGTCTGGAGAGGGAACGAGAGGAGAAGAGGAGGAGGTGGAGAAGGAGGGGGAGAAGAAGAAGACGAAGGGAGGGAGGCAGAGAGGGAGATAAGCCACAACAGGAAGCAAAAAGACACACACACACGTAGACGTACAGACCGCGTGTTTGCGTGTGTGTGCGCGCGTCTGAGAGAGGCTGCGCGAACAAGAGGGTGAACGGGAAAGGAAGGGAGGGAGAGTGACGCGGAGGCTGGGAGAGCCGACCCCCCCCCCCCCCCCTCCTCCTCCTCTCCCTCTCTTTCTCTCCTCTCCTCCTCTCCTCCCCTCCTCCCTCTCTCTCTCTGTGGAGCAGGCGTGTAGCGGCATCAGACTCGGCGTGAAGGAACCATGAGCGATGTCACCATCGTTAGAGAGGGATGGCTCCAGAAACGGGGTAAGAACATCCAGTACCTCTTCTTCTTGTAACACTGCCCTCCTCTGTGTCTCTGTTTCCTTTTCTCCTCTCTTTTTGCTCCTTGTCTAGACTGAGGGCCTGGCCGTGCCTGTTCACATGTGCCGGCTGGAGGATGTGTGTGTGTTCGCGATTGTGGGTGTGTGAGTGATCACATGGATGTCAGGTCATCCAAAGTGGCTGTACATGTGTATATCTGGCAGTGCATGATGTGTCTCTTTTTTATAAGCTTGGATGGCTGTGTGTTTGCTAAGCCTCTATGTGCCTCAGTCGAACTGAGTCTGACAAAACGGTGTGCATAGGTATGTACGTGTGTGTGTGTGTGTGTGTATGTACGTGTGTGTGTGTTTGTTTATGCATGCATGGAGGTTTTTTTTTTTTCATCCCATTCTACTTGTCTGCGAAATCAAGTTCGTTCGGTCTCTCTGAGGAGTTGTTGAATGTAATTGTATTTTATGTGGGTAGAAATTGTTAGAAAACCCTCACTTGTGTCACAGAAAGTCATATGATGTGAGGATGAAGGATGGGAGGGGGGGGCTCTGACACCACATCCTGTTTACAACCAAATGAATGAGAAATGGGGAAATGTTGTAAAATAGCTGAAGACCATGGAGCAAATATAGTACTTCTCTGTTCTCACACTTTTGCACATTGAATGGTTGCTGCAACAGGTGAAAAGTCACTTGTGAGTGGGCCAGGCCGAATACCGGGAACCAAAATGTTGATGCACACTATTTCTGATGACACTTGAGGACTTCATATGTTCGTTGTAACAAAACATAGTTTGATGTGCCTGTATGTGTGTGCTGGTGCTGATTCCTCCAGGCACATTTGACCAATGTGTAAATGTGTGTTTCTTTCAGAGAGAAAGCCTCGAGGGTAGAACAAGGGGGATTTCCAGAGTTTCAGGCCAATGAGCATCATACTCTAGACTAGTGTTGTCACGATACCAACATTTTGGTATCGATACCGATTCCACCATGTAGTTCGTTACTTTCGATACTTTTCCAAATAATATGAGAACAGAAAAAATGTCATTAGATACAGCCTGTCTTAAGTAGGACCAATGCCTTTAAATGGTATGTTACTGTGCAGTAATCTTTATAATATTAAATGGCTAAAATAAAATATTTTCATATTATATTCTTTTATATTATTTATTATATTATATTTATGATACTAATATTTATAATGGCTTACATTTTTTTCCAGAGCTATTTTTTCATGGGTATATAAGTTATTACCCGTTGTTCTTTGAACTCCTTATGTAGGTCTGGGTGCTTGTCCTTCAGGTGTTTAGCCAGGTTAGTAGTGTTTCCACCCTTGGCCAGACATGTTCTCAAACACCGTTTGCACAGTGGTGCTTCGGTGTTGATGGAGACACCGTGCTCATTTGTTTTGAAGCCAAAGTACTTCCATATAGCACTTCTAGCACCTGTTTTTTCTACAAGTTACGGCCTTGTGGCTGTATAAGCAGTCTCTCTCTCTCTCTCTCTGTCTGTCTGTCTGTCTGTCTGTCTGTCTGTCTGTCTGTCTGTCTGTCTGTGTGTTAGTGATGCACTCTATTTCTTTTTACGGAGTTTCCACGGGTCGTTTGAGTCAGTTACACATGCGCACTCTCACATTGACGCAAACGCCATGTCATTTGCGCATGCGCACCCAGTATTCTTTTCAAAGTACAAGCTCGGTTGGGGAGAAGATTGTTTTGAAAATCCGTTGTTTGACTTTTATTTTGAAGTTGTGTAGGTCGAGTATGAAGCGCTTATTCAGTTGGATCTCTGGTCGGAGCGTGGGAGCGCTCGCGCACCCCGTCTCAGAGAAACCGGAGTGCAAAAAAAAAAAGAATAAAAGAAAAGAAACCGGAGCGCTGTTACGCACTTTCGATTGTCCAAAACATCCAAAACAAGTCAGAAAGCAAACCAGCCCGCCGACACTTCCACCACAGAGAGACTGACGACTCTCCTCGGTGCAAATTACAACACAGTGACGCTCCACCGCGACGTAAAAAAAAAAAAAGATACCGGTACCAGCCGGGCCCAGTATAGTATCGTTTTAAAGGCGTCAGTACCCCGATACCAATACAGTACCGGTACACCGAACAACCCTACTCTAGACTATGTGATGGTGTGTAGGAATGTATCACAGAAACTGTTGGGACAGGAAGTGACATGGACACATAACAGACAGAAGTTTTCTGGGTAATGTCGGCTCACCTTTATGGCACAGCAGACAAACTTGACGACACAGTACTTGTAACAATATGGAGCGGGAGCTCTTTGTCTCTCACTGTGTGAAAAACACAGACAAATAATCAGTCTGTGTTGCTGAAGTGGAGTGGGGGAATCTTTGTGTATGCCAGCATGCCAGTGTGATCCTCAGACAGTCGTCTGTGCATATTAAGAGGAACACATCGCCCCCAGTCACGACGCAGCGATACCAGCGTTTGTCGGAATGAGAGAGAGAGAGAGAGACAGAGGGATAGAGGTTAGGGGCGGAAGCATGGGTGTTTGTTTGTGTGAGAAATATGATTGCTTGTCTGCATCATATGCTAAATCTTTGTATCTGTTTGTGTGGGGAGCAGCAGGGTCAGAGTGCTGACTCACTGTCCAGGTCGTGATACAGCAAAGACTGCAGTCTTAGTCATTAAACTGCTTTTCTGACAGAAGCAGCAAAAGATTCTGAGAAAGATGAGAATAATAATTTAATAGAAACATGCACACACAAGCTTTTGTGCAAATCTGAATGAATCTAGTTGTGTTTTCATTGTCTGGAATGTCATGTACTTTCTTTCCTATCCCAACACATTGCTTTGTTTTGATGGATGGATTCAGACAGACTAAAAGAACGAGTGGAAGATTAGAGACTGTTGAAATAGAAGAGAACTGAGAGAAAACATAATAGATCTTTGCATTAAAAGGACATCCCTGTAGGTGCCTGGAGGTCTCTAATGAAACCAATCACGAAGAAAAACTTTTTTTTGCCTACCTGCTCGCTCTGTGTGTTGTTTCCTTTCTGAAATCACACAGTCCCACAGATGAGTCATAGTGTATCTTCTTGGTAATTCAGTGTTGTCTGTATGTTGCTAAATCTGTTTTGTGGTTGAATCTAGTTTCAGTTGAAGTCTTCATACTTTCTACCGATGACATGTGGACAGCACTGTGGTAGCGTAAAGACACAACTTCTATAAAACATTTAGCTTTTTGTAAGAACTCCATGACATTGTTGTTCTGAATTGCTTGGCTAATGGAAAAGTCACTGGACTGATTGATTGAACAGAAGTCTTTCGTCTTCAAAGCTCATCATACTAGTGATGGTGATGATTCCAGTTCTCATGGGGACGCCTCCCTTTGCATGTTTTATGAAGGAGCTGCGTTTGTCAGTGAGTCTGTAGATTTTCTTTTACAAGCTACTAGCCTTTCAAATAAGTGGGTGAATATTCATGTGCATGGCACATGGTCAGTGATTAAATTCTTGGTACAAGAAGGTAGTAGTAACCGGTAGTGCTTTGTGTATGCGTTTCCTATAATCATGTCCAACAACTCAAGCTTCAGACATATTATAATATTCAATACAGCAGTAATAGCAAACGGTCAAAGAAATTGGTGAGAAAGACGGGTGTGATAGGTTATTAAAATGCATGAATGTAATGAAACATTGATGGACCCCTCAACTTATTATATATAAACTCTTTTTTTTTTTTTTCCACCACTAGCAGCCATTCATTACGATGGAACAAAATACACTATAGTATGTCCTCAGATGACTGAGCCTCTCAGTGCTCACTTGCCCACTGCCATGACAGTTATTTCCTTCCTTCTTTGGTTGAATCACAGCGCGAAGCGCATTTGGCTGCATCATATCTTTATCCTAGAAAACAATGACCAGCGGACAAAATCCCATAAATCTTTCAGAGTATGACATAAAAGGCAACAGACTTGCAATTACACCAAAATAACGAATGTATTGAAATGTGTTGTTCTGTTCTTAATGATAAAGGTTACAATAATACTTTTGACAGTTTCAAATATTGTAGTGGAGCCTCTGAAGGACGCTTGATTTTTTCGGGGGGGGGGGGGGCTCTCAGTCGATGTCCGGCACAAGGCTGTGTTCTTTTACCTTTGGAAAAAAAATGAAGGCTCCCCTGCTTAATTTCCACCAGAGCCAGGAGTTTACCTTCTGTCAACCCTTGTGAGGCCACCGAGGTCACACTCAGCCACTGTGGATGTGGATACTGTTACCTCCACCAGCATCAGCCCACACAGCAGTCAGCACAACAGATGGCCAGAAGGGAAGAGAAACACTGAAGGAGACAGACAGGAAGAGCAGCATCATCTTTTCTTTGACACTGTCTGTGTCCCTCAGAGGTGTTTTTCTACAAAGCTACTAATGAGAAGCGATGTAGCTGTGTCAAAGTGGCGAGAGTCTTGTTACAGACTCGTTTTGAAACGGTCTTAGATCAATGAGTCTTTTTCTCCCAGTGGAGTTCAGACATTTACAGATGAGCAACCAAATAAGCCAAGGGGAAGTTGTGCATACCTAAAGAATGATTTAGGGAAATGATACTACAGTTCACGAAGCTTATGTGGTTGAATCACAAGGGTTTGATTGCAGGTTTTTTTTTTTTTTGCTATCAAGTTTATTCCCAAAATACCATAATCAAATGCGCACCCACTATTTCCAGAATTGAAATAAACTAACATATTTCTCGGACACAGTTATCTATTTTATATCTATTTTGGTATCAAAGATATTATAAATGATTTGATTTAATTACGATTATTTAAAAAGAAATGGACAGGGAGTATGTTTATACAGGCACAGCTTTAATGTAATCCAATGCTGTGATGCAGTTATTTTATATTTGCCGTCAATCTTCTCCTGCAGTCCACATGTTGATATATTGTGTTTATTCCACATAACATTCCATAATATGCAGAAATGTAATCACACTATACACGCTGTCAGTATGAGGACAGTCAGACTGATTTCAATTGATATTCAGTGTCTCTCCATGAAAATACATTAATATGTACCATCTTATAAGACATTGAACTAAAATGAGAAGCTTTACGCCTGTCCCTTTTTAGTGTTCTTTCCTCTATCTGCACAGTTTAATCCCTTTTGGGAGCTGTGTGTTCTATACTGTATACACCAGAGTGCTGTGGGGTTCATTGGGTGCAGTGCAGTGCAGTGAGGCAGCCATCTTGGCTCAGTGAGTTCAGTGAGTTCAGTGTTGCTGGAGGCTGGCTGGCTGGATCAGGTGGCAGTGCCAGATCTCTGATATCAATCACCAGTCGCTGCCGCCACTGTCTACTGTGTTGCTCCTCTCCTCTCCTTCTCTTCTGTCCTCTCCTTGGTTATGCTTCTCTTTTGCTCAGCCGATTCACCTCCCCGAACTCCTTCCTCTTTCTATCCCCTCGGTTTCTCAGCTTCACATGCAGATACAGGGCAGTAGCAGACAGACAGTGCAGGCTTTGTTGTGAATGGCATCCTCTTGCACATCCGGAGGAAGTGTATGCTCCAGTGTGGCTTTACAAACTGTCTCCATTGTCCTAAGAATGACTCACTCTACACTGCAGAGAATGGCAGTCAGCCAGACAGTCGGACTGACTGACAGCACAGCACAGACAGACCGGTCTGCAGAGCTTACAGACGGACAGCACAAGAAAGACACAGACAGTCAGATACAGCCTGCGTGGGACAGAGCCAGACAACTTGTCATTCAGAGAGACCTGCAATGAGCTGCTACGGACAGTAAAATTTAAAATGACAGGTAACACAGTGTCATTTTTCTTCTGAGTCAAAATATGTTACAATGACATTTTTACTTTGTACTTCACATATCGTGTATGTGATTTAAATGTTGACTGGATTTAAAAGGTCATCAACTTCTTGTTTTATTTCTTGGATACTTGCAGCAGCAAGTCTAGTGAAAATACAACGGGAGGAAACTGAAGGGCAGTGAGCAGCCTCTCAGTTGAAAAAACAAAGTCTTATGTGCCAGTACAGTGCTTTATGACCAAACATTACATTGCATAAGTTTGTGCTGTTCTGAGCTAAATAGCCTGAAGCACTGTAAACTCAGTCAGTATGATCAGTAGTGAGTGAGGCATCCTTGTGAAAGCCATGCAAACACAGATGGATTAATGGCTGGGTGTGTGAATGGACTAATGTAGAGTGAGGCCGTCTTGGATAAATGAATGAATGAATCAATGAATGGAGTGCTGATCACTGCAGAGGGAGAACTTGGATAGAGGAGCAGAGATGGGGTAAACGGAGAAGAGGTTGAGTAATGGGATTAGTGTGCAGCTCAGGATCATTAAAATGCTGACCTCAAACATTGATCATAGTGTAGACAGTCACACATACATGTACACTATTAGAGACTGCCTTTCATTTGACATATTGAATCATATTCGTCATCACCACATTGGACAAAGCTGTGTCAAAATCCTAAATTGAAAAGACCCAATAAAAATATTTCGCATCATTAAAACATTTCACACGCTATACATCATCACACCTGTTACTTGATTAGTAATAAGTGTGATTAGAACCAGAGTCTCAGCCAAACATATTGTATGTCATCTGCTGGTAATAATGAATCAAATAGCAGAGCATGATGTTATTGCAGTTTGGAATAAAGAGCTAATTAAATCAAGCGTGTGCTTTCAACAATAGAAAACACACTATTTGGATTTCTGTCATCACAAGTTCATCAACTTTACCTAATTCTTAGTCTTTTCATATACCGGTGATAATTTGCATGAATAATAGATTTAAAATGGTCATAAAGAGGTTATTGTAGAAAGATTAAGCATTTCTCTGAATTCTTAGTTTGTTGCAAATTTCTCAATAGCCTGTATTTGTTGGCCACTTTTCCACAGCTATTAGATGTGTGCACAGTGTTCTCTTGTGATGTCTTGTCAGCCGCCAACCTGTCCTCACTGGACAAAGCAATACAAGTTAAAGCGGAAGTCAGACTATGTTTAAATGTGCTAATGCAGAGATTACACCAAGGGCATAGTGTGTAGTTTAACATCTTGAGGTATTGTGGGCTAGTTGGAATAGGCTTTGGGCTGATTAGAGGAGGCAGGTTACAGTGGGGGTTGGTTTGGATGATTTAGGCCAAGAGATTAGTGCCTGGTGGCCAGTGTATGTTTAACTGGCAGGAGAGAGAGACCCAAGTATATCACCGCTTTCTGTTCATTCACAACGATGATTTATATTCATGCTTGTTGGTAGCTTATATTAGAAAGGCAATTTAGAGGTTTGGTGTAGCTTTGGAAAAGCATTGGTCACTTATTATAGATGAGCGGCCTAACGACAGTTCCTGATAGTATGTTGTTGAAATGACTTTCAAGCTGACAACAGTGTACAAGTTCCCAGTTGATTTTTTTTTTGTTACTTTTTCCGTTACAGTTTAAGGAGTGTTGAGACAATATGTCAATGTGATTTTCCTTAAATGTTTAGCTGACTGGTTTGGTTAAGATTCCTTGTGTAGGTCTGAGACTGTGATAAACTGTTATTTGAACCTGTTGAAGTTGTTTTTATTAAGCTAATGATAAAGATTGAGTTGGATACTTTTCATAGTTTTCCTTCTATGTTTTGGCCCCTGCAGTTTAAAACACAGCAGCAATGTCCACGGTGGTCAACATCTGTTCCCCAGAGGCGGCTGGATGGCCTTAGTTTCTCTGGAACATCTGGAACATCTTCTCTTCACTCTGCCACTTCAACACAAAGCAGCACTGTGTTGCTTCATTCGTAATACATTTTCAAAGCATCCAAAGAGTAAACTCTGTTCGGCAGCGCATGTGAAGACCAGGGGGAGAGTAACTGTTTGAAGCGACTTAAGGTACTTTTAAAATTTCATTCAGAGTGTCTGAATTGCTTATCCTGTCTGATTGCTGCCAGATGATGACGACCATCCATCACTATTGGCCTCCCTAGTTCAATAGGTAAACGGAGGAAAGGCTTTAGCTGTCTGTTAACCACTGTTGTTACATTTGGCTGTGTGTGTAAGGATATACTAATGTCTGCGGAAAGAGTTTTGTGAGTATGAACTGTTTAGTTAGATTAAAACAGTTTTTAATATCCAAATCTGCTAACTGCTGCAATGGGTCCTTATCTTTCTCTTTGGCCTTTCAATCAAGATGTGTCTTGATAAGGTTTGGAGTCACAATTGAAGAGAATACAAAATAGAAATTCTTTGCAGCATTGCTGCACACAGAATAAACAAATGGAAGTTAAAATATCAATAAGACCACATAAAAATTAAATAAGTATATATATTAAATATTCAAAGGGCTAAGCAGTGACTACTATAAGCACAGAAGAATGAAATGAACAGAAAACCACAACAAACACTATTTACGAAGAGGCGCTATATAGTCTTTTGGCCCCAGGAAGGATGGAAGGATCTCCTGGGGCACTCTGTAGTGCACCTTCATGGAATTAGTCTACTACTAATTATTTTATGTATAATTCTGAGAATTTAGAGTCCCGTAGGGTTGAAAAGTTTGATAGATTATCAGCTAACAGGTGACTGACATTGATATCACATAGATGCAGTTGTTGTCGTAACCTGTGTTGTTCAGTGGATGCCACAGCCTCGACTCCTAGCCGCCATCAAAAGAGACAGTGAAGCGATTTATCGGGAACGGTGCGTTACATTTGACGACTTTGTTTCCATGAATGAAAAAAGGGCCGTTCTTTACTACTTTCTCTGCTTGGGGTTTGAGATTGCTCTCGTTATGCCTGACTTCATAGTTGAGCTGCATGCCGATGTCACATTGGTCAGGTTAAAGGGACAATCAGTCTATTTTTATCTTCCTACCTGTAATCTGTCTCTGACAGGATTAACTAATCCATGAGCTTCAGCCTGCTGTGCCACACAGACACACTGAAAATGTGAGCCACGAAATAAATAGATGCATTCACAAAGATGTACAGTGAGGACACTGTGTACAGCACATTCAACGCACAGCAATGCATAAAATGTGATTATGATTTCTTGCGACAGTTAGACGGATACACCGTTTGTGCTTTCAACAAATAATGACACACCATGTAACAATGTTAAAAGGGCTCTTTTTGTGTGTGTTCTTGCATAGATATATTTTTTGTATGTGCACATGCATGTTTCTCAGTGTCTCAGTTAGTTTGCCTGATTGAAACAGAGGAAGAAGAGACCAAACACTGACAGAATTTTTCATCCTCCCTCCTCCTCCTCCTCCTCCTCCTTCGTCTCTGGTTGCCAATCTCCAGTCATTAATTAGCTGCCCATGATAAAATTCCCCATTCCCAATCTGACACTGGTGTAGAGCAGCGGACGGCGGTGGTAATCATGTCAGCGAGGCTTGGCTCAACGTTCTGAGGGGCTAAATGGTCCCCATATGGTCCACTGGCTGGGGCCTGCTCCTCACTATGCTCTCATTAAACTAGTGCTTAATATACCAAGGTAAAGAGACACGCTCGTGCACGTACGCACTCAAATGCATGCACTCCACCGTAAGAAAGAAATCAAGGCGTCTGACGGGGGATTGGGGCACAAAGGGACAGGAGGACAAGGAGGTGGTGTTTGTTTCTGTGTTTGTGTGTGCATGTGGAGTGTGTGTCTGTTCTGCGAGAGACTAACGCCGTACAATTGTTGACTTGCCATCTGTCATCAAGAAAAGAAGTCTATCTTTGCGTGTGTATGAGTGTGTATTTAGTGAGGAAAGATGAGACAGAAAGGAAAGAAAGAAAGAAACAGTGAGTGAGGTGCAGATGTCTCCCAGCGTAGCGGCTGGAACATGAGGTTCAACAGCAGACTGCTGCATGAGAGGAGGTGGAGGGGGAAAACAGAAGAAAAGAGGACGAACATCTGCCATTTTCAGATATTGCTCCGTGGTTTGAGTGTTTCTACACACAATATCTTGAGTTTGAATAGACGTGGGAATGGCCTCATTATGTGCCTTGCTCGAGCAAAACTTGAAGACTGTATTTACCCTTCAATGTATACCTAATAAAAAGATGCCAGACTTACTTCTGCATCTTAAGCGAACGTCAAATCAGTTCCAGCATATAAAATATTTCTTTTAATTTCAGAATGGAGAACGTCATTACTATAAAAATTTGTCACCTACTTTGGTTTTGACTTTGAGTTTAAAGAGTTCATTTGAACAGTCCCCACCCGCCCACAGTTTTTCCCTACAAATGCAAGTTTTTTTGTTTTTTTTCTTTTGGACTGATCACAACGTGCACATCTTTGTTTCTTTTGAACTGTTTGCGTGTCGAGTGCCTGATGCCGGCCAGCTGAGGTGGACATGTTGTCAAAAACAGGCTCCGAGACAGACAGACGTTACAACGTGACAAACACCAGCTCTCGGGGAAGGAGAGGAAGCGTTTGTCAGTGATGAACTGACATATAGAGCAGTCTGTCACTTCAGAGTGTGACAGACAGGGAAGCACACACTAATTGCCATCACACTGATTTGTTTGTCCAAATTCGACAGTAGTTCATAAAGTTGTAGTGTCTAATCGTAGACAGCATTTTATTTAAAAAAAAAAAAAAAAGTCACATGGGCCTAATTTAGTCCTTTTATTGGGCTGTGATTGGATAAGCTGTTGTTTTGAATTTTTAGCAGCTGAAGCGCCAAAATAAATGTGATTCAAATCTTTGTAAAGGGAATTGGATGATATTTTTTCCCCAATTTTTTTTTCATTAAAAAACGTTGTGAATAACTAAAGCTTTACCATTCATAAATATAAAGTGTACATAATAGGCCACTAACTTCTCTGATTTTAACTAAAATCTAAAATGTAAAAACTTCCAGAAAAAACTGTCAAGATTCAGAACATTAATCCATTGCCAACTATTGCATCAACAGCTATATGACACTTTTAATCACAAATGTGATCAACAATATAGACTTTTAAATGCAGCTGAAGTATGTTTGAGAAGCATTGCTGAGAGGAAGACGACTGCTTTCACAAAGCTCTGTAGTCCCTACGAATGGTGGTGGTTGCGTCACAGTTAAAGCAGTGCATTTTAGATGAATAAAACACAAATATTTCTGGTGCCACATTGCAAGAAGAAATATTCGTTTAGCCAACGAGTCACAAGCATCCCTAGAATACAAACATGTATATATGACCTCATGTTATAAACCTTTCAGGATACCTTACTGTGGTTTCAGATAGACACACACACACACACACACACACACACACACACACACACACACACACACACACACACACACACACACACACACAGGTTAACTGGCATGGAATTACTTTTTCCACATCAGTTTTTAAGTTCCTCCTGCTGTTTTGAGGTGTTTATTTCTACGATATTGAGACAATGCTACACAATGGGTCTAAATACAAATGCTACATTAAAAGATACAACTAAGCAGAAGATTGAGAGACGTGACAAAAAGTAGAGATGCCGGGAAAACTAAGAGTCAAAGTAAAACAGAAATCCAAGGTCCTCATTGAGAGAAATGTTTCAACATAATGCTCAAAGAAGACAAGCAAGCAATTGTTTTGCATTCAAAGTCTACAAAAATTAAGTAAAGAAGTTGAAGTCTTGCTAGTTCTACTACTTTTCTTTCATACAAGTGTCTGCACTTCTACTAAAACTGAAAGGGCGGTGAACTATTGCCACCTCTGCTTCAAATCATCAGCAGATTTGTAGGTATGTGCTGGGATCTCTCTCACCTGCCTGTTCAAACAAACAGGGAGACAATGATCCAAAGTGTGAGTCAATCGCTGTAAATATGCCCAGTGTGAACTCCCTCTGATGGACAGATGGGCATACAGCGGGGCAGGTGGAGGGAGAGACAGGTAGCCAGGCGGGACAGGGGAGAGCAGCAGTTAGTGAGGTGGAGAGCTCTTACTGTCGGCCCTTCAGTGCGCCACATGAATGGAAATTTTGAGAGAGAGAGAGAGAGTGTGTGTGTGTGTGTGTGTGTGTGTGTGTGTGTGTGTGTGTGTGTGTGTGTGTGTGTGTGTGTGTGTGTGTGTGTGTGTGTGTGTGTGTGTGTGTGTGTGTGTGTGTGTGTGTGTGTGTGTGTGTGTGTGTGTGTGTGTGTGTGTGTGTGTGTGTGTGTGTGTGTGTGTGTGTGTGTGTGTGTGTGTGTGTGTGTGTGTGTGTGTGTGTGTGTGTGTGTGTGACAATACTTGGGGGTATATAATACTTGATTGTTTACTCTTGCCTGCTGGGCTTGACTTGTGTGTGTTTACAAGTAGACAGGGAGGCTATACTTGCTCAGGGAAAGTACTGTGGCTTCACAAAAGAACCGGGGGGTCTCATGTTGTCCACACAGACACACGCATGCACACGTAATGCCAGCTGCCGCCCACAGCCACGGCCTAGCATATCTGAATTAATAATACAGAGCCAACCACTCTGGAATAATGGTGACTTACACACACACACACACACACACACACACACACACACACACACACACACACACACACACACACACACACACACACACACACACACACACACACACACACACACACACACACACACACACACACACACACAATGCTTTGCACCTGTTCACCACTGCTCAACTGGACGGGGTTGGGCTCCACAACCACACATCCCTTGTTGCCTGTCTGTTGTAGGCAATAGTTAGACAGCTGTGTCTATCTACTGAACCTCCCCTTCTTTTTATGATGACAGCTTCGCTCACTGACTGATTGGTCCAGCTGCGTCCCTCTGTTCGTTTGATTGGGTGATTTTACACCCAATGAGGTAAAAACACAGAATACCAATTTTAATATGAATGCTATATTAAAATCGGGAGCATCAATAAAAAGGCCCCCCTTCTGTGTAATCATTAATGCACAGTATGAATCTAAGAACTAAACCAGGTCTTTTTTTTCTGAAATCTTTAATATTGCAATACTCACAATAACAGCTGGTAACAGCTTCCGCCAGCTGAAAATGGATGATATTTTACAAATTTGCAGAAAAAAATGTGTGGCTGTATTTAAGAGATGATGTGAACTGGAGTTTAAAGCAATTTCCTGTGCTACTTATAATTAGAAATGTATAAAAGTAATTCAATCAATAGTGTTTTTAAAGTAGGTTTCAGTGATGTCAAATCAATAAGAAAAATCAGGATGCCAAGACACAATGCAGCCCAACACAGCCCAGAAAGGCAATATACTAGAAATCAGTGCAATCTGATTCGGCTGCTCATTGGCACTGTATGCCTTTCCAAATCGCATTGGATTCAGTGCATTTTGAAGACAAGCAGCATGACATTCAAATGATAACAAGTGTTTGGATGCAGGGGCTTTTTGTTTCGGTTAGCTGAGATAGTATTTTACTTTTTTGACATGCGAGAAAACATCCAAACAGATCCGTCTTTGTGTTTTCAATAGCATTTTACGCCTTAGTAGTTGTATTCTCTGTGTGGGTGGATGGATGTGTGGATACGTGTTTATGTAGGAGAAAACACACCATCACACTGAGCTGTATTTAATTTTGTTGATAATCAGAATCAGAAAAAAACTTTATTAATCCCAGAAGAGTAATGAGGTGGGCAAGAGTGGCAAATTAAAAGAGTTAGAAAAAGAAATGAGGAGTTTTCTTTGTAATAATGTAGGAAAAGCATTTTGTTTTACGGCAGTGGTGTCAAACTTACCATCAGCGGATCATAACTGGCCCAGCAGAGGATGACAATTATAAATAAGACATTGTCAATTTTTTTTGAAAAATAAATATTTTTCCAAATTTGTTCCGAGAGGATTTTGTTGTTTTTGTAAGACTAGCAGACATAACTGAGACCATGAACTAAAGAACCACTTGGATCAAGATGGACTTGTATTTGAATATACCAAAATTTTGAGTTACATTATAGCGTTAGATCTAAACCGTAAACTGAACGAATCTGTGAAAACATGCAGGCTGTGATGATCCTGCGTTTTGAGATGTGACAGGCTTTACGAAGGCTCTTAAGCAAACGATAAAAAAAAATTCTGGGTTTGTGGTTCGTGCTAAAGAAAATATAAAACTTTCTGTCATGCGTACTCAAACTTCTTTGCTCCAAAAGTGAAGTATTTAGATTAAAAGAAAATAAATTATAGGTCATTATACTATGATTTAATTGTTCTGCCCTGATTCAGATTAAATGGGTTTGTTAAAGGCCAATGAACTGAGATGAATTGACATTCCTGCAGTAAGGTTACGGTTTTTGGAGGTGCATTTGCTTTTGTAGGATATATTCTTCTTATGGCTTGTCATATATTTTGCTCAAGATACTTTTACGACGTGTCTTTTTTAAAATTTCACTTTTCAGGTTTATCTATTCAGTCATTTACAGCCCTGCTCTTACACAGTAACAAACTGTAAATCAAGATAATACATAATGATGATTGAAAAGTAAAAAGAAATCAAAGCCACGGGCCAGTAGTGTGTAATGTGTGAGGAGAAATGTTTTGACTGAACCCTGCCTTACATACAGAACCAGAGGTCATCCTGGGCCCAGGTGTGTCTGCTGCCACTAATGGTCTGCCTTCACAGGACAGGCTTGTGGAAACAGAAGAGCACGGAGCAGAAACTCTGCAACGCAGGGCAGAGAGGGCGTCCCGAAATCCTTTGAATCACATCATTACGGCAGAAAACTCCTCTCACTTCCTAAATTTCAGCAGCCTCTTACGTTTTTTTTCTCTTTGGTGTTGCATGTGTGTTTTTTTTTTAAAGAAAGAAAAGACTTGATGTCTTCTGTTCAAATGGGGTCTCAGTCTGCATGAATCTAAAAGCTGTGAACGGTGACAGTGTGTCAAAGGTTTTGTTGCTTTCTGGGATTTCTTTCTTTCAAATAACAAAATTTGAGACTAGATCTCAAGTGTTGGCAAACCAATCAGACATTGTATGATTCAACTGGATGTGTAAACACATGGGGACATTTATTGAACTGGATGATGTAGGTCGTAGTTCAATGACATTACTAAATCAGCATTTATCTTTTACCTATCATCTTCCTCCTGTTTTGTGACATAGGTGGGAAAATAGGCCCATTGCTGTGTAGCACAGGTGGTGTTGAGCAGCAGCTCTTGAGCTAAGATACTAACTCTGCAGTAATCCTACAGCGGAACCCCCCCCCCCCCCCCCCCCCCCCCCCCAACTCACAAACACACAAACAAACTCACTAATACGTACAAACTTAACATGACTGAATGAATACACACACACACACACACACACACACACACACACACACACACACACACACACACACACACACACACACACACACACCTGCGCTCAGAGGGATTAGGATGAGAGAAGTCTTGGCTGCAGTGAGTCTGTCAGTCACTCTGCAGCTCAGTCAGCATCACAGCAGTAGATCATCATGCTTCAGGGAGCCACCACCATCTACTGGATTGTGGTGGTACTGCAGAAGATGGCTGCATTATGGAGGAAAAAAGAATCTCAAAAAACATATCCTCAAGAAATTAAAAATGAGATGAATTATTTTGGTTTATTGGGTGTTGTTGCTAATTCAGTAGATTTAAAGCAGCTTTTTTTTTTTTTTTTTGTCTGGAGACTGTATCGTGAATGTGCAGTATTTTGCCAGTGAGTGTGTGTATCTGAGCGAGCACCTCCTTGTGTACCAGCTGGGGGAGCAGAGCGGCACCAGGGCAGCCTGCATGGGTGTGTATGTGTGGGTGAGTGCATCCAGCACTCTACCAGGAGGCTCTGGCTGTGTGCAGCTGGCTGGGTGAAATCTCCTAGTGGCCCCCAAGGGATGGTGATACTCTCATGGGTTTCCACTCAATCTGGCTGTCCTGTGGCTGCCCTGCCCTGCCCTGGCTCTCTGTCACTGTCACGGTCATAGCTTCCCCAGCACTGAGGCCCTATTTTTCCTTTCTCACCTTCATTCTGTTGCTCAGGCTTCTCCTTTTCACAATCCTACATTTTCTAACAACTTCTTCATCTCCACACTGCTGCAGCTTCCATGTAGTCTCATTCCACAGACTGAGCCTTAGGCTTGTACAATTACTCCAGCACTAAACCTTTAAACCCTGCCGCAGCCCCAGCTTCAAACTGAATTTTACTCTTTGATTCTTCAAATCTTGCCCCCCTCCTATCTTGTCTGCTTATGCAAGTGACAAAAATGCCTTCTGAGCTTTTTACAGGGCTGCAACGCTTATGTGCCGTCAGCGATGGTGACTGTATTTAAAGCATTCATGCATACGCACACACTAAGACCAGTCCATCCCCGATGTGGTAATGAGACTAATGCACTGTAAGTGGATTGGCTTTGAAGAGCCTGGATTCGTCTTAAGATGTCTGAGCAGACTGGAGTTAGAACTGCTGGGGTCGGGGTCACGCACACCACCCGTATGCTTGTAAGCACACACTTTCACAATGGAGCTGGCTGTACGGACAGTGCAAGAAAGTAATTGATAAATTAATGGTTAGTTTGGGTTTTCTTCACACAGTTTTGGATGTGTGGTTGTGTCCAGCTGAATGGGCTGTTTAGTTGGTTGTAGTACACATGGACGAACTCCAAGACTGATGTCTGCATCAAGCTTCTTATCACACAATTCCCCACTTTCTTAACCTTCAGTGCCCTCTGTGCCACACACAATCACTCAACCTATTGGTCTCCTTCCTGATGTTTAGCTAATCTCCACCCCTCCTCATCCTCCTTCCCCCTTCTTCCATCCCATGTATTAATGCTGTTACTCGTGTCTCGCTGTCTCGCCTACGAATGTTCTACAATACACATGAAAGCACCCGCCTCACCACTGCTGTGTCTTGTGGTATCTCAACTGAACTTTTATCTTCCATCAGATCATCTGGCAAACAATTTTCCCATCAGAATGATTATCTGCTTTATTTCACAACCTCATACTTCTACACTTCACTCTGAACTTAATGCACACACTTCATATACTTGCACTGTTCACATACTTCCTTTAACTCAATTTAAAAAATGCCTATGTCAATGCTATCAGATGTTTTCCATGTAAAGGTGGAGCTGTGTAGTGGTGAATGCGCTTCCCTCACAGTGAGAATGTTGCTGATTCAATTCCAGCATGGGTTTTCTTGAGGTATTCCAATTCCCACAGTTCAAAAACCAGCATTTGAGGCTAATTGGTGTCTCTATTTTGCTGCTAGGTGTGAATGTGAGTGTGTGTGACACTCTCTCTCTCTCTGTGTTTGCCCTGCCGACTTGTTCATGATGTACCCTGCCTTCACCCCCTGGGACAGGCTCCAGAGCCCAAGAGCATGGATGAATGTTTAAATGCTGCAAGTGAAGATCTAGTTCTTATTGCTGTTTAGGTTCTCAGATGTTTAATAAGTGATTTATTGTCTATTTTATTAAAATAACAAAAAACACAGCGCTCTTCACATTCCTGTGAGTAACCAGTAAACAGGTTATTTTTGTGTGTTAGAGCTAAACGTTGTACCGCTCTGACATGATTCTGTTATATATATATTTATATAATGTGTGTGTTATGTGGTATTATGATATATTCCTCTTTCTGCTGGGGAACTGCTGTGTATGTGCTGGAACGTGGCAGAAATTCCACACCGCCGTCTGATCCCCTCCTCTCTCTCTACCTCTATACACCACCACCACCCACCACCTCTCCAGCTCCCAGAGTGCCAGTCACACAGCCCTGTCTCTGCACCATCTGCATATCATCTCCAGCCTCGGCCAAAGCATTAAATTAAATCCCTGTTTGGGTTGATTAACAAATGGCTGGTGAGCTCACATAGTTACCCAGTTATTTATTTATTTGTCATCAAGGCTTTTCCGGCTGTCTCGTCCTCAGCTAAAGCGCTGTGAACCAGCGGAGCAGAGGTGCAACGATGTCCTCAAGGAGTGAACACGAGACAGAAAGATGGGAAGAGTCTGTGAAGATGGTGCAAGTTTGTGTGTCTCATTTCTTGTTTTGCTGGCTGAAGTTCAGCCTCGCCATTTGTACCTGTCTCCTATTTACTCTCTCCGTATTCCTCTCTCTCGCTCGCTTCCCTTTTCCCCTCTGTTTTGGAATGAATAGTTAATCAGTCTGCTAATTGAGTGACAGTCAGCGAGTGCATTGTTATAATTGTCCAATCAGAAAGCTTGGAACGGACACAGTCACAGCTGATTCATCTCTGCCTCTTACTGCTAAATCCACAAGCTGCAACTGGAAGATGTGCCAACAAGATTTATTTCTCCTAGAAATTCCAAAATGACTTTTTAAAGTCGAGTCTGGCTTTTAATGCCGAGTTTGTTCCACCAAAATAACTGGAGGCCAGACCCTTGTTGAGTTTGTCCCCTCGTCACCCCGTCATGTGTGTCACTGAAACACAGTAGAAGTGCTGTTGTTTTTTATAGCTGTACTACACATGTCTTAATTTAGTCTACACCTTTTTCTGTCGGTGTTACCTTATGTTTCCCTAACCTTAAAAGAACAAGGGAGATGAAGAAACATGTTGGCATACAACTAATTAGACTTCAAATTAGATGGAGATGAGAGCACTTTAGAACTACTGCTCCCGTCTGTATTTTTTTGCGTTTTGAAACAATTTAAATGCACTTGAAAATTGTTTTATTCTCCTAAACATTCTCTTTTCCTTAGATCCTTCAGATCACCCATATTCTCCAATTTACTGATATCCTGTCGTTTTAACAAGAAACAAGAGACTCCTGTTGTCTTAAGCACTGTATAGTGTAGTATTTACTAATTGGCCTTAAGGGAAAAGTAAAGTTGTACAGAAAACTAAATGAAACTGAAGTGAGGAGTCCGAGAGAGATGGTGTGGGAAGGAGACCGGCTGTTCTGTTTTCTCCAGCAGTCCAAACTAGAGACATGTGGCTCCCCAGACAAGCTGTCCAGAGTGGGAGAGCTCGCTGGACTCATTACAGGCAGGGCCAAGACGGGATAGCTTGACAGAACACCATTGGATCATACGGAGGATTGGAACGGTCGGACCAGAATTGTTTTAGTCTGTGTGTGCGTGTATGTGCGTGCGCGCGAGTGTGTTTGTTTGGAACAGCGCATGTGGACAACTGTCCATCTCCTCTCTCCGTCTGTGCCACCCCTGGCTGCCCCCTCCCCCGCCCCCCCAGCGGACATGTACACACACACACACACACACACACACACACACACACACACACACACACACACACACACACACACACACGCTGTCTGGGCCTGGCCAGAAGGATCGCTTAAATGTTTTCAGTTGTACTGGACAGCTGAGGGATGAAGTGGCCAACCACAGGCTTCCATTGGTTGGACACCTCATCTAGAAACTGACTCATAGAAATGACTGGACTTGGACCAGCAAGCCAGTCATCACTGCCAGTTTATAATAGTTTTATCATATTAACTTTCTCTTTATCTTCATCCGTTTTGACAGTCTATCAATCTCCTTCCCTAATCCAGTTTGAAGTTAACCAAAGTTTTTCTTTCACAGATGATCAGTTATCTGTTGTCTGTTCTTTGACTTCATAACAGAAAAGCAATATTTCCTACACATGGATGCCAGTTGTGTGGTCTGTCCAGGTAGATAGAAGTATTTCATGTGTACAGGAACTAACAACTTATCTATGCACATCTGCTTTCCAAGCGTCCTCTTCAGATTGAGGTTTATTGATTTTGAAAGCTTAAATTCAAAATGTTGTGTATGCTTTGCTTGATGCAAGCCTACAGAAGAAACATAGAAGTAACTGGAACATCTGTACAATACACCTAAAGGTTTAACGAGCTGATCATGGGTGAAGTACACTCTGGGTCGCCAGTCCATCACATGGCAAACTGAAAAGGAATCGCACACTCGCATTGACACCTACATGAAATTTAGAGTCACCAGTTGACTTCAGATGTGGGAGGAAACCAGAGTATCTGTAGAAAATTCATATACTCACATACACATGGAAAGCGCGCAAACTCACACAAAAAGGCCCGAGCAGAGCTCGAACCTTCAGCCTTCTCGCTGTAATGTGAGAGTGCTAAACTCTACATCCCTGCGCTGTCGCATGATATCGTGCTGAGCTGATAACTGTTGACGTGACTATTTTAATCTGTCCATCTCTGCCTTGCGGGCTCCTTCTCCTCCACCCGTTTGCTGTTTTTCCTTCCCATTTTTAAAAAAATTCAGATTCCTTATGCCTCGCTCCAGCCCCTCTCACAGCACTCTATTTATCAGTAGCGAGTGATCCAAAGAATATGCTTTGTTTCTGAGAGAACAGGAGAAGGAAATGGGAAAGGAGGAGAGAGTGGGTGGATTTGTGAAAAAGAGAAAAATAAAGGCTGAGAGAGGCGAGGAAAGGTGTGATTTGGTAGTCCTGATGACGCACTGGCATCTATCAGCATTTTATCTCTCTGTCTCTTTCTCTCTGTCTCTATGTGGTGGTTCAGATCAATCGCAACTGCTCTGCCACACACACACACACACTTACACACCTCCACCACCAGCACCCAGAGGTACCGGCAGGGCCTGCAGTCGCATGGTTCCTTCGGCGGAGCAGGTGTTTTTCTGCGATGTGATAACGAGCACGGCCTGCTGTCATTTCCGCTTTAAATGGATGTCACAAATAGAACACACACACATATACACGCTGCCTATTCTCCTCTCCCACCACTGAATTAGCCACAACAAGGTGATCAGAGACGTAACTGAGCTGTGCGCATGCACGTGTGTGTGCGTGTGAAGGAGTGGCTGGTTAATCAAAAAGGGTTGAGAAGTAGGGAACCCTTGTGTCCTGTGGTTTTTACTTCTGCGGCGGAAAATGGGAAATAAAAATGTTTGCACAGCTCTCTGAATTAGAAAGTGTTGCTTATTGTCACTTTCTAATTCAGAGTTGCGTGTCCTTCCTGGTATTGCTTCACTGGTTTATTCTGTGCTCTCATGCATGTGTGCGCACAGTTGCATCCCTGTATTTGTACTTGTTGCACTCGTCCAATTCTGTGTGAACCTCCACACGTGTGCACTTTAATCCATGTATGTGTTCCTACTTGTTCCAGCAAGTGTTATCCGCCTCTGTGGTGTGGAAATGTTTGACACTGGTGCAATCCTGCAGTGGGTCATCTGATAAAGCTGTGGTGCCACCTTAGTGCCAGTCTGTGCCAGCCAGTTGGGTAATACTTTGCCACCAGCTGCTCAGCAGATGTTATTATTTGTTGCTGCAGTCTAAGAAGGGTTATTTTTGATGTGTAATCTTATCTGATCTGATCTCCCTTTTTTCTTTTGCCTTTTTCACTGGTGACCAGCGGTTTGTGTATATTTGTGGTTTGTGTATATGTGTGTGCTTGTGCGTGATTATTTGGTAGCGGGGTCATCACCTCGACACCTGCCCATGTATCAGCCAGATGATGTTTCTGGCATGGATAGTTTGGGTGTTATGCTGGTAAACATGTTTTTGTCATTTTTTTTTACATGATAATCCGATCTGAATCTGGCAAACGCTGTGGGAGCCATACAGATAGAGAAAGTGTGTGTGCATGTGTGTGTTATCCTTTGGACAGATGAGGGTTGAGTGGATAGGCTCTGTCTAGGGAATAAAATCTGTATTTAAACCATCACTATTATTGCTGTTAATACCGCTTACCATGTAGCATTTTGGTAATGATATTCATCATAACTGCAGTGTGCATTAGGGACCTCATCATCATCATCATCATCTTCATCAGGATGTGAATTTAGTTTTTTGAACCCAGTGTCTGATTGAACATGTTTCACATGAATTTCCCTCCCTCCCATTCTTTGTCCTTATCTTTCTCTACAGGTGAATACATAAAGAACTGGCGACCACGCTACTTCCTGCTGAAGACAGACGGCTCTTTTATCGGCTACAAAGAGAAACCTCAGGACGCAGACCTGCCCTATCCCCTAAATAACTTCTCTGTAGCAAGTACGTTATCCTCCATCCACTGCCAAGATAGCCTCTTGGCAGTGGACGCTTAAATCCCACTGTTCCCAAATCTTTGTGCTGCCTGTCCCTGTGTTTCATTACTTGTCAGCTGTCAGTCTTCACAACAATGGCTTCCTTTGCAGAATACAGCGATGACTCTAATTAACCATATATCAGTATATAATCTGTCTCCACTTCATTAACAAGCTCCACATTATTGACACGTGTCATTAAGTAACTAATGAGTTGACATGATTAATTTTAAAGTATCTCAGTCTCATTACCACAAATCACCTCTCATTGTTCATACAGTGAATGCAGACTGAAGGCAAAACCTTGCATCAGCTTTTGCAAGGCACGTTTATTTTTGTAATATTTGAATATCCAATTCAATAATCTGAACATCGCTTGTACAAGCGATGTGCACCATAAATAAAACTAGTTTGCCGTATGGTATAAAGTGTCTATAATAACAGTCAAGAAAGAAATGTTATTTGGTGTTAAAATTAAAGCTTTTACTGATTCAGACCAGAACTTTAATATTGATGATGTTTAATGGAGGCACATCGATGACTCTTTATGCTTTCTTGAACTTCAGTAGATTGAAGTTGACTTTTACTGCTCAAAGTGTATTCTGTGCTGCCACTGTATTGTTGTATTTATAATTGTATTTTTATATTGTTGTACAGCACTTTGGTCAACTGAGTTGTTTTTAATAGTGCTTTATAAATACATTGGCTTGGATTGGATTGGATTATCCAGTACGCCATATACTGAAGGTATAGATAATTTGTGTCACAAATCATCAGTTTTTTCACAAATGAAGAGATGCTTGTTTATTAGTTTGCTCTATTTTCTATTCATACATATCTGGCTTCTTCACATGATCTTATAGGTCCTGAGCTGGGGTTTACACTGTCAGCACGCAGCCTGTAGCTGCTCATTTAATGGCATGCATATATCCACATTTACAATTCAGTTCTGCAATGCTAGATTTTGACAGGCTGTCAGTCATTGTTTTTTCATTAACCAAGATGAAATGAAGTTCAGCTCAGTACAATGAAGCTGCTGCAAAAGAGCATGGTGTGAACTGTGGTTCCATGCCTGTGCTCACTACTCCACTCTGCACAGAGAACAGGTGTGCTACAGCATAAAGCATGATGAATTGTACAATGCAAGCCGATACCTCAGAGAAAATGATAAAGAATGGTATGTCAATGGATGGAGGAGGAGAGACAAAGATGGGAGTCCAAAAGGGAGGACAAGTCCGGGGGAATAAGTGATGGGAGTTGATTGGAGGGGCTGCAGAGGAAATGGAAAAAAGAGATGGATGAGGAATTGGAAGGTTTGGCTTTTGTGGATGAGGTACATTGAAGAGGATGAGAGTGTGATGGAAGACAGAAGAGAAGATCACCGGCGCCGAACAGACAGGGAGGAGGAGACGAAGACAGGATTGAGAACGAGGAAAAACGGGAGAGGGAAAGAGTTTGTGAGGAGGACAAGCCAGGCCATACATCCGGCCCCGGCTGCTTGGCACAGCACTGGCAATGCCACATCTGTTGCCCAAAGCTGGGAGGCCAGGTGGTGTGTGTGTGTTATGTGTGTACGCACGAGCACATGTGTGTGTTTGTTTATTCGTTGTGTGTGTGTGTGTGTCTGTGTGTGTGTTTGAGTGTGTGAACAACAGAAGTGGTCAGATGGAACAGAGATGGTACAGGCCTGTTCCCTGCAGAGGGACTCATACATACAAGCTTGTCGTTCACACACACGCTTGCGCACATTTATACACACACTCACTGATGTGTGCACTCAGCTACACCCACTAAACTGCTACACAGATTTCACAATTGCCTGCTGTGGCAAACAACATTCCAACTTGTGTGTGTGTGTGTGTGTGTGTGTGTGTGTGTGTGTGTGTGTGTGTGTGTGTGTGTGTGTGTGTGTGTGTGTGTGTGTGTGTGTGTGTGTGTGTGTGTGTGTGTGTGTGTGTGTGTGTGTGTGTGTGTGTGTGTGTGTGTGTGTGTGTGTGTGTGTGTGTGTGTGTGTGTGTGTGTGTGTGTGTGTGTGTGTGTGTGTGTGTGTGTGTGTGTGTGTGTGTGTGTGTGTGTGTGTGTGTGTGTGTGTGTGTGTGTGTGTGTGTGTGTGTGTGTGTGTGTGTGTGTGTGTGTGTGTCCGTCCTTGTTCTCTGGCAGCACAGCAGGCCACGCTCACGAGTCAGGTAGTAACTTCTTTCGTGTGTGAGTTTACATTGAAGCGCGGCAGTGTGTTTGACCTGAGCGGTGTTGTCATTAACCTTCCCGACTATATTTAGGCTGAGGCATGACAAGCTGTGCTGTGCCACACTTAAACAGAAAGTAACTGAGGGAAGTGAGATGGGAGAGGAGAGGTGCAGAGGATGGAAGATGGATCATTATGCTGTTTTACATCAGTTCTGGTCCCTGAAAAACTGCAGAAACTGCTGAGGGGACAATGGAGATGCCTTCTTTCCCACAGCGAGCTCACTCCCCCATCTGGCTATGTGTGCATTCATTTCTGCGTCTGTGTACTGTATTATACATTTGTGTAATAATGGCCCACTGTATTGCCCATTCTCGTTGAAATGAGTCTCTTTGGGTTGCACCGGATGTGTACTGGATGCAACACGTAATAACCTTTGGCACAGAAAGTACCTTTTTTTTTTTTTTTTTTTAATTCATCGGTGCCAGAATATATTGCACATTTTTAAACTAACAAACTATTGACCTCACATTCTCATTATGATAACATTAAGGGCAGCTTGTTTCATTTTTCTATGCAGATCTTTTATTTTTCTCAAATCACAGGAAAAACCAAGTTGCTATACACAAATTACTTAACTATACTGGTGGATGTGTTTCTTTACCATATTATCAACGCATGAAACCAAACAATTGTACTTTTGGCAGTAAAATTCTATATGTATATATTTTTAGTGCACAAGATACTATAATAATAATAATAGGGTTGATTGAAATGCCTACATGAGCCACATTATGCTACAGAAAATCAAATAAAAATTACAAGCTTATCAGATATAGCAAATCAAGAACAGGACAGGGTTTACATTTGAAAAGATCATATTCTGGTGATTCTGATCCTTACTGATACTGAGAAAACAAATATTTACTGTCACTGTACTGACCAAGAGTTGCAACTGACATTAGCCATTCAGTTTGAAGATGCTCGCCAGATCCCGTTTCAGCTCGTCTACCATTTACTTTGTTTTTTATTTGTGCGTGCTGAACGCAGACTAACTGCTGCAGTTCCATTGTAAAGACGGCGCTTCCCCCTGGCTGCTTGTTTTAGAATGTCAACTGATGAAGACGGAGAGGCCGAAGCCCAACACCTTCATCATACGCTGCTTACAGTGGACCACCGTCATCGAGAGAACCTTCCACGTGGACTCGCCTGATGAGAGGTCTGCTCACTTCTCACCCCCAGGTTTTATTACTTTAATCTGGAATTAGTGAACAAAAAAAGCCTAAGAATGTGCACAATTTCTGTATGTGAAGTGACAGAAATACCAAATTAACAAAGTTTTAAATAGTCTTTGCGTTGATTGACTATAGATAGATTATGTGTTGGTATCATCAAGGGCAGAGTTGTGTATAGGGAGTGTTGTCGTGTAGAGAGTTTGTTTTTTGTTGGGGTTTTTTTTTGGTGTCTGTTAGAGAGAAGAGAGAGGGTGAGAGAGACAGAGTGGAAAGGAGACCTTTCAAGTAGCGTTGGCATAAATTCTCCAGCTGCTCAGTTCCTTTCTGAGGAGCTGAGGTGTTTATCTCCAGAAAATGAACAGCTTTGCCCAGAAGACCACAGATGCTTCTGTGCATCCTTTTGAGTTTGTGTGTGTGTTTGTGTGTGTGTAGGATGCAGCTGTCTGTCCAACTTTGTCTCTGTTATATGTTGATTTTGTAATACTTTTGCTGGTAGATAATCAAATAAACATCTCAGAGTTACCATAAAACTAGTACTCCTGTATTGATAAGTTTATAAATTCAAGTTTATGCCGTGTGAATGTTAGTGACAATTATGAGGTCCAGATGTGTTTACGGCTTGTTGTAAAAGTGTGCGTGCACAGGATTTGTGCATCAATGGACGTTTGAGGCGTTTGGAAAGAAGTTCCACAACTGGGTGTGCATCTGTGTGTTTGTGTGTTACTGTATCCGTTGTACTGTACCAGAGCTGGCAGGGCTCCAGTTACCACAGCCCCAGCAGTGAGCAGCGAGGGTGGCACGTGTTGGCATCGGGCCCGACTGTAGGCAGGCCCATTATCTCTCATTAGCAAAAAAAACCCTCATTATACAAAAAACACTCTAACCGAGAAAGAGCATTTATCTGCTGCCTGACCTTGAGAGAGTTCCCATTGCTTTTCACGTCGCTCCGTATACACACACACTCACATGCACACATTATAGGTAGCACAGATTGAGTGCGCCGCTGTTGTAGATGAAGTCTAACTTGAGTTTGCCCTTGTTTTGGAGTGTGTAGGGTACGCTCAGAAGTCTTTGCAGAAGAAAGGGATTCAGATCTTAAAAACACACAGCTCTGTTTAGGTTCAGATGAATGTTCCCCGAAATCCCACAAGGAAACATATGGGCGTCTAACGCTTAACAAAACAAAAGACACAGAGGTGATCTTTTAAAAGTCAAACAGGTTTCATTATTATGATCTCCTTACACTTTACTGTGTATTTTGAAAGTGCACTCCGGTAAATCCAGATTTGCTTCTTCAGAGTCCAAAGGATTTCCAAATATTTGAATATCGTTTTTGGTTCACCTCAGTTTGGGCGCTGTCGTGTTTCCCGCGAACATGTAACCCCTGCATGTGGCACCGGATTAACACTGTTTGAGTGAAGATCAAGGGGAAAAAACTTCAACAGAGAACTGTTTTGAACCCGGTTCAGTCTCCTGGAAACACTTTTAGCATTTCTTTTCAGGTTTAAATATCAATTTCAAAACCTGATTTACATTTTCATGACTCTCTTCTCTTCTCTACTCTACTCTACTCTACTCTACTCTACTCTACTCTACTCTTCTCTTCTCTTCTCTTCTCTTCTCTTCTCTTCTCTTCTCTTCTCTTCTCTTCTCTTCTCTTCTCTTCTCTTCTCTTCTCTTCTCTTCTCTTCTCTTCTCTTCTCTTCTCTTCTCTTCTCTTCTCTTCTCTTCTCTTCTCTTCTCTTCTCTCATCTATCAGAGCAGAATGAGGGGGTTTATGGACCATTATATTTATCATTATTAAATACAGTTAATGCATGCTGATGCATGGCCTGCTGCTACAGATGACGATGCCCCCACCCCCCTCCCCCCTAACACACGCACACACACACAGACAGTTACACCCACGCACACACTATCAAACACACACGCACTTTCTCTCAACAGATGTTGAACAACAGTGCTAATGGAAAGTCAATGGGGGGGAACAATGTTAGCAAACAACAATGCATTGTTCCCTCTAATGCATTTTTGTGTATCTGTGCACATTCTGCAACCCTACACACACACACACACACACACACACACACACACACAGACTGGTAGGCATTAGTTCTGCTCTCTGATCATTGCTCATTTGGTTGATTCTCTAGTTGACCATGTTTCCTCTCTGTTGAACAAATAGGTGTTTATGTTAATTGAAAACACTTTGGTGCCTTCAAAAACCTGGTTGAATAAATGCAGCAGCCATCCTATTTGAAAGTAGAACCACTATTATATTTTCCACCTGTGTAACGTATTGTTACTTGACTCGTGTATGTGCCATGCTATCTGATCGGTTATGCATAATATTTCATGCCAACAGTGAAAAGATACATGCTCTGATGATATAATATTATGGTACATGCATTTTGGCTCTTTTCACAATGTCAGAATAATATTGAGTTAAAGGAAATTATTGGACTGTAATGAAAAAGTTAACTTGAGTCATGTTTGACGTAAATCCTAGAGATGAGTGGACGGAGGCCATTCAGATGGTGGCTGACAAGCTGCAGAGACAAGAGGAAGAAAGGATCCAGTGCAGCCCCACGTCCAACATCGACAACATGGTTGAGGAGGAGATGGACATCTCCACTACGCACCACAAACGCAAGGTAATCCATACATAAACACTTCCTGACACATAATGTGTACTTTAAATGGTGAAACTGTTCCTTCTGCTGTGCATTATCTTGTAATTTGACTCCTTTGACTCCTCCAATTTCGAAGAAACCCAAATATGTTTTGTAAAAGGTTTTCTTTCACAAATTCCAAAGTGTTAAGCAACTCAGGTATTGTATTTGGCATGGTGTAAAACCATTACAGTGGATTCCATACATTTGAACCATCTCTAAGACCATTGACTGATTGAAATTACTTGTCTATTTGTCCAGATTTGTTCATAGTGGTTCTTTTTTCTTCTCCTCCACCAGACTATGAGTGACTTTGATTATCTGAAGCTGCTGGGAAAAGGAACCTTTGGTAAAGTGATTCTTGTTCGGGAAAAGGCCAGCGGGAAATACTATGCCATGAAAATCCTCAAAAAAGAAGTCATCATAGCAAAGGTTTGTATGAAATTTACAATAGTTTTCTTTATAAATGTTTGTAAAAGACGACATTAATAAAATAATTTATAGTGGGATAAATATGATTTATTTAAGATTTTTTAATCCTGTTTGCTTCTGCGTCCATCATCAGATGTTTGTCTGACTTTGCAATGCTTATTGCTTATTGTTTAGTGTTGAGATTAAAATGTTATTTTTTAATCAAACTGTCTGTGCAGGATGAAGTGGCTCACACACTCACAGAGAGCAGAGTACTGAAAAACACCAGACACCCTTTTCTCACCGTAAGTCCCTCGGATTTACAAAACTCCACTTTATAGGTGTGTGTGTGTGTGTGTGTGTGTGTGTGTGTGTGTGTGTGTGTGTGTGTGTGTGTGTGTGTGTGTGTGTGTGTGTGTGTGTGTGTGTGTGTGTGTGTGTGTGTGTGTGTGTGTGTGTGTGTGTGTGTGTGTGTGTGTGTGTGTGTGTGTGTGTGTGTGTGTGTGTGTGTGTGTGTGTGTGTGTGTGTGTGTGTGTGTGTGTGTGTGTGTGTGTGTGTGTGTGTGTGTGTGTGTGTGTGTGTGTGTGTGTGTGTGTGCGCGCGCGTGCGCGTGTGCATATGGAAAATGTCCTGACCTCTGTAAGAGCACATGTTACATACACACACATCCACAGACAACTTATTGATCCTATACATACCTGAGTCTCTTGAGTCTAATTAAGATCCATACATCAAATAGTTGTACTTTAACAACTGCATCTGTTAGCTCTGATGTACAGATAGACACGTTTGATGCTGCTTATTTCTCGCATACTCCTTGGAAACACACACACACACACACACACACACACACACACACACACACACACACACTACTGAGAGAGCGATTACAGTTCACGTCTACATTTACCCCCATCACACCTGCAGCCACAAAGAGACTTGGGCCAACTGTTCTTTTGTTTAGCAGCTTTCTCCCGCAAAAGAAAACACATTCACTTACACCTACTAAACACTCACATACATGCACACACTTGCTTTGAATAAGCAAATACAGACATAAACAGTTTGAAGCTGGGAATGATCATGTTGTGTTGCTCCTGCTGTTCTAGACAGAATGGGACCGGGCTCCCTGCTGTGCACCAAATCGTTGGCTTTGTCACTTCACTGTTCCCTGTATAGGGAGTGCATATAGAGGAGGAATCCATAATTGTTTGGCAAATTCGAAAAAATACTACTACTTGCTTTTCAAGTTTTCCTCATGTGGTTGTGCCTGCGACATTATAAAAATCAGAAAGTTTTTTTTTTTTTTCTGTGTACAGTCTTTTACGATGAGCTATGAGATGTATTTGGGTCAGTCGTGCACTCTAAGACTTGATTTAAAAAAGAAAAGGACAGAGTCAACACAGGATTGTATGTTGGATGATAGATTGGATGGAACAGTTTGTTTATGTGTGTGTATTCCAAACACAATATCAATTAGCAAAGTCAGTTATGTAAATTGTATGTGTCCGGTTTCTCGTTTCAGTCATTGAAGTATTCATTCCAGACTAAAGACCGCCTCTGTTTTGTTATGGAGTACGTGAATGGAGGAGAGGTGAGACACACACACACACACACACACACACACACACACACACGCGCACACACACACACACACACACACACACACACACACACACACACACACACACACACACACACACACACACACACACACACACACACACACACACACACACACACACACACACACACACACACACTCTCTTTTATCATGGCTGCGCTGCATGTGGTTGTCCCACTCTGTTTTTACTTTACACATTCAGTTAAACCACAACTCCACCACAATAACTGACGGCGATTACAAACTCCACACATCCTTACTGTCAACTGTCTCCACACATGAAAGAAATTGATTGACTCTCTACATCTTAACAGTAGGTGAACTGATACGTTTGCTTATCTCTAAATTATTGTGGGTGAATACTTATCTTTATTCATTTTGAAGGTATTTTGATTAATAATTGATTACTTTCCAGATGCTTGTGTTAAATCATACTAAAGTACTTTTGGCTGCTTAAGAATGTGTTGTCTGCATTTATAAATGTCTTGCAGATAAAAACAGACATATTAAATGGGGAAATATGTAGCGATCGGCTGCTGCAGCAGTGCAGCAAAGATCTGTTTCAAATATGTAAAGACTCAAGTCGTGGTAACAGTTTAACTGTTGGATTGGCTTCTAACAGTTAATTTGCCAACCAACTGGCCCCTCACTTTGCCTCCTCATCTCTCTTCTCTGTTCCATGTCTCTCTTGCTCGCGTCTATTTATGAACACACCTATGGGCCAGATACAGCCAGAATGACAGTCGGAGATGAAAATGAGTTTGGATTCCCCCACTTTTCCATTTCTCAGATTTTTAATCGGGACATTTTTGCAATCTTGCTTCATTCCCTTAGTGTAACTGTCACCTGCTCCCCTCCCTGTTAGTTAGGTAGTTCAGCCAGCGCCAGACCCGATCTCTCTCACACACACACACAGAGCAAATTTTTACCTCAATGGACAAATTGTGATCAAACCTACCAGACACACACATGAAACCAGCACAACCCATTACAAACCTGCCACAGCCACAGCTGCCAGTACACTGATGAAGGCCCACCTGTCGTGTTGCCCCCTCTCACTCTCCATGTGTACACACACACACACACACACACACACACACACACACACACACACACACACACACACACACACACACACACACACACACACACACACACAGAGAGAGAGACAGACCACCATTTGAGCAAGGTGGTCTGTGAGCATCACTCCAGTGGCCATATGCAAACTTCCCTGAACAATTAATGGGGAGATGTGCGCCCCTTGGCCTCGTGGGTAATTTGTACGACTTGACCGGTGCAGCGCAGCAGGCTGGTGTCATCTCAGTACCACATGTGTAGCCATATGACAGTGACAACTTGACAGCTGACAGCGAGGAGAGAAAGTGAGCAAGAGAAGGAGGAAGGAGACATGAGGTGAGGTGAGAGATTAAAAAAAGAAAGGCAGAGGTGATGCAAGTGGCCACCGAGGGGAATAAAACAAGGTAATAAAACAAGGTTCTTGCCAACAACTTAGGCGCTGGATATAAGAATGGAGTAAATGAAGACAAAGCCTCAAGGGGCAAGGCCTGTTAGGCCTTTAATGAGTGTTGCGCTGGAGGAAAGTTGGAGGAAGGTGGGGGGTGTTGGCAGCGGTGTTGGCGGCAGTGGCAGCAGCGGCGGTCGGCCTGTCTTTAACTAGACTGGTGTATTGATTAAACCCTTGATTTGGCCCCCGTCGCCGAACTCCACGCCAGCACCGTGCCAATCTAGCCCAGAGGGTAACGTGGAAGAGGTGCCTGTGTGTGTGGAGAGGGAGGCAGCTAGATGAGGCGCCAGCTGCCGAGCGCCTCCACCAACCCTCCTCTGAGGCGCCTCCCCCTCCCGAGTGCAGCCCCTCTCCACGTGCACCCCTCGCACTCATACCCCCCCCACTCACCCTCCCTTCCACTATCTATCATCTCAATATGGTGCGGGCAGCCAGTTTGTGTTGTGCTAATTTCCTCCAATAAATCAGTAATTATTGCTGTGCCGTCCCTGCTGTCCCCCCCCCCCCCCACCGCCCTATCTCTTACCCTCTCTTCCTCTCTCGTCCTCCCTTCATTTCCCGCAGCTGTTTTTCCATTTGTCCAGAGAGCGGGTGTTCTCAGAGGAGCGCACGCGCTTCTATGGTGCAGAGATTGTCTCAGCTCTCGACTACCTGCACTCGGCCAAGATTGTGTACCGGGACCTCAAGGTAAACAGAAACGAAGGG
Organism: Lipophrys pholis; assembly: GCF_963383615.2. NCBI lineage: Eukaryota > Metazoa > Chordata > Actinopteri > Blenniiformes > Blenniidae > Lipophrys > Lipophrys pholis. Next base: position 6,338,463 of record NC_137642.1, on the reverse strand, counting down.
AAAAATCTGGCTGGGGGTCATGGATGAGACTGATCAGATATTTGAGAGAAAACTTTTTTTTTGCCCCCCCTCCCCAGTTGTGTGTGTTCCACAATTTCTTTCTTCCTCCTCCAGGAGGAGACGAGAGGCTCAAGATGTGTGGTAATTAAAGAGAGGGACAGGGACGAGCTCACACAGACATAAAGCAGTAAAGAATTGCATGAGGTGGAGGCACGCAGGGAGAGAGGGATGCAGGGAGGTGTTGATGCCACCGAGGCAGAGAGGTAGCTGGGTTTGTCTGAGTGTCTGCCTGGCAGCCTTGGCCCTGGCCCCGCTTACAGCCGCCAAGAAAACAAAGGAGAAAAAGCAGACAGAGTGAGAAAAACACTTCAGCCATTAAAATTAAAAGGTTGAGTGGCTCCGCTACATGCCTGAAGTTTATTTCCCTCCACTGCTCAGTTTGTGTGTCTGCGTGTGCGCACAGACGCTGTTTGGGGCAGTACAATATGGCGGTCCCTGTCTGTTACCGCTCTCCTTACAAACTGCTCAAAACTTGCCTCCACTGTGATCCCAAACAGTTTTAAACAGTTAACTATACACTTTAGATGATTTGTATTGGTCACAAGTGGTGACAGGAATGTTCATTTCTTTTTCAGTTGGAAAACTTGATGCTGGATAAAGATGGCCACATCAAGATCACAGATTTTGGACTCTGTAAGGAGGGCATCACTGACGCTGCGACCATGAAGACCTTCTGTGGCACACCAGAATACCTGGCACCTGAGGTAATTTTTCTTATCTCAGTCTCTATCTGTAACATTCTTTTCTTTTGAGGTTAATCAGCTTTAATTTTACAGATATTTTTTTTCTTCATTAAAGTTATTGGAAATGAATGCATCTAATTTATTTCTCCACAGTTCTACTTATTTGTACAGTACTGTATGTGTCCACAAGTGTAGACTTTTAAATAATGTGACGTGTAATGTCGTTGATGGTCGACCAGATACTGCATCTTTGTGACCTGAACTACTGTTATGCTAATATCAGGGCTGATAATTCAGCTACTTTTTAAAGTGTGTGCATCAGTATGCTATAATGCAAATTTTCAAAAACGGATATTTAAACAAGTTGAATAAAGACACATTTGACAATCTGTTCACAAAAACAGATTGTTGATATAATATAGTACTTCTGTTGTATGAACAGGTATACCCTCCTCAAGAGTCTGCTTTCAGAAAGACATGCTCAGTGTTAGCATTGTGTGCGCATTATGAAATCCTCCAATGTGGCGAGATATTTGGGGACCTCATCCACAAAAAAAAATAAAAAATCTTCATAAATTACCTAGCCAATGACAAAAATCTCCCTGATTGTGTGGCAACATTGTGCAAACTGAGCAGATTGACGGAGGCCTTGTAGTACATAAAAGCATCTGCGGCATCCACAGGCGGCCTATCCATTAGGCAGCGATTCTGCACCGCTCAGGGTTTCACCAGGACGTCCCCTGTGAACTGTGGGACTCACATTGTCCAACGCACAGTGCCTGTTTATCTAACAACTGCCCTGGATGATTAATTCAACTACCAGGAATATTACTGATCTTTGATAAATGGGCTTTATGCTGGGTAGTTACACACACACACACACACACACACACACACACACACACACACACACACACACCTGGAGGAGCTGAGCTGAATGTACACACAAACTCCCTCAAATCCCTTGAATCATGAAGTCAGAAGCCAGAGACTCGCTCACAAGGCCCTGCCCATTAGCAACACTGTATTTTGTGAGAATGTTTGAAACCTTCTTGTAGTGGAATTCGCGTGTGTGCATTTTCATATGCGGATTTCACAGGCAAACCATTTCCATAATATCAGGGTGAACAGTAAATATGCAGTTTATGTGTGTGAATAAGGGTGTTGGTTTAGTTTCAGGAGGTCACGCGAATGCATACACATCTACATTCTCGTGCCGGTTTTTCTGCAGCCGTCCTCTGTCCAGTCATCGGCGTCGCCTCACTCGAAGGCCAGCAGATCAACTGGCGAGAGTGTTGCATGACTGTGGGTGGTGGAGACAGAGCGGTGGAGATGTGGAGATGAAGGCAGGAGGGGAGAAGCATAGTGTATATCCCACTCAAAAAAGTATGGAGGACAATTTGGCGCAGCATTTTGTGCTTTTTTTTTTTTTTTTTTTTTTAGAGTCCCTTCCTTTGCGTGCCAAAAGCTGATTGGAGGCTGTTGGTTATTTTTCACAGGATGTGCGTCTGTGCGCATCTATGTGTGTGTGCGCGTGTGCGCTGTGTGTGTGATTGCAGTAGAAAGTGCGGGCTAAAGCGAGGCAGATGGCGGCAGATGGGCGAGGTTGGAGGAAGGTGCTCGGAAAAAACCTGGAAATCTACACCACCGCCGCCGCCACTCGCCCGCCCGCACGTTCTGCTCGCCCGCCCGCGTGTAAAAATAACACAGTTTGCTCGGAGCCAAGTTACAGAGATGCAAAGTAGCCGGGATTAAAAAGAGAAAGGGGGATGGGGGTTGAAGAGAGAGGAAGATGAGAAGGGAGAGAAAATATTTCAGGGTTACAGGAGTGAAATTCTGACAGTTCCTGTGTTTGCCGTCAGTGAAAAGGGCAGATGACAAATGAATAAAGAGGGCTTGTGTCTGCTGTGTGCCTGAAGGAACTCACACATTGATAGTTCAGTAACGCAACACTGCAAAGTGAATAATTCTTCAGCCGAACTTGTAAAGCAGGAGATTGAAGTGTTATTGTTTGTTTCAGGGGTAGTAAAATAAATTGATAAAGAAAGAAAAAGAAATTGCTGTGAGTCTAGTGAACAATGCGCAGTGTAAGGTTCCTCCAAAGGGATGGAACAGGATCAGAAAGAACACATGGAGAGTGTTTTTCTCTATTTTTTATTCTGTGTTTGACACATTTATTTGTGGCAAATTTGAAAGTGTTAAAGGGGATGTGTTTGGCCTTTTTCCATCTATTTGTATGTCTTTGTTTTGATTTGGTTTGTATGCTGTATATGTTGAACATTTTTCTAAATTGTCAGTGTTTCACAAACATATCAGCACAGTCAGCTGTTGGTAAAAAAAACAACAAAAAAAGATCTAAATGTTTGCACATTGTCAGCACAAGTTTGGAAATGAAAAGGTTTTGTTTGACGCCAACAATATGGGATTGTATGTTCACAGTATACGAGGTGTGTGTGTGTGTGTGTGTGTGTTCCCTGCTGGTATCTGGGCTGGTATGACCACAGGCTGTGTGTGCCCGTCCCGTCCCATCTCGTCCTGTACACGTTGCCAAAGCTGCGGCCCCGCGAGCAGCAGCTCTCTGCCACATGGCCGCCCCATCAGGGACCATGACAGGACAAGACCTTCTTCCTCACTGCTGCTTCTCATCACCTCCTCCTCCTCCTCCGTCTCCTCTACTCGCTCCCCTCGCCGTCTCCTCGACTCTCCTGCTGATTTATCTCATTTGTTGCTCCCTCTGTCTTGTCCTATTTATTTGTCCTGCCTTTCTGTAAATTATAGACACATAACCACGCGTACTGTACACACACACACACACACACACATACACTCCAATGCCTCCATGCCTTGGGCTGTGGGGCAACATTCTGGCTCTGTGTGGATTAATCTGCTCCCTGCCTGCAACCGAGCTGCCACCACTTTCTTTTGGTCCCAGGACACACACACACACACACACACACACACACACACACACACACACACACACACACACACACACACACACACACACACACACACACACACACACACACTGGACAGCTTGATTTGTATACATTTCTGTACCTTTCTTATACAAAGATTCCACTCGGTGCACAGCTCTGTAGATCAGCACTTAAAACAGCCTTGTAAGCTGTTCTAAATTTCATGAAACCTCTCACTGTATGCGTGTTTCTCCTCAAGCTACAGGGACTGAAACAACACCAAACATCTACTTTGCCTCACTCTCAAAACTTTATGAATTTGATGAGGGCGGATAAATATTCCATCTGCTTGTGTGTATGTGTGTGCGTGCGTCTGACAGTCTCCCAGCAGTCTAAGCCAGTGTTATCCCTCCAGCCGTACCAGTCAATAGTATATCTGGAGCTGGCGGCTTGCTTCGTTCCCCCAGCTCTTCACTGCAGCTGCCAACTGGGTGACCAGCTTAATTCTCACACAAACACACATTCGCACATAAAATAGCACTCACAGCTCTTATTCACTTCCACGTACATGTTGACTCGCACACGCTGAAGCAGCCGCCTGCATCATTAGCAGTTTAGTGTCAAGTGTGTGAGCTCAGTCAGTTAATGACCGGCTTTCTGTGGTACTGAGCTGCTGTGGAAACTCACAGGCAGCTGTTGGGTGTCTTTTCTTGCACAGCGCACAATGATGTTTAGCACGATGTTGAGTTGGGGAGACCTTGTCTGAACCCGAGTCTGTGTAACGGAGAAGAAGCTGCCAAGTGAAATGTAGAAAATAAGCCTGTTTTCTGCCTACCTTTGCAGTACACTTCAGTATGCTGCCGTGACTTTAAACTCTCTGTGTGGCTTGTAAGATGGAAGAATTCGGAAACTTCGTAACATTGAAATCCTTAACAATGACTGAAAGAAGACCTTTTTTGTAAATATGAACTGAACTCAAACAAGTTTCTGTATCATGAGGGTCACAATCAATTGCCAGGGTGACAAACTGATTTTTACATGTTGTTCTACTGTGCTAAAGCTTGATTCTGTTTGATTTTTAAATATCATGAATTGCTTGTCTGCTATTATTTTAGATGGGTCTAAATAACCACCTTTAAAATGTATCCCAGTTCAAGAGTTTGAGGTGTTCGCAAAGCTCATCCGATTATTTTAAATCCTGATCATCTCAGTAAAACAATCACTTCAAATTAAAAATTGTACTAATTCTAACCAATTTTTTATTTTTGGGGGGAAATATTACATTTAAGTATTTTGTGCAGTCTATCATTCAGTATTCTGAACAATTGAGTGTTTGTCCTCTTCATTCTCAGCTCTTTGTGTACTTACGACACTGGTCCTGCCTGCATCTGTCACACAGCTGCTGATGATGGGTGGCATTAATTGAGTGTGCGCAATGTTTTTAAATCTCAAATTATGACGTTCATTGTGTAATTGTATCGTGTCATTTAGAGCAGTTGTCTTGCAAACAGGTTCTTGTTGCCGTGCGTGTTCGTATTCTTGCATGAGTGTCTGTTATCATGCACTCGCGTCCACCCTGACCGGTCCATTATTAACACTGAGTGAGATGTTATTATTATTGGCGAGATGTAGAACATATGCTGTTCTGGCAGCTCTCCAGCTCTGTCTGTCTGTCAGTCTCACACACACACTCATACACTCATCATGGTAATAAGCTTATTATGTTAACGAGGGCCTCCACAGCACCTGAAATCCCTCTTATGGTGCGTCTCCCTCCCCCTCGACTTCTACCTTTCCTCTTCCAGAGGTGAGCAAACGGGCACACGAGAGGATGAAAAGAGGATGAGTGAGCGAGGGAACACATGATTAGAGGATGGAGAAGGCAGGATGGAAAGGACTGTGCAAGGCTGGGAAAAGAAGTAGGAAGGCAGCCCAGACACAAGACTTTGATACAAAAGTCACTCGCTCCACAGCACATCATCTTTAACACACACACACACACACACACACACACACACACACACACACACACACACACACACACACACACACACACACACACACACACACACACACACACACACACACACACACACACACACACACACACACACACACACACACACACACACACACACACACACACACACACACACACACACACACACACACACAACAGCTCGCAGTGCACCCAGTACCTGTGCTAACCAGCATGGAGGTTGGACTGGCCCTGACCCAGGATGTGGGCTGTTCCTGCCTTTTCTATCCAGGGACGTTCGTGTCTGTCCCTGCCAGGAGAGAATCGGTGTGCCAGGCAGAGCTGGCAGCATCCAGGGGGGCATCTGGTGGGCCACGCCAACTCTCTGACTCCCTTACTGTAACAGGGGCCTCTGAAGGCCTGCCATCCCATGATGTTTGCCTCTGTGTGTGTCTGTACATCGGAGGGGGGTGGGGGGGGGGGGCGCTACTGTCTACACCTTAACCCTTCTTATCTGTGCAGCCACTTCTGCTCATCTCATACAACTCTTACTGTTTTATTGGCGCCTCAAGCAGGACGACATATTGACTGTCCATTTCAGCCTTTCCTCACTCATCTGTCTCCTCTCCCAACTACCTAGGGCACTCTTGTTTATTTTTTTAAGTCCAATAAAAGAAATTCTGAATAAACGCAGATGCCTAATAAAACAAATGGTCCCATTTCAAAAGAGCTGAACTGGTGCATTTCTGTCCCTCTGGTCTCCTCAGGTACTGGAGGACAACGATTACGGGCGGGCGGTGGACTGGTGGGGTTTGGGGGTTGTGACGTACGAGATGATGTGCGGCCGGCTGCCGTTCTACAACCAGGACCACGAGAAGCTGTTCGAACTCATTCTCATGGAGGACATCAAGTTCCCGCGCACTCTGTCGGCCGACGCCAAGTCGCTGCTGTCCGGCCTGCTCATCAAAGACCCCAATAAGCGGTGCGTGGCGAGGCTTGAACCTCAAAATGTTAGGTCATAGTTGATCCCCAAATGACAGTGAGCAGGCAGGCGGAGGTTTGAGGCCCAGGATGCAGCCAGGAATAGAGTCTCAGGTTGAAGCACACAGCTCAAGCCAAAATGGCAAGTGAAGCAGAGTTGCTGCTGCAGTTCCAGGCTAGAAGTTCCAGCAAACTCCGCTGCAGCAGGAGATGGATTGCTGAGCAGATGGAGCAGGCCAAAGTCCGCAGAGCAGTTCAAGCAAAAATAACCGGGGGAAACTAGCTGCAGACCAAACGTTTTCAAAAAACTTGAATAAATTAAAAAGAGAACCGCAACGTAAAAACCTTTTTCCACCAGTGGGAAGTAAGTAAAGTTTATTTATATAGCACCTTTCGCAGATGAAGACCAGAGTGCTTTACATCAATAAAAGCAGAAAAGATAAAAATGAAATATAATCAGTAAAAATATAAGTATAGCTAGTAATAAAAACAACTGAGAAATGGCAGTAAAAACATACATGAACAAAACGATTATTGAATTAAATAAAATTGAGCAGCTCGAGTGGAGTGGTTATTTCCCTGCATGATGTCATGAAGGGAAAATCTCTGATTCACCTGTATGAGCAAGCAAGTGAGGGAGATGACAGACTTTCTTCTCTTCTGGAGCCTCATATTATAACTAGAAAACCAGTACAAAGTGAATTTTACACAATATGGGACTTTTAGAATGAAGAGAAGAAAGGATGGGGTGAGGTGGTCCCAGTTTGTTCTGTTAAAAGGCAAGCAGCTGTATTTTGGGACCAAAACAAGAGGAAATGAAGACGTGTAAAATCAAAACAAAAGACTCACCTCTATTACGAAGCCAGGGTTTAACACAATCATGTCGAGGCCCAGCATGCTGGATGGCGTCCATCTTTGGGGGGGAAGTATGAGAGCTTCTGTTTTGCTCGTAGTTCAATGGTCACTAAAATCCATTAAGATCATAAAAACAAACACTGAGCAGACAGAAGGACATGCTGCCATCTAATCTTCACTTTATTTCAAACTTGCTGATTCAAATCAAAAATTGTCTTTGTGACGTCAGTTTTGTTGGACGACGATTTCTGCCTTCTCCGCAGGCTCGGGGGAGGACCAGACGACGCTAAAGAAATAATGAGACACAGTTTCTTCTCTGGCGTCGACTGGCAAGATGTCTACGATAAAAAGGTATGGCTCGACGCGACGACCCACACTCACCGCGTCGCTTTTGTGAGTCTCGCCAGTCGTCAGCCACCTGTGCTTCAATTTGTGAACAATCAAGTTAACATTTTGTGTCTTATAAAAGTCACGCCGTGCAGCTGCCCGTCCCCTCTGGTGTGAGCACACACTTGGGAGGGGAGCACTCTGCATTAAGAAGAGGTGTGACTTGTGTGTGTTTTGCTCATGTGACACCACCAAGCGAGAGTCAGGTCCTGTGTGGTCACACCTACAGCAGCTCAGCTTCCTCCAGTCACCCTCTTTTCTTTAACTAACGCACGGAGCAGTTCTCTTCACTGTCAAGATACTAACACCAGTAAAGCTTTAATGCTCGTTTCTGGCCTCAAACAAACGGAACTCTAATCTAATCTCCTCACATCTCTCAGCTCGTCCCGCCCTTCAAGCCTCAGGTGACGTCAGAGACGGACACCAGGTACTTTGACGAGGAGTTCACGGCCCAGACCATCACAATCACTCCACCAGAGAAATGTGAGCGCCCTGGTTTCTTTTCTTTTTCTACCCGTATGTTAAGACAAACTGTTGAGGCAGAAAGTTTTACAGATGCCGGTTTGTCTTCTTGGATGAATGACATGTCTGACTGCTTTCCTCTCCAAACGTTCACATTTCAATTAATCACAGAAAAGTCTTGTTGATTTGTGTGTCTTTGTATTTGTCCTCTGGCCACATGCAGCTCCTCACAGCCGTTGCAGATAAAGATACCGCTTTCAAAATGTTCACCACTGAATTATGCATGAGTGGAACCGATGTGTTTCTCTGTGCTAATGTGAGGTTCCACTTGTTTTGTAGGTCACACATCGGTTAGTTAGCAGGAGATTGGCGCATCACAAACACACTCGCTAATTGAATTATGTTCTGTTTGATTCCGCGGTACGATAACACAACACATTGTAATGTTTAATTATATTTTCAGACGATAGAGTCAACCGTTTTTTTTTTTTTTGCATTTTCACTTTAATGTGTTTATCAGCTGAAAAATCGCATCTAATTGCAAATAATGAATTAATGATTCCCACTGAATTTTCTTTTCCTAGTCGACGAGGACGGGATGGACTGCCTGGACAACGAGAGACGGCCGCACTTCCCACAGTTCTCGTACTCCGCCAGCGGCCGGGAATGAACTGTCCGTCACAGCGAGGACGAGGCGGCGCCGCTCTGAGGTCACGAGCATGGGAAAGAAAGGACCGAACCCACAAAGACCCCAACATGAAGGATTTTGCCCTTCTCCTACTCTTCTTCTCTCTTTTTCACCTCTCCAGTCTGCCTTTCCTACTTTTGTTTTTGGTGAATCCCTTCTTACATAAAAAACTAAATGACCCCTATTGGGGAAAATTCCGGTTTCAATCAAACAAGACAAGCGCAGGTGATCAGAACTGTGACGTGATCAGTTGCTTTGTAACGACCCTTTAAAACAAGGAGCGCCACCGGTGACCTGCTGTGCTTTGACATGTGTTGGTCCGGCTAAACTCTGACCTGATAGACGGCTGATGCATCTTTTTAAAGGGGAAGGTTTTTTTGGGGTTTGTTGTTTTTTTTTTTTTTTTTCCCTTTGTCGCGGCTTTGTATCTGTGTGACGGAGATGCAGCGTTGTAAGTCGTCTAAACTCAAACTGCCATTAACCGGTTGTATCTCAGGCTTTTGCAAACAGACAGACACTCGGGTCTGACTTCAAACCCTCAGTGAAACAATGGTGGGACTGATGGAGGGAGTAGTTGTGATCACCGAGCAGAATCCTCCACACCTCATGTCGTCGAGCAGGATTTGACTCAGGTTTTGCTCCGTGCAAAGTCATTCTCGTTGTTGCTGCTACTACAACTAATACCACAACTATTACAGGTACTGCTACTCCTACTTCTATTCTACCACTACTGCTACTTCTAAAATCCGGTGCTACACTTGGAGCTAAATGCTGCTGATCATTATACAGGCGCCAGCAAAACATCGAACCACGTGTATTGACATCTATGCTTTTAAAGCTGCAGAACAGCTGCTAATGTACGTCAACTCTGTAGGTTTAGGATAATGACGGCGTGTGTGTGTGTGTGTGTATAAGGTCCATTCACTGATTTGTTTCAGGACGCACCTCAAAGCACAGCAGTTCAGAAGAATAAAGCTCCCAAACCACAAGCTTTACCACTTTACCGACAATGCAGGGCGGAGAGGTGAAAATGAGAAGACAACCGCTGGTTTGAATGTTTCCCGTTGCATTTCTTTGTATTTTTTAATATTTATTTCCCCCAAAAAAAAGTCTGAGTTCTTTTTTCTTTTTTTTTTTTCCCCCATAAAAGGGAGAACAAAAAGCGAAACGGTACTTTTGTTTCGACGACGGAAAGCTTTACTGTGACATATTGTTATCGCAGCGTGAGGATCCACACGTGAAGTGCTCCAAGAAAGATATAAAATGTTTATAATGTGATAATTTATGACTTATCGGTGAGTGGTGAGGACACAGGGGATCTCTTATTTCCTGTGAGATTCTTATGAAAGATTCAAGAAAGAAAAAGCCGACGTGGTCTGCGAGGAGGTATACATTCACAGTTATCAGTTTACAAGAACCACAGAAATGGCTATAATATATATATGTTCTATTTATTGTTCTACTCATCGGTTTTATATTTAACTTTTTCTATTGTTATTACATTATTCTAGAAAAAAAAAACCTATATTGTAATTTGTTAGGGCTGAGGGGGGACGCGCCCCTCGAGAAACAAAAATGGCTGAAGAATGTAGGAGGGAAAGCAGATAGCCTTCCTGCTCCATTGTTTATTTTAAATGTTTTGGTTTTTTTGTGTTGTTTTGTGACCAAAATGTGACGGCTGAGAGGTGACGGGACACTTTGAAGACAGACGACCAAAGTGTGGGACACTGATAAGAGACCCAGTGGCAAGAACGACTGATCATGATAGAACCCGCTTTGTGTCGTCATTGAGATTTTTAAAGCTGTTGTCACGTCTTCCTTTGTGTTTTTAGATACTTCAGTCACATCATGTTTTCTTGTTACATATTCCATTGCTATATTTATATATATATATATATATATATATATATATATATATATAATCTTTTTTTCTTCTGAAACTTGGCTGTCCAACACTGATAATGTTCCTGATCACCTCCAGAGGAGAGCTGAACATAGCAGCCAGCTTGTGATCAGGCTTTTACTGTGAAGGGTTGTGTGGTCAGATATTCAGAGTTCAAAAGCGACACACTGGAGTGCAGGAAGGTCGGTTACTATTATTGGATATGGAAATACGTCTCTCTATAAAGAAATGTTTTTGTAGCACTCCTGCTTATTAATCCGTCCTCGGTAATGTCTTGCACAGGCGTGTTAACTGTGATTGGATAGAAACATGAACGTTTCATCTCGCTGCAGGTGTGTGAGTCTGAGGCCGAGTTCAGGGAGAAAGAGGAAGTGGAGCAGAAAGAAAAGAAAGTAAAGACGTGAAGGGATTCAGTACTGAAGTGTAAGTGTTTACTGTAAGTTTGTGGAGAAGAGGGATGTTTGGACGCGAGCTCAGTGTTTTCCTGTCGGTCCTGTGGATGTTTGGATCAGAAAGCCTGTTTTCCCTGCGTGTGCCGTTTTCAAATCCGGGTCCCGACTACTGAATCCTCCCCGTGCACTGCTGTCTTCAACGCTGGCTGTCACCTCTCCAGTCTGGACTTTGTTTGTTTGCGGTTGATACATCCGTCATGTCTTCCAGTCTGACCAACAAGATTTAAAAAAAAAAAAAAAAAAACAACAAAAAAAACAAACAATCCCCCTCAATTTCTCTGTCTTCAAATGCCGGGTAAGCCTTACGATTTCACTCCGAATCAGTGGAAAACTTTGACATCCTGCACTTCTGAGTCAATATCACCAGATGTGAGGTGACGAGTTGCAGCGCTGGCCTGAGCAGCGTCAAACACTCGACTGAGTCCAGCGTCGTCGAACCTGAACACGAGGCTCCGTTTGATGAAGCGTCTGAATTTGTCCTCCATCTTTAGCATTTAGTTTTTCATGTGTAGAAGCTTCCTCCACCAGGCGGCTGATTTCAGCAGCAAACGCTGATCCCCAGGCAGGCGAGGCGAGGCGACCTGCGACCAAAAAGAAAAAGAACTGGCCTCAAGTTTGTCTTTCATTGCTTCGAATTCTGGTTTTGTTGCGTCAGTCCAGCTGTTTGGAATGACTAGAAACATTTTAGTGGACCTGTCGTCAGTTAGGTTCTCGTCGTGGTTTGTTTTCACCGGCGATCCAAATATAAAAAGTGTCTTTGGAGTCGACAATAAGCGCCTGCAGCAACATTTTGTAGCTTCTTAGCATCGTGGAGCTCGGCGACAGCTGGATGACGTCACCACAGGCGCTTCCCGGCACAGAGCTCGAGTCACAATCGGCACTTGAAATGGCGCGAAAAGTATAATCCACCGTGTCCGCGCCTGCACTCGCCTCCGCGGACCGTCGTCCTAGTTTCACTGGCGAAAACGTTTCCCTTGCGACTCCTCCGAGTTGTAGCTTGTGGCGGAGTCGCGATGAAGCAGGAGAGAAAACTGCGGTGGTCGTCGCTCCAAAATCCCCGTCATTCTTTATTTCTCCTCTTCCGCTCTCTAGAACACAACATATTACTCCGCCGATAGAAAATAGTCCACGAAATAAAACTGCCACCTAAATAATCTTACATTTCCATCGTCTTCAATGAACTGGCCTCAGTTCTTTTTGGATCCAAAACAAAACGAATCTCAGAATATTTTCTATTAAAGTCTAAAGGTGTCTGTGTGGAAGACAGAATCTAAAGTAGGACAGACTGAAGAGTACCGGGGGTGTGCTCTGATGAGACAGAAAGGTGTATTCCACTCTATTTATTTGAATGTTTTTTATTATCTTTGACAAATAACTTGAATTTATTTTCTATTTAATTTATTTGATGTCATTTTGTCATGATGTTGAGCAGTAAGGGGGGGTGTAGTCGTGCATCGCCACTTTGTTCTTAAACGTCTCCTTTTCTTTACAGATCTCTATCCTATGACACATCACCACTTTGGTTTTGCTTTCTCTCCCTGCTGCTCTCCACTCCGTACGCTTTATTGTTGCACATCCGTGAAAACGGCTCCTCGCTATAGCGAAGGCGCTTTTCTGGCAGGAAGTGTAAGAGGCCGGCGCCGGCTCGCACGCTGTGGTCCTCCTCTGTGCGCACCACCAGTCCTGAGTCAAAGTGACACTCAGAACTCTTATGAAAAATACTTCTCTGTGATCCGTTGAGCCAAAGCAGTAGAATAGTTCAAAATGAGTCCAGATTCCCCCCCAGCTGGCAGCCTCGCCGGGCTCCAGCAAAATGCTCCCAAGTATTTGGAGGGATTTCAGCTTTGATTTGACCCAGGTCTGCCTGCGTCTGAGGAGTTCTCGCTGTATGTGCGCGTGGAAAAAAAACCGAAACGCCAAAATCATTAGAAACCAGAGTTCATGAAATACCGCTTTGTAGCTTTGGCCACAGCACTTTCACACCCATCACTTTTTTATGGGATTCAGAGGAATCTGATTCAACCCTGCTTTAAAGGAAGATTTGTTTTTTAGCTTCTTCTTTTTTTTCATGTTTTTTTTAAGAAAACAAGGATTATTTTTTTTTAAGCACATCTCCTACATAGAACGTTCTGATGTTCCATGTTGGCACGACCCCGATGAAGTGTCCCACAAGCAGAGTCGCTGCAATCTGAACTGAACTGGTGTTTGTAAAAAGAAATCCTTGACTGATGCTTCTCACTTCCTCCTCTGAAAAGTTTCTCCACCAGTGAGTCTCCAACTCCGCCGCCGGATTCGGCTTCAAGCAGAGGCTGAAACAGTCGGAGGCTGAGATCAAATCTAAAAGAAGGAGGTGCAGCCGAGTGATGCTCTACGTTAAATGCGAGTTTCCATGTAAGACGCCTGTCGACTCTAATCAAACATGTGGACGCTCCGCTCCCTCCTCATCAGTCTGCGATCTCCGACGTTCATCTTGAAGCTGCTGCTGTTTGTACCGTACATCCATCACACGCCTGATCCCGCTCCAGCCGCGTTTCAGTAACATGTAAACATCCTTTCAAAGACCTCAGCTGCTCTGTATTGATCTCGTCCGTTGTTAATGAACCGACGACGTCGGCCAAAAAAAAAATCCCAAACCGCGCCGCGCCCGGCGTTTAATGCCGACGGACGGCTCAAGTGTTTGGAAGGATTTCTGAAAGTATTTGACCTCGTGTCGGCGGCAGACCCCCTCTCCTCCCCTCCCCTCTGGTACTCGTCTACTCCCATCATGATCGACATAAACACGCATGAGAGGCATTTATTTATAAACGTCAAGCGAAACACAAACAGCAAACCTGTACAAAAAGAGAAACGGTTTTAATGTCATTTCATCAACTGTAGCTTTACAGTTGTGCGCGATGCGTCTGGACGGCTTCCAGCTGTTTCGCAGAGCCCCCCCACAACCCCCCCCCCTCCCCCGAGGCGCCACCGTCGGCTCGGTGGCCATGTTGACTCTCAGCCGGTGTCGGGGAACTCGGCGGATTCTGAGAGATTCACTGAAAAGCAGATCAAACAGCCTTTCTCTGTCCTTCATGCTGTCAGGATGCAGTGCTGCTGGCCCACCAGGCCGCCGGGATGTGAAAACAACCGATTACCATCAACTCGAAGCTGTTTTTTTTTTTTTTGTTGTTTTTTACACTGTACATCCTTAGTATTTTTACACATAAAATGTATATGATAGGGATGCACATTATTTTCCTTCTTACAGACAGCTTCAATAAAGCACTATGTCAATCTGCTGCTACGTGTCGACTCCGTTCTGCTTTGTGATGTTTACACCCTGAGCTCGGGTCAAAGGTCGCAAATGAAACCAAACTGAAAATACTTTCCAGAGCAAAGGTTCTTTGTTTTTCTATAAACACACAACGCGAGCACATTTTGGGGGTTTGGGAACACGAGCGCAGCGCCTGTGGTTCGATGGACTGGCTGTCGAATGGAGGCAAAACGCCAAAACTAAGGAAGTTTATGTTTGAGAGACGCCTCACACAGAAAACTAACCGAAGCCAGTCAAACGGCTCATTAGTGCGCCAGTGATTTTTATTCAACACATAAAAAAAACAAACAATAAAAACACAATAATTACATAACAGAAGTATTGTCTGGAACGAAGACGGGATAAATAACAGTTTGTTGTGTTTGGAGAGTCGCTGACATCCACCGAGGCCGAACGCACTCATGAGGGCAGCGAGTCGGCTCGTCTCCCATTGAGCAGCTACAGGGAACACACACACACACACACACACACACACACACACACACACACACACACACACACACACACACACACACACACACACACACACACACACACACACAACGATGAATCACAGCAGAATATAGACGACGTGTTTCTCAGCTAATCCTGAACCAGACAGAATTATTAGTCACGAGAGAACAAATGTCTCCTTTCTGGTTTTTATTTTAAGAAGCTTCTAACAGTTCGAACGTCCTGAAGAGAAAAGACACGACTACAAACTCATTTAGAAGCAGAGCGGTGAATCACACACTGTGTGTGTGTGTGTGTGTACCTCTACGCGGAGGTTCTGCAGCTCCTCGCCGAGCGTGTTTCTCTCCTGCATCAGCTGGTTCTGTTTGGCCAGCAGCTCACACACCTGCTGGGCGCTGCTCTGACAGTGACGGTCCAACTGCTGCAGCCTGAAACACACACACACACACACACACACACACACACACACACACACACACACACACACACACACACACACACACACACACACACACACACACACACACACACACACACACACACACACACACACACACACACACACACACACACACACACAATATTGACTGAAAGTGTGTGAGAGGAATGTACCCTCCTGGCTAATATAAAACCAAATGTTGTAAATATTGAAAGAGAGCTGGATCCACACAGAGCTTTTAATATCACTGGACTTTGTGTTGATCAAACAATCGACACTGTTTGCCGTCGGATGCGGAGGCGGTGTAAGTTTCACACAGAGAGCGCACGAGGACACGGCGTGGCGGACAGATGTGACCGGACAGATGTGCCGTCTCTCGAAGGACGGACGTCACTGACGTGTAAAAAGTGGCAAAACCAAACAATGAATATCTGCGTGGAAAAGTCAGAGGAAGGACGATACTTCCAAAAAAAAAACATGCATATTTTAACATTCATATTGTCTCGGTCTTTAGATTTGAATCATTCTTGACTTCACTTCTTCAGACTTTCCAGACGTGGCTTCACCTCGGCCTGACCGGCCCTCCGGCCGTCACCGGAAACCCAATGAAATCTACTGTTATTATCGACCTTATCACATCTAACGGGTCACATGCTTCACGTTATCGGCCGTTATCACATCACTGGACGTGTCCAGCAACTGTTACGTCACAGAACTGGTGTCTCACAGTGGAAATGAAGACGGTTAACGATGAAAAATAGCTTTGATTTAAGGAATTTAGAATGTAGAAAGATGTGATATTGATTTCCAGATGAAGGCTGGGAAAGGAAAAGCAACTGTGGCTCTTAGGAATCACGTTAGAAAAACTGCTTTTTACAAGAGATCATTCTTATTGAGCAAAACTCAAGTCAACTCATGTCTCTTGTGCCGATGCTTCTTGTGGCCTTTTGGGGAAATGACTTGTCTCAACCACTGGACTCCTTTTCAGAACAAGATTTTTATTCTTTATGCTCTGACTTTATCTTTTAAAAACATTCTCAATATTTCTTTATGTTCATATTTCTATTCCTACTTTACTATTTCTTCTCTTTCTCTTCTGTTTTTTCTTTGTCCTCTATATTTAGATTTTAATCTCATCTTACATCTATAAAGTGACATCAGCTCAGTTCAGATTTGGAAAATGTTCCTTAATTAACCCAAACTTTAACCAAGATGGAGATTGTTGCAGAATTAGAACGAGGCGAGACGAAATCAGTCCTGAAGACAGACGAACTGTTGGTTTGTCGTCCTCAGGTCCTTCAAACATCAGTCAGACGGGTTCGTCCGTCAGATCGCTCCGTTACGTGACAACCTGTCATTGTGCCGCCGCTCTGGTGAGAAACTAGTGTGTGTGTGTGTGTGTGTGTGTGTGTGTGTGTGTGTGTGTGTGTGTGTGTGTGTGTGTGTGTGTGTGTGTGTGTGTGTGAGCAGTTATGAAGTTCTGATCATTAAGCATCACGTCCCAATTAGTGCGTCCCCGGTGACACAGCCGCCCACGCAGACAATGGCCGCTTTCACCGCACGCCGGGATTAAACTGTGAGCTGCTTCCAGCTGGGTGTGTGTGTGTGTGTGTGTGTGTGTGTGTGTGTGTGTGTGTGTGTGTGTGTGTGTGTGTGTGTGTGTGTGTGTGTGTGTGTGTGTGTGTGTGTGTGTGTGTGTGTGTGTGTGTGTGTGTGTGAATGAGTTCACCGCTGCCCTCCACCAGAGGATGACTGAATGAATGGGTGAAATAATGGGCCACCTCCCCCCTGAACACACACACACACACACACACACACACACACACACACACACACACACACACACACACACACACACACACACACACACACACACACACACACACACACACACACACACACACACACACACACACACACACACACACACACACACACACACAGGACTTAAACCTGGAGGAGTAAATCCACTAAATCTCGAGCTTCTCCTCTTTTATTTTCTCCAGATTAAATACTTCCACAGGGAGGCTTTTACTTCACTCCATCAAATAGCAAACATAAATACTACTTTCTTTTTTCATGACGATTTTACAATTTTATAAAGTCTGTGAGTTAATATCTCACTTGTTTTAACACTGAAAGAGGGAAATGTATCCCCCAAAATACACTTGTGAGTCAGAAGTGAGTTGATTTCTACTATAAATGATCCCACAAGCTCTTCTTGACTTCCTGTCATCCTGCAGCAGGACTTGATTTCAGTGGGACTTGTAGATACTTGATTGTAAGAAGGACTGAAGCTTTCAGATTATTGTGGCATGTAGGAGTCCAGTAGTACAACATGAGTAAGAAGTACATTTTTAGAGGGAAAGCATTCAGAGTTATGTCCAAAATACAGACCTGACTCTTAATCTAAGTCCAGTTTAATACAGTTCCTACCTGCAAACAAAAAGCTTCACAGCTTCAAGTCGAGTGTAAATATAAGAAAACCAATAAAAACGGTTACAAACTGTCTTCAATCTCTTTTATAAAACATAAAGGAAGTTTGTTGTTTTCAAGTTCAGCAGTTCAGATGAAATCAGGACAGACTGACTCTATCTGGATGGAAGAAGATGGGAAGGATCTTTATTCTAAACTGATCTGAGGTCATTCAACTTAAACTGTCCTGGTGTCCGACGGCTCAGTGCTTCAGTCCATCACAGGCAGAATAAAAGAGTTTTCCTCACATTGGGAAGGAAGCTTCTTTAAAAAGAGTTTTGAGGCTGAGTTTAGTATTTCTACCGACCAGACAAACCAGAACGTCTCACTTTGTTTCTACAGGTTCAGAAAACGATAAGAGAGAGAGAGAGAGAAAGGGGGGGGGGGGGGGGGGGGGGGTAGAGAGAGGGGGGGGGGGGGTAGAAGAGAGAGAGGTAGCTTTAACTAGATGCCGCCGCCCTGTTGGTCATGTTGGCAGTAGCTGCGTTGCCTGTGTGACAGACGGGGGAGGCCAACATCCCAACTCTGCTTACACACACACACACACACACACACACACACACACACACACACACACACACACACACACACACACACACACACACACACTTCACTTTGCCCTAATACGCTCTGTTTTTCCACTGCAGGGTTTAATCCTGCCCCTCTTCTTCAAGAACCCCACTCCTCCTCCTCCTCCTCCTCCTCCTCCTCCTCCCCTTACATCCTGATGGCGGTCAATCTCAGACCTGGAGCCCCCCCACCCCCCCCCCCCCCCCCCCCCCCCCCTCCCGTCGTCCTGTGTTCCTACAGCCGGCCACCAAGCTGTCCCGGACCGCCACCTCCTCGCTCCCCTCCTCCCACTCTGCTGTCCCTCCTACGCCATCGCACCGCACCACAGCATGGCACAGCAGGGCATCGCCACGTCACACAATGACACAACCAGAGAGAGAGAGAGAGCTCCTGCTGCTGCGAGCAGAAACACACACACACACACACACACACACACACACACACACACACACACACACACACACACACACACACACACACACACACACACACACACACACACACACACACACACACACACACACACACACACACACACACACACACACCAAAGGTCAGACCCGGAGCCTGTTGTTCAGAAGCTGTAAATGTTTGATGAGACGAGTGTTGAAAACGTGTCGACCGAAGGCCTTTCGCTCCACGCCGCCGCCACCAAAAACTAATCTGAGTCATGCTGAGAGGAGGCCAATCCTCATCCATCACAACCTCTGATATTGATACACGGAGATGCACCAAAGTTTTCAAAACATTGGGAGAATGTACAGCGGAGCTTTGGTCGCTCTGAAAATCCACTCTGGGTTTGTAAAGCAGGAGAGCAGCCGCAGCCAAGAGGAGTTGTGCAGTTTGTCTGCTCGTAGAGATAAATGTGACACTGTAGAGAGGATTTATTCACTTATTTTATTCAGCCTGTGAAGTTCCCTCTCTGAAGTGAACCACGACTCGCTGGCAGCCGCCATCCTGCCAAGATTAACAGAAACAGAATCTACCAGCTCCCAGGAATCACACACATGATCTCAGTCTGTTGTGACTTAAAGGGTCAGTTCACCCAAACGACAAATAACAAAAAGAAGAACAGTTTGTCATGTGGGTATTAAAAGGTATTTACACAGATTAGACCGCTTTACACAAACATATAGGATCAGCTCCCCGCCTCAGTGCGACGTGATTAAACACTTTTTTGTTTGCAAATCTGAAGCATCAGTTGTTATGAAACATGCAGATTATATGCCTTCACTTTTTGTTTCCTACTATGGAAAAGTGATGCCTATATATCCAATTTCTTCTTTCTGCACAGCGGTGGAGCAGTTGGAGTCTACATGTTCTCCCTGTGCCTGCGTTAGCTTTACTACAGCTACTCTGGTTTCCTCCTTCTGTCCAGAAACATGCGTTCATGGTGATTTGTTGACTAAAAATGTTTGAGAGTGTGAATGTGAATGCCTGAAAAGCTAGAAAATAAATGTTTTGATGCACTTGTAAAAAAAATGAAAATCTTTCCAAACAGGAAAAACAATAACCGGTGTACTTTGTACGCAGCTGGAATCAGCTTCACACCTTGAACTTGATAAAGCAGCGGAGGTGATGGACGGATTTCTGTTTATCTTTTCATACGTCCATCCTATGAGCAACAGAAGTAATATTATAAACTGTTGTTGAATAAAAGTAGCATTGCTACCAAAACGGAGGATCTCTATGGATATGAGAGGAAAAAATATATTTTTTTTAATTCATGAATTGGCTAAAGTGATGAACTGAAACAAAGAGATTAGAACATTTCCATGGAGCAGCTTCTGCTTTATTTTTTTGTTTTGGCAAAACCGCTTTTATATCCGGAGAGGTTCAATAAAACCTCCAGCAGAGACAACAGCTGTATCACACACACACACACACACACACACACACACACACACACACACACACACACACACACACACACACACACACACACACACACACACACACACACACACACACACACACACACACACACACACACACACACACACACACACACACACGGTGATCTGAGCAGGCAGCCAGTGAATCAATGCATCAGGTCACGGCCTGGGATGTTTAAATCTGCTGCAGGTTGTAAGCTGAAGGTTTATGTAATGCAGTAAGTAAACGCTTCGACCCTGGCACACAGATAAACAACCACACACACACACACACACACACACACACACACACACACACACACTCTGTGTCTGGCCAGAGAGCCGCCAACCTCTGGCCTTACCCACACTTCTTCTAATCCACCTCACCTTCATACCCTGCCTCTGAGGGAGTGAGGGAGCGTGTGTGTGTGTGTGTGTGTGTGTGTGTGTGTGTGTGTGTGTGTGTGTGTGTGTGTGTGTGTGTGTGTGTGTGTGTGTGTGTGTGTGTGTGTGTGTGTGTGTGTGTGTGTGTGTGTGTGTGTGTGTGTGTGTGTGTGTGTGTGTGTGTGTGTGTGTGTGTGTGTGTGTGTGTGTGTGTGTGTGTGTGTGTGTGTGTGTGTGTGTGTGTGTGTGTGTGATTAAGGTAGCCCTCCTTCCAGCAGCTAAAGCAGCAAATCCAATAACTGGCCTCCATCGACTGGCACACTCATTAATTAGGGCTTAATACAGCTTAATGCTCAGGCACTGCCCTACACTAATTCCACAGACACACACACACACACACACACTGCTGGCTCGCCTCTGCCCTGCTGCCTGGAAGTGGGGAGGAGGGAGGGAGAAAGCTTGGATGGATTCATGGGTGGACTGATGGCGAGACAGATAAATGGATGTTTGGGCTGAAGAGGATCTGTGGTGTCAGGTGATGTGGTGGACTGAGGCCCGTTGGGGGAGGGTGGGGGTGAAGGGTGGGGGTGGGGGTGCCCTGCCGCCTGCTGAGTGCTGAAGGAGAGCAGAGTACGCGAGAATCCCCCTCTGACCTGGTGAAAGGACACCACCTGCTGGATGCCACCGTTCACTGAATCGACCCCCCCAACACACACACACACACACACACACACACACACACACACACACACACACACACACACACACACACACACACACACACACACACACACACACACACACACACACACACACACACACACACACACACACACACACGTGAACCTGCTTCCAGAGCCTCCCCGCTAGAAAGACAGCGCTCTGCTCTGCAGCCGACACCATAGAAGCAAGTTTTTGCTGGGAGGCAATTTGAAGTAATTTCCCCTGACGGCCCAATAATCAAACTCTGCACCTCCAAGTGCCACCCTCTCTATTGACTGCTGCTACTGAAGAGATTAATTACAACACACACACACACACACACACACACACACACACACACACACACACACACACACACACACACACACACACACACACACACACACACACACACACACACACACACACACACACACACACACACACACACACACACACACACACACACACACACACACACACAGAGCCACCTCTCTGCGGTATACATCAGTCGTAGCCCACAGCTAGTGTCTAAATTCTGTTGTGTGTACGTGTTTGTCTGTGTTTGCATATTTATTTACAGGTGGGAGCATATGTCCTAAAGGCACGGTCCAAAGGGAAAGTGCTCACGTCACGTTGGAGAAGCAGAGAGACGCTAATAGACGGAGAAGATGTGGAAGCAGCGTTCAGGTCTGTCATTCATCGAGCCCCACGTGAGTGTGTGCCTTCTTAATACTCCACAACTCAGCCGGTGCAGAGTGTCACTTTAAGAAAATATTTATTGCACAGTGCATACATTATAAGAAACCATGAGAAAACAAGCCACAGAGTGAACTGTCCCTTCTCCTGTCATCTGCTCCACGTCTCCAAAAATACCAGCCGGCTCCACGCTGAGGAAGGTGGGATCAGGTTTGGAGGCTTTTTATTTTTTTTATTTTTGAAACAGAAATAAATGTGATTGAGAAGATGAATGTGGGCTGAGATTAAATGTGAAAGTTCAACTGCAGCGAAAATCCACAATGAGACAAACGACAGAAGCTCAGGAACGAGCAAAAAGAATAAAAGAGATGATCTGTGTCTCGTGTGGAAGTCAAACGTCACCCCGTCGGAGGAGGAAAATCTCTTTAACTCACAAACATTTGACTGAGTGAACCCCACATATGTGGGTGTGTGTAGCACTGGGGGGGTGGGGGGGGGGAGGCAGACGGCCTCAGCTTGCCTGCTTACAACAACACTGCCAGGGGCAAGAAGGCTGCAGCTGCCACATACACACACAAACACACAAAAAAGCATATTTCGCCCAACCCCAGGCCCACCGTCACCACCGTCACCACCCTCACACCCCGGCGCTCCAGCTCAAGCTTGGCTGGCCACACAACTGCACTCAAGACTCCGTGTGTGTGTGTGTGTGTGTGTGTGTGTGTGTGTGTGTGTGTGTGTGTGTGTGTGTGTGTGTGTGTGTGTGTGTGTGTGTGTGTGTGTGTGTGTGTGTGTGTGTGTGTGTGTGTGTGTGGTGTGTGTGTTGTGTGTTGTGTGTGCCTGAAGGCCGTGCCCCTGGCCTCCTCCTCTCCACCAACCTGTCACGCCAGTTGTTGCTCTCGCTGACGAGCACATGCCGACACCGGGACGCCGGTGGGTTTTGATCGGGGATACGACCGACTCACATTCCCTCACTCGTATTTGATTTTCTTCATTTTTATTTACCGCCACCTGTCATTTCCAGAGATTTTATTTGCACGTGCCTTCGCTCTGTAAATGCGCGGGCGACTTCACACGTGTGCGTCAATGTTTGAAAAGGACCCTCAGTCCCTTCTTGCTTCCAGATCCAACACACACCAGATCAGCAGCCTAAAGTCTGAATACACAGGTTAAGACACTGCGTTTTTGACATTCTCCTGGATTCTCATTTTCTCTTCATGAAACTATTCTATTGTGGACTATATTTTTTTTTTTACAAATGTTTAAATAAGAAGAATTTCTACAATAAGACTACAGTGATATATATATATATATATATATATATATTTAAATAGGATGGAATGTGGAATCACCCAGGCGACACAGGTTTAGATTTCTCGGAGAGTTTAAACTAAAGCTGAGGTGACGTGTCGTCATTCAAATGATTGTCTGAGATCAATCCTGCTCTCTGGTTTGCAGATGTTCTCCATCACCGTTGCTCATATCTCCCTCATTTATCATTAATCTAAACATTCAGCGGCAGGTTAGTGATGAAAGCGGAGCAAAGATTTATGAGAATCATTTTTTTTTATTTTTTTTTTATAGTTAAAACACGTTCAATGTTTCATTTTAATGCTCGGCTTAAAGAGCAGAAATCTAACTTTAGCATTATATCATTTAAAATGCTGATTAGAAACAGAACCTCTCAGAAATTGATTTCTTTTGTCTTTTTTAAATTTAATATTAATAATATAATTAAATTTTTTTAAGAACTTTGCAATTTAGATTTTGAAATCTACTGATTCTTTACTAATAGTGAGGAAAAAGAACATTTCTAATTCCCCCCACCAAAAAATCTGTGTAATTTAAATAAATAACCTTAAAAAAACACTTTTACTATTTTAACACCTGAAAATCCAAACTACGTGAAACAAAAACGTTAAATTTCAACCTGCTGTAAATGGAGTTGAAAAACTTTTCAATTAGGAAATAAAAAGGAAGTTGTGATTAAACTGTGTGTGTTGTGAGTTCGTGTTGGGTGGGAGAGCAGCCGTGAGAGCACAGAGAATTAAAATGTCTCCACGATCAGAATGTGAAACAGTAAAAAAGAAAACCGTTTCATTGTGTTAGAGTTAATAATATATATCAAAGCCCGTGTGTGGATCTTACACTCTCCATCAGTGACAAATTCTGCATGGTAACTATAAAATAGTTATATAGATTAAAAAAAAAAAAAGATTCCACTGTATGTAACTTTAACAGCAGCTTTTTTTTTTTAAATTACTTTAGTTACATGAATTTGTTTAAAACAGTTGCTGCTGTGATTTTTCTCTGAATACTTCCATGGCTCCATTGAATTACAAGGAAATCTGTGTTTTCTTCTCTGAATCAAAATAAATATATAAATGAAAGAGAAATATCAATAAATAAAAGGCACTAAATAAGTAAATGATTGTCTTTCTCATAAATATACAGTAGCACTTTAACAAATCCTCTTGAGCTTGTTGCTGATTTTTCCATTAAAAAAAATGTTTTGCTTCCTGACAGCAGGTCAACATCAAACTCACACAAAGATCAAAAAGCAGCGAGTGAAAGGCCCCCGGTGAGCGCCGAGAACCAAAGCACGTTTGGAGCGTGTTTAGGAGAGGACGTCAGGAAACCACTGACGATGTGACGGGAGCTGCAGACGGCTCAGGATGTGGACAGAAGTTCTGTCGCGGCTGCATCGGCAGAGGTGTCGGTGCTGCTTGCAGGCTGCGCCGCCGTCTACCCGGCGCCGGAGCGTCTGCCGCCGCCGGGCCCGCCGACTCCTCTTTTAAGTCTCGTGTTTGTGCGTTTGTGTTTCCCCGCATTAAAGTGTTTCTGCTGATGTTACGTCGAGCATTCCTCCAAAGAAGGGGCAGGTGTTTCTGCTCCTCTCTCCTCCTTGTAGTTTTATGAAGTGAGTGTTAGTGTCACTGACTGGGGCTCGAGATGTGACGCTTTGCACAGTTAACGCTCCAGCTTGCAAGCCTCTGGCTACAGCCCGACATCTGAGCTGCAAATCTGTGCGTCTGTGTGTGTGTGTGTGTGTGTGTGTGTGTGTGTGTGTGTGTGTGTGTGTGTGTGTGTGTGTGTGTGTGTGTGTGTGTGTGTGTGTGTGTGTCGGGGCTGTAAAGCCACCGTTTGACAATGCTCTTTCAGCAGGCCGCCCCGCGGTCGCTCCCGGCTACAGAAGGCAGCTGGGCAACGCAGAGATGGAATCGGTGAGAGCGAAGGAGTGGAAGACGAAAGAGGAGGAGGAGGAGGAGGGAGGACGACTGATCAGCGCCATCCAGAGGTCAGAACAGGATTAAATATGAGCGGTGGAATAATCTGTCCCGCAGCCTTCAAACGGACGAGCTTTCCCCTCTGCAGTCCATTTAAATGTGAGTGGAACACGGCGCACACGTCTTCTGATTAGTTGTGTTTTAAGAGTGAACAGAAGCAGATTAGAGCTCAACTTTTCCTGCTATATGTGAAAAAAAAAAAAAAGCATAAAGTGAAGCGGCTGCCGTGAGAAATAAAAAAAATACATTTCTAAACGTGTGAAGGAGGAAAAAAAAGAAAAGTGTACAGGCGACCAGTTAGAGTGTGTTTGTGAAATGTACTGCAGCGAGGTGACAGCGGCGACGGTGACGCTGGTGTGAGTCTGCAGACGCTGGTCCTCTTTGTCTTCATCCCCACTTTTCTCCACATCTCACTCTTTTTTATCTCTTACACACACACACACACACACACACACACACACACACACACACACACACACACACACACACACACAGATGAGACAAATAAAATCCGTCCTGTTTTCTTCTGCCCAGCCTCTGCCAACTTCATTTGCAAATGAAAAGTTTTGCGAGGAGCGTCCTTTTGCTTTTGGGGCATGGCAGCACACTGTGTGTTTGGGGGGGTTGGGGGGGGGGTGACAGAGGGTGTGTGTGTGGCAGAAGCCCAGATGAAGCAGCCCTCGCCCGAGGCTCGCCGTCCGCCCGCGGTAGCAGCAAGCCTGTTCCTTCTTCCCCAGCCCGCCGCGACCATTTGTTCCATTAACCAATCTCCTGGAGCCTCTGGTGCAAACGCACACACACACACACACACACACACACACACACACACACACACACACACACACACACACACACACACACACACACACACACACACACACACACACACACACACACACACACACACACACACACACACACACACACACACACACACACACACACACACACACACACACACACAACCACAGGCATACATACTTCAACAACTGCTTGCACAGCTCATGCCACACATGGCCCTGCATCCCTCCTCCATCCTCCGCTCCATCCCTCCCTCCCTCCTCTGCTCTCCTCCAGACGCACGCACCATCTTTCTTCGCGGAGGCCATATGGCCCAGTGAAGCCTGTGGATCTACAGACACATCTGCGTATATGTTGCTGCTCCCCTTAAAGGGCTGCACAGCGAGCCGCATGCTCACAGACTCACACACCTATACAGCGCACTCATGCTCACACACAGACACACACACACACCCGGGCCTGACAAACACACTCCGCTGTCAATACGTGTGATTAAGCAAGTGTTGGTCTATCGTATGTATGCGTGTGTGTGTGTGTGTGTGTGTGTGTGTGTGTGTGTGTGTGTGTGTGTGTGTGTGTGTGTGTGTGTGTGTGTGTGTGTGTGTGTGTGTGTGTGTGTGTGTGTGTGTGTGCGTGTGTGACCTAAGTGTGTACAGGCGTAGTGATAATTGGTGAAACAGCCTGCGAACAGCTGTGGGGTGAGAAAAGGTTGCGTGGTGTTTAGTAGAGAAAGCAGAGGGGAGGAGGAGAAGAGAGGAGAGGAGTAAAGTTGGAGCGTACGAGACGGAAAAGTGCAGAGACGAGAAGACGAGAGGGAGACAAACGGAGAGCAGAGGAGGGGACAGCTGAGAAGTCGCCGATGCAAATCTGGAAACAGTTTCAGGAAACTTTTTCTTCTTTACTTTCTTACACTTGCCGACATCATTACGACGGAGATTTTACGAAAATCCTAAACTTAATAAAATGTGTTTGTTTCTTAATTAACAGACAAATAAGAACTCTGTTTTTTGTTTTTTTTTTCACTCCGAGACAGAAACTCAACACTTCCAATGAAAAACAGGTTTGAAAGAGAAGCACAGCTCAAAAGTAAAAAGTTTACACCGACATAAAAATCATCAAGAGCTTGTGAGGTTCTCGCTGAGATCGTCTCAATCAACAGTCACTCAAATTTTAAGTTCCGCAAATTCATCTGAAAATACAAACTGCAAGATGTCTGCATTCAACTATTAATTATTTGTTCCTTTTAGCATCTGTTAGTAGAATTCTTGAATATGTCTAATAAATATCTATGTACCACCGCCTACCTTCACTGTTGTCTCTTTTGCCTGCTATAACTCAAACATGAACTATTTTCTGTGTGTTTTCTCAGTAGTAAGCAGTAAAGCATCACTCAAGGAAGACAGCGTGAAGATTCATAAAAAATAAAAATCAACAATTCATCTACCAAAGCAAACACTTAATCTAACAAATGAAGATATAATAAAGTTCTTGAATTAAAAAGAATCCTTTATGATAACTGGTTTTGCATCTTCTCTAACCCACTGCTGCCCTGCTCCGTCTCTCTATCTCCCTCTATCTCTCCACTCTCCGTTCCTTCCCTTCATCTCCGAGCGAAGAAGGAAAGAAAAAACAAAAAAAACCCCGCAACAACACAGAAATAGTGAAATAAATAATTAAGTGGCGCGGCAAAAACATTGTGTGCTAAAACCCCTGTGTAGTTTGGCAATCAGCTTGCCCATGTAAAAATAAATCAAGCTGATTTTCCAAATGTTTTGTGCGTGGTGCGCTGTTGCCGCTCTTCGCAGCACAGATTGCAGGCCGATGGAGAGGCTGTGGGGAGGGGCGGGGCGCTGGATATTGAACCCACTTGCACCAGCTTGTTAACACGTACACCTTAACCCCCGAGCGGTGAGGCAGGGCGCCCACTGAGCACTCAGGGCCTGCAGGGACCAACTAACATATACCCCATATACACACACACACACACACACACACAGGATTACAAAACAAGTGCGCTATTCAGCACCAGATAAAAAAAAGTACCACATGACATGCTGGCATATATGAACATGCGCATTGCCTGTACATCACAAACAACAACACATGACTCCAGAAGAGCTCCAATAAATACAGCCAGTCTTCATCCTCAGTTTGAGAGCAGACCGCTGCAAGGAGAATATCTCTGTGGCAGGGTTTCAAGCTTTCTTTGCTTTCTCGTTTTGCCCTCCGAGTATTACGTACACACACACACGCACGCACACCAAAAAAAAGGAGTGCCAGCTGCAATGTGCATCATACCTTCTTACCTCAGCACTGTATTGTACCTCCTCAAAAAGCAAATCAGCCCAAATAATTCAGATGGAAACGCCAAAACTGCGTGTGTTCGCCACACAAACCCGACAAATGCATTCTCAGACAGATACACACCTTCTCCCGCCAAGCAAAAGGAGACACAGAGACGTGGTCGGGCGGCCTGACGGGGCGCTCCGGAGCTGACCTCTCGGAGAAGTGAACTCGGGAGAGATTTTTCTTTTTTTTTTTTCAATATCAGGAGGATTCATCAACAAACTAAGTGTCAAAGCAGAAAATAAAACTCGGTAAATGCCAAGAGTGATTATCGTGGTTCAGTTGGGAGAAGAGAGAAGTTAGGTGCCAACTTCCCAGCCAATCCACTTTTGGCAGCCAGATTCCTACTCTGCTAAACCTCCTGAGAACATGCAATAGCAACCCATACACACTCTCTCTCACACACACACACACACACACACACACACACACACACACACACACACACACACACACACACACACACACACACACACACACACACACACACACACACACACACACACACACATAAAAATACCACCACAACATATGCGCGGAAACATACAGAATATTCATACTTCACACTCCTTGTCAACTTAGATTGTTATTCTTGCTACGAAGCACGCAGGAGAAGTCGCACTCACAACCGGGAGACAGCTGTGACTCGGTAAACTCGGTAAACTTTGTATTTTGGCAGCGCCGGGCTGTCTGCAGGTTAACACCGGTGGGTGGGAGACAATATGTAGTGTCATCGACGGGCGAGTGTGTGAGAGGAAACTAGAGTTTGGGGGGGGGGGGGCACTAGGGAAGTTTGCAGAGTGGGGCAACAACACCCACACACCCTCGCCCACACTGGCAGACCGGGGCCGGGCGCCAGGTGCCCTGTGGAGAAGCACACCAACTGGGCTCCGCTCTCCAACAGGAGGAGACCCCCCGCGTCGCACACGTACAGATCGTGTAGCATAAGCCAGAACCGGAGCAGCTTTTTCTAAGTTCAAAAACCCACAAATCTTCATATTTAAGTTGAACTTTCATGTTGAACTTGTGAGTTTAGCAGCCAAAAACAAAAACATTATTTAAGAATCACAATACATTTTCCCTGAATTAATTCAGCAGTGAATCAATTTAAATGTTTTTTTTTTGTTTTTTTTAAAGTGCTTCTTTTCCCAAAAGCAAAACTTAGGATCTTAAACAACAATAGCAAGAGCAGTTACATGCACATGCACACACAGGTTGAACACTGCCACTTTATCAAGTGTCTGAGATGTTTCCTGTCACAAACGGTTCTCTGTGGCGTTTCTTCAGTGTATTCCTCACACAGATCCAGTTATTCTCACTCAGGTCACACCAGGTCATCCTCTCCACCATCCAAAATATTGAAAACGCAGCTTTCAACAGCGTGTTATTATTTTTTATCGGCTTTTACATGTGTTTCCAGGAACAACAGTCCACCTGATACTCGGGCCAATTACAGCCCTTTAACATCAAGCAATGTTTTTATTTGTCAAGTATGAACTTATTGCCTTGGCAGCTTAAATTCCTCAAGACATTCATGCAGCTGGGAACTGGGATAATTCCCATTTCCCATTTAGTCGTGTTCACACACCAATAATCACCTTACTGCTGCTAAAGAGTCAAGAAAATGAAATGCAGCTTTTCCACTTTCTCACTGGGAATCTTCCAGTCTGACTGTATTCAGACCTGAACAGTCGCTGACAGAAGCTTTCAATCTTTTCTGCGACAGTTCAAGGTGTTTACAGTTCACACAGCAAACTGAGTTTCAGTGAATGAGTGAGTGCATTCAAAGCAAAAACACATATTTTCTAAACAATAAACAATAAAAACTAAACAACAAACTAACCCAAATTTTGGTGTTTCATTTGTGATTTTCACCTCCTTTATTCCCATCCTGTTTCACTGACAGCCTTTATGATGTGTATTCCTCATAGCTGTTTATGCCACTTAACATTTCCTTTCTATATGATGTGTCGGTTTAGTCACTGCAGAACAGCAGTTAATGCAAATCTCTCAGAAATGAACAGTTAAGACCCAATTTTAAGTGCATAAACCTCTTTTCTTCTGAATTTATCCCAGTAAACATGTTGTGATGTTCATTGTTTGCCCATAAATGCACAGAAGCACTACATGTAATCCATGGGAGTCTTATTAGTCACAATAAATAACCACAGTCTTTGATCAGCAGCAAGACAGAACTGAGTTGGAGAGTGTTGCCTCCATTCTGACAGCAGGAGAACAAACTGCTGACACAAAAACCACTGTGTCAACAGAAATTAAAACTATTCTTATATAAAGCAAACATCAGATGTGCAGAAGACTGACGGGCTGGGGACAGACTGTGAAGGAAAATACTTTTTGAGGAAGTGAGCTGCACAAATGGAAAGGAAACAACACTGAAAATCACTTTGAGGGCGATAACTGAACTGTACTGAGGGGCTGCTGCTGGTTTACAAATCAATAAATATAAATAGTTTGATCCTAATACTGATTTGTAAATGGATGCAGACAGTCACTGATAACCACAGAAAACTCAGTTTCACAGTTTCATTCAAACAAAAAAAACGTTCCTGAACCTGCTCAACAAATCACAGCCGAATTAAGTGAGTTGTTTTTTTTATGTAAGTGAATATCAGACAAATCCCTGTGTGTGTGAGTGTGTGTGTGCGTTTACCTGTCCTTCATGCGTTGGTGCATGCGGCCGTGCTGCACACACTGGTTCTCCATGTCGAGGCAGCGAGCTCTCAGACTCGTCACCGTCTCCTCCAGGTGTTGCTTCTCCAGGCTCAGATGTTCCAGATCACCTCTGCCACGTGCGCACAAACACACACAGATGTTACACTGCACGACACAACAATGTGTGAGACACTTCATAACCTTCTAAGTGATTAAATACCAAGTGATGTTTTATTAAATACTTGACTGATGTAAACTTCCCAAGGTCTTCCACTGAGTTCATTAATTTAACGGTGGTTAAAATAAAAATTGCACAGTATGCCCGCCAATGTTTGACGCTTTAAATTATTTTCCCTACAATTATATATAGTGAAAGTATATTGGAATAAATGCATTTAAATATTATGACAAACATAATTACCATAGAACACTGTTGATAATTCTTTTTCAAGAGAAAAATGTACTCGCAGCAAGTAAAAAGGACCGAATGCGTTAGCTTAAACTGAAGAGTGACATTAAAGACAAAGAGACAATCACATGTCATTTGGAAACTTATTGTCTTAAGAGTTTTATTCATTTTTGTACCTGTTGAAATGCAGGACGGAGAGTACAAAAAGTGCTATTTGGACCTTAATTCCCATTTCCCAGGAGTTTCAGTGGTGAACAAGGAGAAATGTGCCTCTTAAGAGAGCCGCACAGCGAACTCCCAACAACAATTCATCTGCGTTTGTCTTCCTGCGACTGTGTCGCCTCACTTAGCCTGACTGAGGCCGTCCAGCAGGATTTTAACCGCTACGTTGGGCTGAAACTCCAGGAGCTCAAACTGCCCAAGGCTGCAAAACACACTAACACCACACTGCTGCTGAACTACATCTCTCTCTCACACACACACACACACACACACACACACACACACACACACACACACACACACACACACACACACACACACACACACACACACACACACACACACACACACACACACACACACACACACACACACACACACACACACACACACACACACACACACACACACACACACACTGCGTGACTGCGCAAACTACTACCCATAGAGAGGAACACATTAATACAATGTGTATATGTATATCTATGTCCTCAGTGTCCATGTCCTTCCATAACAAAATGAAATGTGCGATCGTGTGTGTGTGCGTCCTATGGCTGGTGAGGCCAGCGCGGTCTGGCACGGCCAGATTGGGGGCTGTCATGTGACTAATGTGCAGCACAGCTCCAACAGCTGACAGGACACTGGGCCCAGGGTCACTCTCACACATACACACACAAGACCACACAAATGCACACACAAACACACATACACAAACACAGGCAGCCCAGATGGAGAGCTGGGCAGGCCTGCTGTGACTACTGTAGCATCAGGTTAACAAGAAAACAGGTCAGACTGGAAAGCAGTATGTAGTATGCTGACATGCTCCGTCCAAACAGCCTGGATAGATGATGCTTTGTGAAATGATGACAAGGATGTCCAACAGACAGAGGGAATAAACAACAGAGTGAGAGAGCAAACAACTGTTCGCATAATAAAAAAATCTTAAAAACACGGTGTACGATACAAACAAAACAAAAAACAAAAAGGGACACAAATCAAGATGAAACTGGATAAATGCTAGAAATACTGACCTGTTGTTTCCTGTCAAATCCTCCAGTTTGGCCACCAGTGCACAGCATTCTTCCCTCAGCTTCCCAATCAGGGAATTCTGGGAGCTCAGGAGAGCTTCCAGCTCTCCGACTGCAATCAATCAGGATAAATCAGGCATTAAACTGAGGTCAGCCGCCACAGGTGATTTTGTGCACTTAAATCCTCTCATCCTGTCTGCACTCCAGCT
Organism: Lipophrys pholis; assembly: GCF_963383615.2. Classification (NCBI taxonomy): domain Eukaryota; kingdom Metazoa; phylum Chordata; class Actinopteri; order Blenniiformes; family Blenniidae; genus Lipophrys; species Lipophrys pholis. The sequence continues at coordinate 6,305,215 of NC_137642.1, read as the reverse complement.
GACAGCAGGAGGCCGACGCTGAAGCGACGTCTCACATTAGTTAAGACACTTTTACTCTTCAGCCCTGCCGCCCACACCGCGGTGCGGACGCCGTCGAACTCGAAAAGCTGCCTCGAGGATCTGTTGTCACAGGATGTCACCATCACCCGCCTGCCCTCCTCTTTAATCAGTAAGTTTTGTTTAATGTGAATTGAGCTGCATGAACACAATAAAACAGCAGCAGGGGTTTGAAAGTGTTCAGGAAAAGTATCACAACCTTTCAACAATGTTTGTCCATTTGATTTACAGACACATATAGAAGGAATACAATAGTGTTTGCAGCTAATTTGTGGACAAACAACCTTTTGGGTGGCAGTGGTGGTCTAGAGATTGGAGAGGCAGACTTTCGCAGTCTTGAATCCGATTGCAGACGGTCACCAGGTGACCTTTGACCCCCCACCAGTTCCCCAGATGCTGTACTGCTCCCATCATGTACATGTTCAGTCACGTTTTCTTTCTCGCTTTAGTTTTTTATGCATGCTCCACATATTGTACACACCACTATATCTGCAAAACTGACGCAACCATTGGTGTATGTCTGTGTGCATGAATGTATCTGAGCACGTCAAATGCATTGAGACTTTTCAAAGTCTTTTTAGTCTGCAACCTGCTAAAACATCATTTGAATCGGTGATCGCCTGAGGTCTTATATAAAATACAAATACAAACATGGACAACTCAGTTTTACCTTGACATTATATGTAGATGCGTTATACTTGAAGTCTTCCCTAACTTCAGAGATAAATGTTGGAAAATGTTCATGTGAACATGTATGTCATAACAAACTGATATTTGGGCAGGTCTGAAAGAGATGGCTGAAGGCTTTGTGGTCCGAGCCACCCGGGATGTAAGCTGGTTGCACTAAGCTTCCCCCACTGTGACATTAAGTTTGCCTTTCGCACATTAGCCGGTCTTTTTTCGATGTGAGAACAGCTCAGAGTACTTTTTTGAATTCCATGAAAAAGATGGGATAAAACAGTGCTTTGATTTCATGAACAGATACATAGAGTATAAATGGAGTATGACCAGTCATACCTGTTCCTGCAGTGATCACTTTATATCCGGTAGTTTTTCTTAGCTTTAGTCAGAGAGGAATCATAGACTCCCTGCTTATATTACTGGATTATTTAGAAACTCATCTGGTTTTACTATCAGTCATTCTATCTCACTCTGAATTGACATTCGAAAAGCTGTACTTTCAATTTAGTTTGATTAACATCTGGTTGGCTGGAGTGAAACGGGATGCAATGATGGAAGGAAGGAAGGAAGGAAGGAAGGAAGGAAGGAAGGAAGGAAGGAAGGAAGGAAGGAAGGAAGGAAGGAAGGAAGGAAGGAAGGAAGGAAGGAAGGAAGGAAGGTATAACAGTAGTGAGTTGTTGTCCTTTTAAAAGGGGTTGCTACAGCCAATCATTGCAACTTATATCTAAAGTTCCTCCACACGCAAGGTCAAGACTTAACCAGATGAGACCCCATGGGGAGTGTGCTTCATGATACCATTGAAAAATATATAGAACATCAGGTAAAGAGTATAAATAGAGAAATTATTGGTTCCTGAATGGAAAAAAAAAAAAAAACCTCTTTGAAAATCACACAAGGTAATTAGTAAAGTTGTGTGTGATTTCCTTTCAAGAAAAGTGCAGTCAGATTTTGTCTAAGATCTGATCAACACAAAAACTGCAAATGAATCATAAAATGAACCAGGTTCAGTGACCCATGATTTCATTAAAGTATGTATGATAAAACATTCTCATACCATTAAGGTACAACCGACTGCCTAATGAACAGAATTAACACAGATAAATAACATTTCTGTTCGCACATACAAAACCACATCTTCACAAGAGCTATTGGAGTGAACAAATAGAACCTACTGTAACAAACGCTGCAGCTAAAGCAAGATACATGCAGTACATCTCTTTGAATGTAGTCCCGCAAAAAGCTTTTGTGGACAATCACATTAAAATCAAAACTGTTCAAACAACGAGAAGAGACATACAGAGAGAAACAGCCGTACAGAGAAAAGAGAATAGAAAAATAAAGTGAGTGAGAGAAAGGGGGGGAGGTGGGGGGGGGGGGGGGGGGTAAAAAATGAGGTGGGGGGAAAAGAGCGGATTGTTGTTTGAAAGCGCTTTCTTTCTCCTTCCCAACCCTTCCTGCCACGTCCTCATCCGCTCATGGGGGCCTCTTTCTGAACAATCCAACACTGGGCTTTCATCGTTCCTTTGAAATGGTCCACGTTCAGCTCTCCAACATATGTCTGCTCTTTTAAAATAACAATGGCTGCCGTTTGGATTGAGGGAATGATCCACCTGCTCCAGCATTCTGTTACAGTCAACCAAAACCAAAAACACCAAGGACTCGCAGTCTTTGAAAAGTATGCTCAGACTTTTTTTTTTTTGTGTGTGTGCGTGTGTGCGCCTACAGTAGACACTGACAAGGAAAGAAAAAGATAGTTTAGAAAAATAGAAGAAGAACCATGGCGGTAAATCCATTTATACTTTTTAATAAAAGTGTTTTTCCCCTCCAATCACTATGATAGTTAGAGAGCGAACTGCTTTTCAAAAATAAGCTGTATTAACTGAAAAAGTGCCTCATGTGACACAGTCTGCAGCGTCACTCGTGTGACCTCGGCCACAGATAAACGCAGGAGCAGCTAATGTCAAAGCAGACAGAGATATCAACTGTTTAACTCAACTACGAAAACTCGGAGCCGTGCATCCACACGTACGTTCAACAAAGTTTTGGTCAGTGCTGCAAAAAGTTGTCTGAAGAATGCTAATTAGCTGAACAGGCTTTGAATGCGTCTGGCCATGCGTAGGCCAAAAAGAACCCTGGGACACAGAAACACAGCAGAACTGGCACTGGAAACAAACAGAGGAAAAACGAGGGAGGGAGGGATGGAGGGAAGAAGCGTGGCAGGGAGGGGAGGGACGAAGAGAAACAAATATCTGATATCATCTAGAGGCTGCTCTGTACACATTTACTCAAAAAAGAAACATGAAAAAAAAAATCTGAAAAAAAAGGTGGGAGGGAGGGGAGATGAGGGGGGGGTGGATGGATGGAAAGACAAACGGATGGACGGAGAGGCGGGATTTGGAGAGCAAGAAAGCTAATTATCCAGCTCGTCTGTTGGGTTGCACGGGGAGAGGAAGTGATGCGAGTTACTAAAGGACGTCCACCCCTCTATCCCCTCCCCATCCACAGCTTCCTGCTGTGCTCTGATGTCAGCTCTCTTTAGACAACATGTGTGCTGCCGACACGCGCCAGAAAGAAACCCTTTGTTTACCCCCCTTCCCTCCATCCATTCCTCCCTCTATACTCTCCATCTTTGTTCTGCGTACCAGCAGGCTCCCTGGTTGTTGGAGGGAACCACAGGTAAATAAAAAGATAGGAGAAGGGGAGGGGAGGGGAGGGGAGGGGAGGGGTGGGGAGGGGAGGGGGTGCTGTTAAAGGGTGGGTGGTGGGGGGGATCCAGATGGTGCAACAGATGTGCTAGCAGCAGCAGCTCTGCTGCGCAGACAGACAGGGAGCTCTGAGCGGGGTCTCTCCACTCTGCTCCCATCACCTTCCCTCCGCTCTGCCCAGCGAGCGTCTCTTCTCCTCTTTAGACGGCCGCTTTACTCTTTTCGCTCTGTTCTGCTCTTTTGAGATCTCTTGATGAGTTGTGTTCCTGTCCACCCTGCTGAATCATCCTTGAGGAAGAGACTGAAACCCTCCCAGCTCAGCGGCGGTGGATCTGCAGCTGACCCTTTCGGCTGTGCTGCTTTATCTCCGGCACTTCTGAATATTTTGACTCTAATTGCTTCATCCTCTTCAGTTAGTTAATCCTCAGAGTGCAGACTATATACCTGCATAATGCACAGGCCCATAGAAAAAGCTGAATGTGAGGACATGCAGTGGTGTTCTCTACAGTGTGTGGTGTTCTTCAAAGAAACTCTTTGGAAAGATGTCACTTGTCCACCTCTCAGCTTATATGACAGTTTATATTTACATTTCAGACTGCATGGTGGTTCGTGAGCACTCTCTCCTAGTGACGACAATATCCCAGGTTTGAACCAGTTAGTAAGACAGTTTTTTTGTGTTGTTTCCATGTTCTCCCTGAGCTTCTGTGTTTCTTCCTTCAATCCAAAAACATGTCGTATAACGTATATTAAAAAACAATGAATGTTTTCTCTGAAATTTTTACAATTGAATAGTGGTTTGACCGGATTGGAGCCTCTTGCAGGCCGGTATGTTTGACACCGCGACAGCAAACACTATAACAGACACAGAGCAGTGGAATAAACAGCTAAACATGAACACATGAACTCAGCTTTTAGTACAAAAAACAAGAAAACACAATGCCGTAATGGATGACACCCGGACCTTTCTGTGTACAGTTCACATGTTCTTTCTGTGGGCTTTTCAAACACACTCTGGTTCCTTTTTACAGCCCAAAAACACGTTTTGTACAGTTTGTCTCTCTGATGAAACACATTACCTCTCAGGTCGACAGCATGTGTGTCTGCTTATGACACTGAGCACTGACCTCTCAGCTGGTGATGAGCCTCTGCCTGCTGAAGCTTGGCGAACAGCTCCCTCTCCTTCTCCCGCGCTGCAAGTGTCACAGACGCCGTTTCCTCCTCGTGAGCCCGTGCTGTACTCTCCCTGTCCTGTCTGTAAAAGACATTTAATCAACGATGAAAAGGGACATCTTTTTGTTTTAATTTTCTGTCTAACAGTTATCCTCCTGGGATCCGAGGGAAACTGTGTTATTCATTGTCTCTTTTATACGTGATATTTTTATGTGAAATCAAGTATTTCACCATCATACATGACATTTGTCTGGACATCCTGGATGTCGCCTTTACATGATTCAAAGAAGTAGGCACCAATGTTTTCTCTCTATCTTTTTTTTTTTATTACGTAAAAGAAACATGAGATTGCAAAGCCGCTATTGGCCATGTATATCCATACATAGGAGGAGAAGAATGTTACAAAAGTCGGAGTTCCAAATTAAAAATGTGAAGAAATGAGATTAACTGTATGCATAAGCTCAGCTTTTACAAACTGAGGAAAGCTTTCAATTGCCTTCCAGAGCCAGTGAGGCTGAAGGCAAATCCGAGACACTGGATGCTGTTGAAAGAGAAGCTTCAGTCAGATATGAAACTAAATATTAATAAAACACTGACAATGTGTAGAACATTTCACATTTAAAGCTTTCTATAGAATCAGTAATGAGGTCTAATTTTATTTATTTATCAAAGCAGATACATTATAACTAACATAGTGTATGTTTGGTATAATCTGCATCTAACTTGTCTGTAGTCACTTTGAAAACACTGAGGGGAAGATCACAAGCATAATTTTATCATGGCCAAATCAGAGAAATGTAATTTATTGGCTATCAAATCCTGTGAGGATGCACCATGATACCTGCTGCATGTTTGCACAGCATCACTCCCATAAAGGAAAACAATCCAAAAACACTGTTGAGTTCCGGAGTCACTTATCACACACGATTAGTCTCAGCTTGATAGCGTCTTATTCATCTTCTGCTGATGCCGAAGCATAAAAAGGTTTCTGAGTCATGACTTGAAAGCCCACTCTGATCACTTTTACCATGTCGGATAGGGACAGGACTGTAACACTCCACTCTGCCGGAGCCAACTTCCATTACCTTTCAGTCTGTGTGTTTGTTAATCAGCCTCATGTGGATTTAAGTGCTTTCTAATTATGCAGGCCATTACATTCAAAACACACTAACAAATGTGTTGCGCGTGAGCAGTTCTGAACGAGAGGTGTGTTTTAATAATCATGCAAGAAATGAGACCTGCACACTCACTGAGGAAAAGGGGAAACAACAGCCTTGTTACAATGTGATCAGGGGACGTTATCGAGCTAATATCAGAAATATGACTTAAATGCGTGATTTAGTATCTGCAGCAGTTTATTCTCAATGCATCCCAGGATACTCCGCCACTGTTTCTGAATCACAGGTGAAGGGAAGTTAGTTTTGGTGCACATGAAGGAGATCAGTGATGTGGAAAAGAGAGTGTGGTAGCTGAACACAGAGGTGAGAGAGGAGGCATTAGAGCGAACACACTGTACACCAAGAGCATGAAAGAGAGGACAGAGAGGACAATGATGGAAAAGACTCAGGGGGCCGAAGGGTAAACGTGTCAGACCACTGTCAGCTAGAAGACCCCTGAGTGATACAGCAGCTGTCTACAGCACATGTGCACACACACACAAACTGGTCTCTAGTGCTCTGGTTGAGAATTAACTTTTTATCTCCTGATTTGTTAAAAGTCAAAACATCAATGACGGGTCTGGAGCAGCATGAGTCAGTTTTACACATATTACACACATGTTAAAAAAGCACACACAGCTCTCCAATGATGCATTACAACATCAGCCATATTTGTATTTTAAGAGGGTTTACATATGGCTAAGTACACAGTCCTTAGCTTAACTGGAACGCAGACATACTGTTCGCGATCGCTTTAATCTGCGCTTGAATTCGTGTCAATATCGAGCAGGTAAGATGCAAACGAAGGTGGCGCCGGCTTTGAACAACGCTGCATTTTGTTCCTGTTTGAAGCAAACTTTTTAACTCAACCAAGTCCAAACGCTCTGCAACAACAGAGACGCAGACAAAGAAGGAGAGAAAAGAAGAACTACAAAGAGAGGAAAAAACGAACAAATAAACAGAACTCTTCCTGAAGTCCAAAGGCGCTAATGAAGAGAGAATTCTCCAGTTTAAGTGAAAACTTTTCTCCCCTACAGCGCTTGGCCTGCATCTCTAAAGTGACCGCGTCTGTCTGTTCCTTCGTGTGTGTGTGTGTTCTCCTGCTGTCCTGCTGTCTGGGGTGTGAAAGCGGGTGGCGGGTGTGCAGGGGACACAAGGAGACTGTGTGTGTGTCTGTACGCATATGAGTGTGTGTGTCTGTGTGTGTGTGTGAGCGACTGAACCCCCGCTGGGCTTGAACAGCAGCCTGAGCCACCAAAGCGCACACCAGGGCTCAGCGGGAGATGGCGGGCAGGCGTTGCCAGCCATTTGGTCCTGCAAGAGGTTCCAGGGGGCCGTGTGTATTTGTGTATGTCTATGTGTGTGCGTTTGTGTGCGGTTCGGATCGGGGGGGGGGGGGGGGGGGGGGGGCTCACACCAGACCTGTTTACCCACCAATTAGCATCAGAGAGTCCGCCAGAAAGTTCCAGCAGTCAGCAATAGAGTGGTGGTGAGGAAGAGGAGAGTGACAAAAAAATTTGAGGACAGAAAAGCAAAAAGACAGAGAGCTTCACATTTGGCATCTGTTTGGTCTCACTGATCGACTCAACCACGGACTATGAGTACAAACGTATGAAAGCACTTAGAAAAGGACATATAGATGGGAGGCCTTCAGGCCTGGGTTCAGCGAGGACATCCCGAAGCAGCATCACGACTTGCTTTCAAATAAGTTGCGTCTCAGGGTTTGTCACGAGTTCACAAGTAAACAAAGGCCTGAAATCTCAACTGAAGATCAAACTGACGCTGATAGATCAAAGTTATGAGGATCTTTCCTGTGCGCCATTTTGTATCAACAATCAAACGCAACATGTTTACTTGTAAAATGTTGTCCCAAAATGGCTGCTGATGAGCACGATCAAACTGAGGCATAAAAAACAGAAAGCAAAGAAGAGATGTCAGAGGAGAGCCAAGCCCTGGAGCGAGCATTCGGGGCGTCGGGTAGAGCAGAGGCTGAATGTGTGGGGCTGGGGATGTATAATTCTCCTTGGGCAACAATCTGCCTTCCAGTTAATTGGTGAATGGGCTCTGGGACGCTGCCTGTGGCAGGAACTCTTGTTTGGGCCTCGGAGGCAATAGACTGAATGTTCAGTTAGCAGATAGCTGGGCCTGTTTGTATATGCCTGGCCTGATGCACTGTAGGACAGCTTGATAAGTATGGCGAGAGCAGCACGGGCCAGGGGCCTAAGGTAGGCTGGAATGGCTCTGGGGCTGCGTCCAGGTACAGTGGCTGCTGGGTAAGTGGGAGGTGGCAGAGGCGGTGGCTGGCTGGCTAGCTGGCTGGAGTGATGAGGAAGAAGAGGGAGCCCAGTCCACACTGCCTGCTTAAGTGGGCACTATTCAAGCTGTTGCCCATTAGATGTGGGGTGCCAGGGCCTGACCAAGCGCGGAGTTTGCAGCACCCCATGGTGCAGCCGGCATCCCACGCCAGAACCACCAAATGCCGCGGTTTATCAGAGAACGAGCACAAATTGGAGTCAGACGGTGGACTTGGAGGAATTGGAGACATACGCCAACGCCAGACTACCACTGACCGCTGTTTTGACTAAAGTAGAAATGGACTTCACTCTCCAGGAAACACAATATCACTCTGACACATATATATACACACACACACACACACACACACACACACACACACACACACACACACACACACACACACACACACACACACACACACACACACACACACACACACACAACTCAAGTCATAATATACAAATGCACACAAAAAAAAAACTCCCACAAAAATGTTTGTGTGCATGGAAACTATACAGAATTTATGCCAAATTGTTGTTGCAACTTAGAAATTGACATGACGGATGAGGCCCAAACTTCAGTTAGAAGTTATGTGCTTTAGAGAAAGTCGTAAATATTGTGCACTGCATATTAATGCATATTAATCATTTACACAAGAAACAAATGTCAAACAAAGAAAAATAAGTCTCAAATAAATGCATATTCATATTTCATGTTCTGTGATGCTGCCGTGTTGCACAAAAACAGGTGTAAAATTAACATAAAGGTGAACAGAAGGTGAACTTAGCCTATAGCACAAACATGCAAAATCACAGGCTCTGTTCCAAAGAGGACTGCAGGTAGTGATGAACCTCGAGAAGGAGCAGAAAAAAAGTCAAAAACAGTTTCAAATGCAACAAGCTCAAGAATTGAGTTTTGCATAGTTTTTAGATATTATGGGCATGTGGAAAAAGAGTGTGTTTTCACTTCAGTCTTGATGAGGATCCGTCAACATTGTCATCCAGCAATAAGTAAAAGCTGATCTCAAGATACCTCACTATGATTAAAATGAATTAATTTACAGTGCTTTTCACAACTATATTTTGAGACTTGATGTCAGCGAGACTTCACTCAAACAAGCCAATACTATACTATAAAATTACAACTGTTAACTATTTGGTCTCCGGCGGCTGAAAATGGTGACACTTGTGATGATTCACCGGTGGTGGAGGGAATCCAGCAGACCCACAGCTATTTATGATAGACCGCATCAATCAGGCTGCATTAATATTCAACAGTTTGATACGCAGGGCCACGGCGATGGTTTCTGCTTATGTGTGAGCGCGCTGGTTGGAGTGTGCGACGGAGGCCTTGTGTAGGCCTATCTAACCGATACTGCCAACAATGGAGGAGTGCGCCGCCGAGAAAATAAAGTGACATATTGAGCATTTGTTGTGCTGTGTATCAGTGACGCCGCACACAATAAACATCTGAATTGTCTGGTGTGATGCAGCGCACGCAGTGTCACACGATTTTTTTTTCCCTTCCTTTTTTTGTCATACGCACCTCAATGTGTTTTAGCACATTTTTATTAAACCTCAGGGTGATGCGAGTCGATCGCTCTGCTCCCACATTTTCTCCTCCCGACAGCCTCCCTCCATCTCGCCGCTTTACTTTGGTAAACAGGCGCAGAGGCCTGATGCTGCCCCACCGTTTGTTTACTCTGCGCCCAACCCATATATCTGTCCATCTATCCGTCCAGAGTATTCTCATCTCTGCTCCGATTCTTTTTTTATTTCCTCTGCCGTTTCCATCTCTCCCTCCTCCCTTCCTCTTTTCCCTCCCACCCTTTTTTTCCTGTAACTAAACTGGCTGTGTCTCTCTCCATCTGCTGGTTCTTCCTTCAGCGGCCCTGCACCTGTTCACACCTCCTCTCCTGTTGGCCACCTCTTCTCTCTTCTCCCCTCTCCATCTCCCTCCCCCCCTTTATCTCTCTCTTTCTCTCTCTCCCGCTCTCTCTCACTGCTCCGTGCGATGCTGCCAGGCCCGTTCCTGGCTCAGTTAGCCTCTCTGTCATTCAATCCATCTGTCGGCAAGTCAACTTTGTTTACAGCGGGCGGCCCAAGCCTCTTTTCTTCTTCAAGGAGCACTAAAGCCCCCCCGCTGCCACCAAGGTCAGTGGTTAGCCCATGATGCCTGGAAAACCTGGACACTGCAACTGTTAAAGGTAGTGTTGAAATTAAATATACCCTCTCTGCCCACACACAAACACACACACACACACACACACACACACACACACACACACACACACACACACACACACACACACACACAATATGAACAATAACCGTGCAATTTTGCTTCATTTCAAAAGCTGTCTGAAATCTCTCCTGAATATGAATAAACGCATGGACATACACACAGACGGCTACAAATAGACGTGACCCTCAGAGAAACAAACATTTGCTGTTAAAGCACACAGAGGAAAAATGCAGCTCTAGTTTGAAGCAATTAGCCACTGATTGGCCTCTGTCATCATCTATCTGCTCACAAAACAGAGCGAGAAGTTTAAAAATCTTAATTGGCACAGATGACTGATGGTCTTAACACAAGAAGAGCGGACTGGCAGCGCAGGCATCTGTGATTTTTTTAAAAATAAACACACAGCATACGTACAATATGCTCTCCCTCTGACCCAATCCAGAAACTGAGGACTTAACGTCAGTGTCAAATCTGTGCCCTGCAGAAATAGTTATGGGTAACATATGTGGCAGTGCTGGAGGTCAAATCTATTTCAGCAGAGAAGGTAAACGAACCGCCTAAAATTAATTTTCTCAATCAGGTTTCTTCTTCTAATTAGATGTTTTGTTAAGTGTAAGTACAAAACATGTTATGTGAATGTTTTACTGCACATAAATAAAGAGCCAATATAATGCACAAGGACGTGAAAGTTGAAAATTAGCCAATGTCTTCCTTAAAAAAGGGAACTCTGTACCCGAGTCTTTTAAATAGTGATAAAAGTTTAGCTTCTGTGCGAAGACATTAAAAAAAATTGTTTAACTTGGGAGGGGGGGGGGGGGGGGCAGTGAGCAGTGCCAAAGAATTGTGTTCATACGTAAAGTTTGAGCCACATGGAGAGCTACCCTCCTGCTGTGAGCACAGTCCACCTGTGTTGGAATTCACTTCACACCTGAGACATACCTGATGTCCATTCAAAAAGCCACTCACCCCTCCCACCCAGTCTGAGGAGTGGAGGTGGGGTGGTGGGGGCAACTGGCAGGAAGGAGCATGCACCGTCCCGCTCTCCTAACCCTCCCAAACAATTTTCACACTCTTACTTCACTAATTCTACATCCTCTGCAAACTTCCTTTTCCTCTGGACCATTTATTTTCAATCAAACTCACTTCACTATTTCCACATGTACTGACCCCACTAAACACTTTACAAAGCAGGATGGCTTTTCTCATGATACAAACAATGTGAATCATTATACTAATCATCAGAAACGTTCATTCTTATCTTTTCATCAAGAAAGCATGCATTAACAATGCAGTGGTTCTCAAAATGTGAGGCGGTTCAGTGAGCTCCGTCATGAGAAATCAGGGTTAGGATGGTTACGACGCTCCTCCCAGTGGAAGTTCTTTCCTTTAAGTTCTTGAGCAATCAGGATTATAATAAGCGGAGGATTAAAGCATTAAGTATGTCGTTAGACACACATTTGTATTCCTGAATTTGTATTTTTGCCTTTGGATTTCAACAACTGTTTCAAATTATGTTATTTAAAAAAAAAAAAAAAGTTTGAAGTCCACAGTGGTATAACTGCAAATAAAGGCAACCTCTACCCCCACACTTTTTTAACGTCATATAATTTCAATGTAATTTGTAATCATCCGGCTCTGATTTATCCCAAATCAGGTCCGTTACAAGCACTATTTCACATCTCGTTGTGGCATTTAAAGGGCCGCCGGCTTGTCCTTTTGAATTGTTACACACTATTTCAACTCTTCACTGCTTTCTTTCCTTTTCAGTTTTCCTCCTTCAACATCTTAGAGATTATCTCCACTCAGCTGCTACCTCACTCCAGTCTTATCCCCCTCCCTTCTGCGTCGTGCTCATCTTTGTGATCATCTCCCAGTACAATCTGCTGACGGGGGCACCGGCCTACTACCTATGAGGCACTGTCTGGCGCCGCTGTGCTTACAAAGGGCAACAGAGAGAAAGTGATGGATTGAACACAAGGAGGAAAAAAAAGCACAAGAGAACAAAGAGCAGCTATATGAAGGGCAGAAATGAAGAGGATGAAAAGATAAAAAGGATAGATCAATCAGGTAAAAGAGTGTGACAGAGGTAAAAGGGAGAAATGAAGAGAAAAGGAAGAGCAGAGAGCGGTTCTGTCATGTTGGATGAAAGCTGTGCCTACTGGGCAGTGGGCACAGCGTCGAGCCACTGATGCTGCCACCCTCCCAGCAGGGGTGTGTGAAGGCACAAAGTTGACCAGATGACACACACACATGTACACATCCATGCTAATTTACTTCCAGATCCATGCATGACGACGGCTCTATACACATTAATGCACCCTGCAACTATCTGAAATATATAAAACTACTATAAAACTCCAGACTATACAAATTTAATAAAAAAAATTTAATCATTCACAAATTTAGAGAGACAAAGTTTGGAAACGTGTGTAGTTTGACAAGGTGGAGATGAGTGGAGGGAAAATCCTACAAACAAAAAAAGTAGGCGAGAGATGAGCGCAGTACGAGGTGAAGGGTGAACGGTGGGTTGATGACAGAGGGCTGGTGCTCTCCCTCTCCTTCTCTGTCCTCCAGCAGTAGTGAGTGTATGTAGGCCAGTGTCCCAGGGCACACTTGGCTGGGGTGAGAACAGTTGTAGCCGACAGATTTGCCTCCATCTTGCCTGAGGTCTCACAGTCAACGATCTGTCTAGTCCATCCACTTCCAGCCCCCCAGGATGGACACATTACAGCTCTGCCTAATAATCTTTGGACTTACAGTAGAATGTGTGATTTCCTTCGGCTGAATTTACAGCGTGTGAACAGTAACTGTTGTCGGATGTAAAAAGGTTTGTGCAGTTAAATCAGAAAGGAATGTTTAGATTTCTACTTCTCATTACTTAATGGCTGACGGGTGGATGCAGGAATACGTACATCTTTTTGCGGCAATCTAGCAAACTTAACTCAGACTTGGATTAGGAAAAAAAGGTACAGTGATGGAGTAAACTGGTGAAGACAAATCAGGAATGAAGCCATCTATGAAATATTTGAAATACTCAAACTACTCTTTGCAGATTCAGCTTTTTATTGTTGGGAACGCCTGGAAAATGATTTAGACTTGTAGTGTATTCATAATTTTGTCCTGCACAGCACAACACAGTGTCTATATTTGAAGATAATGAATCCTTCTGTGCAAATTAAAACTTGGAGATAAAAAAAACTATTGTGAAGGGAAGATTATCTCTTCTTCAAAGGACCTGTTAGTGGGTCACACATATAAAGGACACACACTTTGTGTTAGAAGCAGGAAAAGTTTGTGGATTTGAAAAGGATCAAATTGTGATGGATATACAACTGGGTCAGAGTATCTACAAATCTGGAGGTTTTGTGAACTGGAGACAAGTCTGGAGGTCAAGTCAAGTCCAAGCTTTGGTCAGACGTCTTTTGGCAGAAGAAAGGGGGGACTTACACAACTATGCTTATGCTTTGGCTAATATGTGTAGAGCAGGGATGCCCAATATGCAATCAACTGGTTGATTGTAAAGGAAATACAGGTAGATTGCACACCTTTTGAAAATTGTATATCAGCTGCTTGATGTCCAGCCAAGCCAGTCTGAGACAGTCACGGTTAAAATTCGAAAAACTGTTTCTCTGTTGCCTTCATTAATTTTTGATCCGTTAAGCCAGGGGATTATTGTTGATCTACCTGTATGTGGTGGAGCAGACGAGTCACTTGTAAACAGCAAAGAGTGGCGGAGATGTGATGGCGCCAGTCTTTCAGATATACTGCCAGTTGTTGAAAACATGATAATGTGTAGAAGACAAGTAGTTTATAGTTGGTTTGTGGAGTGTGGGGGAGTGAAATGTCTCATGTATGAAAAAGCACCAAGTAACGGAGACTGCTGTAAACAAGACGCTGGCAGAGAGCAAGGACCGTGTAAATCTATTCTCAATAAGTTATTAATCCAGCCAAATTTGTGTTTCAGTGTTACTTAAGTGAAAAAAATGTACAGGTATGTATGTGAGAGTCATTAGTTGTTCTGTGTGATTTTAACAAGCATTCAGACACCTGACAGCTCCGTAACCATCAATATGTGTCATGAAAGGACAAGTGCTCCCAATCTTGAGGCCACACTTTTCAAACTCGAACTGTTATGTTATATTAAATCCATATTGCAATTATTTCCAATCATTCTTGTGAGCACCCAGCTTGACAAAAAGCAAATCAGATGAATACAGCTGAAGTTACAATTAATGGCTGAAGAAGTCCGGATGCAGCAGCGTGTAAGACAGTGTGAGAGAAAGACAAAAGGAGACTGAGAGTCAAAGAAAGTAGAAGAAAGATAAAACAGTGAGTCGGTCTCAACAGATTGAGCGAGAGAAACAGCGAGAGTACAAGAGAGGGAGAGGTGAGGAGGCAGGATGGCAGAGAGGGCACTCCGACAGCGAGGAGAGAAGAACGCGGCAAGGTCTCATCACCGGGCCAACGGGCCCACCACTGTCAACATCATGGCACTCCGTGGTACACACACACACACACACACACACACACACACACACACACACACACACACACACACACACACACACACACACACACACACACACACACACACACACACACACACACACACACACACACACACACACGAACACACGGCTGGCCGACGGCCCTCCCAGCTGCCCTATCCGTAACTGTCTGATTAGTTGTGCTAAGCAGCCCCTCCCCTGCCAACCATGGTGCCATCTGCTACCCAACAACATGGCCGCCGACCAGACAGGCGTACACACACACACACACTGAAACACACGCACACTCGCGCACTGAAACACACAACGAGCTTCATACCTGGCACTGCCCCGCTGCTGTCACACAGAGACACACACATCAAACTTCACAGACACAGGTGTAGCCCAAAGGTATCAACACATAACATTCGCACACAGGCTCCTCTGAGCGCACGCTCATAAACAAGCAAAGGAAAACGCTTTGCACGCGCACGCAAAACAGTGCACAGTTGTTGTCGAAGCTGCGTGTGTGCGTGGTGACAGTGGTTCGACACTGTTAATGCCAGGTAGAAAGAAAGATGCTGTGCTTTGTCAGTGTGTGTGCATATTCGTGCGTGTGTGTGTGTGTGTGTGTGTGTGTGTGTGTGTGTGTGTGTGTGTGTGTGTGTGTGTGTGTGTGTGTGTGTGTGTGTGTGTGTGTGTGTGTGTGTGTGTGTGTGTACTTGCTGGCAACGCTCGGAGGTTCATTATGGCCCCCACCTCTCCTGAGCGACTGCAGCCCGCGTGGCGCCCCGGCCCTTTTATTCCGGGCCGTGATTGGACAAGGGCCTCCCGCCGAGTTGGTTTGCAGCAGTTTTGTCGCGCCCAGATTTCACTTGCTGCTCAAAGCGAGCCTCTGGCGGGACGCGGCATCTGCTGCCTCACCTTCCTCATTTACACTTCTCCGCCCTCACACACACACACACAGTTCTGTTCACTGCCTTTCCAGACCTTGATATCATGATGTACAACTGAGGCGGGGGGGTGAGATAGGTAGAGAAGAGAGAGCAGCAGCGTGACATGTTTAATAGAGTTTGGGGAACTTTCCCTATAAGATACACTGCGGTGGGTCGGGAGCTTTGTGTGACTCATTCTGTGCATCAATCTTGTGATTTCAGGGTCACAGCGAGGGGAGCATGGCCTTAAAACACAGGAACAGTATCAGGCTTCCTGTCTGCCGCCTCGTGTTTCATGACATTTCCAGGGTTTACTTTTCATTCTGTAGTGGAGGCGTTGGAACCTCATCTCTTCTCCTTTCACAAGGTGAAAACTCATTTCAGGAGGACATTAGCACTTTGGCCTCACAGCAAGTTTGATTCCAGGCTCGGTTCAGTTTGCAAGTTCTTCCTGTGCATATGTGGGTTTTCTCCAATTTGCTCCCACAGGCCAAAATATGAATGTCAGGTTGATTGATCCTCGGTGTGAATATAAGCATGTCTGATTGTGTATTTCTGCTTTGGACTGGCCACTTACCTAGTGTGTGTCTTTTGCCTGACCTCGACATATTGATATTGTAACAGATTTTTTTCCACGATTTGATTTAAAAATATTATTATATATAATATTACAATAAAATCAATAATGTCATTACAAGAACTGAAGTTTAAATGAGTTTGTTACTCATTGCTTTAGTCGTTTAGCTGTGATGAATTAGAGGCTCTAAATAAACAGCTATCTACATGTACATTGAAGGGGTCATATTATACAGCTTTTCAACACTTTCACATGGGTCTCATTGGTCCAAAAACATTATATTCAAAATAACATCAGTAGTACAGTACTACATTGACTAACTAATATACTCAATGTGTTGCCACTTATCTGGGTGGCGTGCACTTCAAATTCAACATCGGCATTGAGAAATTACTGGAATCAACTGTGAATAAGGCGAACAATTTGTATTTGGCATCAATGGGTGATCTACTATTTGCACCCTGAGGTATTTTGTAGCAACGACAGCGACCTCCGAGTAAGGAATTTTCAGTGTGTGAATCTTAACTCTTCTGACCGTGATGAACATGATTCCACACGGTGCACACTGTTGGCTCACTTCATGGCGTGAACACACTTTATCACTCAAAATAGAAAGTCTAAGAGTGGATGTGTGCGATTAAAGACGCAGCCAGAGAGATTGCTACGTAGTCCAGAAGTCTGAGGAAGCATTCATTTGAGGCATGAGCATTTTAGAGTCCTGTTTTCCACCAAATGGAAAAGCAGCATAATGTTCTTACACGACCAAAACTCCAAAAGTTACAGGGAGAGAAGAATCTGCTAACAGCATGTCCAGCTGACCTGGAAGGAAATGTCTTGGGCCTCTCTCCAAAGCGTGTCTGGACTCTATTGAAACTACTGTTTTGGCAGAACAGGAGGCTGTATGAAGAGTTTCGATATTTTTTCAGGCCCCGTAATCTATATTCTACTGAAGTTCTAATTCAGGAAGACACGGAAAGTAAACTTC
The DNA here is from genome assembly GCF_963383615.2 of Lipophrys pholis. Taxonomy (NCBI): domain Eukaryota; kingdom Metazoa; phylum Chordata; class Actinopteri; order Blenniiformes; family Blenniidae; genus Lipophrys; species Lipophrys pholis. Next base: position 6,287,919 of record NC_137642.1, on the reverse strand, counting down.
TCCACTGAAGCTAGTTCAGTTCCAGGTCCACCTGCAGCACTAAGCAACCACCCTCATGAACATGGATGCTTGATTTTATGGGGATAACAAATTGGGTGGAAGATTTGGGGCCTCGCAGACATTCGACTCGTCCCAAACAGAAAGCAGGCACACAGGTCTCAACTAATCGTAGATACACCAACGCATGCAAACACACATCTATCCACTCATTCCTATCTGGCATGTGTTGCAGCAGAAGTTATGCTGGGCAGTTTTCTGTGTGGCCTTTGGGATATGTGATCACAACACGGGAAGAGATGAGGCCGGATGGAGACAAGGAAAGAAGAAAAGAAAGAAAGTGAAGAAAGACAGGAGCAAACAAACAAAACAAACTTGGTAAAGCCCTCTGCTGGGCTGGGGCCGGGACTGGAGTGTGTGAGTGTGTGTGTGTGAGGCGATGTGAACAGAGTGGCGGGGATTAGGACAGATCCTGGGCTGTCCAACTCACAGCTGGCTGATGATCCAATCCTGGAGCACAGCGCAGCGCACCAGCCGCCATGGGACCCCCGGATGCGTGCCTGCATCTGTGTGTGTGAGCGCATGTGTTGGTGTCTGTGTGTGCAGGCATGTTGGTTCGACTGATGTGCATATCAGCGCGAGCATTTGTGAAGATGCAGTTGTACAAACAAGTGTGTGCGTGCATGTGTGCGTTATACATATGCGCTTATCAGGAAGGAAGGTAGGGCTACCAGAAATCAAACACAAGCTCTTCCTCCTTCATGTCCTCTGTTTGAAGGCGAGCTGTGATCATTTGGGCCACGAGAGCAGGACGGAATAAAAGGGAGGCGCGGGCAAGTTGCAAAGACAGAATCAAAGGCCTGCCTTCGAAGGCTGGTCATAAAAATGGCTTCCAGCCTCGCGACTGTGAATCTCACCCTCTCCTCTTACAATCTAACAACACGCGCAAACACAGTGACACAAACCAGCCCCCCAAGACTACAAAAGCTCATGCATGGCTCTGTAGTGAACAACAAGAAAGGGCACGACTACCAATGAACTGTGTGTAGCTCTGCATAACCCCCAAAGGCCCGCAGATGGACAGAAAGAGAAAGAAAAAGACAGAGATACAGAAAAAAGGGAATCGCTTGAGGTTTATTTGTTTGGTTTTGGAATGGGAAGAGAAAAGCGCAGCAGAGAACATGACATGTGGGGAAATGAAAGGTAGAAACAAACAAAAAACAAGAGCTGGCCTAAAGAAAGACAAAGGCTTTTCAACAGGTGTGTATGAAGCAGGTGTGTGTACAATGAATTTCCATCGTTGTAGAGGCGCACTATTGCACAAAACATCACATCACTGCACCGAGGACCATTTTGGCCTGGATTAAACCTTCAGTCACTTCCCTTCCATCCATCTTCTGTTCCTCTCCATCACCACTTATGGCCACGGTGGGCCGATCGCAGCAGAACGCACCATGGACAAGTTGCCAATCAGTCACACACACTCACATTCACAAATATAGGCAACTATCTAAGTCTTAAGGCAGTGGGACGAAACCGAAGGAATACGTGAAAACACATGTACGCACAGAGAGAACATGCAAACTGGCCCAGCTGGAGATATTCTCACTGTGAGGGATTACTGCTAACCACTACAACAATATATAACTATACACTTTGGATTAGGCTTAAGACTTTTCTACTTCATGAAGCTTACAGTTGCGGCTGGTTCAGGCCACCCTGGACCATTTTACAGTGACGCTGCTATAGGTTACCTTCCCGCAGGATCTCTGGAACTGGAATTGGAGTGTCCTGGCCTGAGCTTCCTGCCTCCGTCTCCATTTGTATGTTTGCCTGTTGCTCTCTGTCTCTGGCCTCTCCTTTTCTCTCCTCTATCCCCAAACCCCAAGCAGAACAGCAGAAAGCCGCCACCTCTGAGTCTGGTACTGCAGGTTTCTTCCTATTAAAAGGGAATTTTTCCTTTTAACCGTCACTTAAGCTTGTTCATGTGGAATTGTTGGGTTTGTTTTCTCTGAAAAAGTGCCTTGAAATGACTGTGTTGCATTTGGCACAATATAAATAAAATTGACTCAAATTGAATTGAACTTTATTGGAACTGAAGACTACAATTTAGTCAGTGATCTATCCACATGGACAACTATCCAAGCTGCAACCAAAGCCACATTTGAATGAGATTGATCAGTTCTTCTAGAACTACAAACAGGATCCAAAGCAGCATTGCTATGAAGTCTTGTCTTGTTCCCTACATGTATCTGCTATTATATGTTTAAGTCTTAATCAAAAACATGAAGAAACCACTTAAAAAAAGGGAGATTAACAAGGTTAAACTACTTTGTTTTATTGGTTGTGACTGAATGCGAACGATTAGGCGACAGAACTACAGCCTACAGCAGTTGTTCATGACCAGGAGTCAGAGATAACAGAAGCACCACAGTGCAATTTCTAGGATCCCACCAAGACCATAAGACAGTTCATCATGGCAAAGCACATAATCTATGAGGGTGTCTTAGTTTGTAGTTTTAGGTTATAAATTTGTAGATTTTCTCAACAGCACACATTCAACAATCACCTTTCACTGGAGGAAATACAAGTTTAATTCACCATGGACAATTTCTATGCTATCTACATTCTGATGGATAATATTTTACACCATCAGATAAAATTTGTCTGGAGCCAAAAAACATTTATTCTCCTTGACAAAAAAAAATAAAACACAAATCACTCCACTCACAATTAATTTATGTTAATGTTCTTTACTATACAGCACTGACTGAATTGTGGATGTTAGGGAGGGACTCCAAAAGTTGAGCAAATAGGATATTGGCTGCATTTTATACGACTAACATTTATATGAAATGCAGTGAGATTTGTAAAGATTAACTCTCCTTTGTTATTTTGTATCCCCAGTACACACAGAAAACAAAACCATCTTTGACCGGTGTTTTCTGAGTAGAGCTTCTCAAGGTAAGTTACTATTGTCCTTAAATTTTTACTCTTAAAATGCAAACTCTGTCATCTTCAGCACAACTGCAGACTTTCTGTTTTCTATTTTCTGAAATGACGTACTGATGACTCACAATGAAGCCACATACGTTTTTTTGATTTCTGCAAATCACACAATGGCAAAACAGCTTTTTTTTAGAACCTTAGCGTGAAACATAAGTTTTAATGGGATTTTACGATACCCCTTCCGAGCACGTCAGGCTTCTTGTCATGTGGTGCTGCAGGAAGAGACACATCCGTGTTACATTACTATGAGAAGTGGCTTTCACTCTAATGACCAAAATTGAATTTGAATGGCTCCACGCTCAGCCAAGTCAACAGCTGTCAAACATCTAGTATGCATCTGAGGATAGATAAAACTATAAAGTCTCTCATGCACATACAGCCACACACATGGTAGTAAAATGGTTCAGACCGGTGGCTCCTCTAGTACAGGTCAAAGTCATCATGTTGCCACATTAATATGCATGTCATTCTCCACAGCTGGCTGCAAAATACACACACACACACACACACACACACACACACACACACACACACACACCCACAAGCACGCCCGCACGCACACATACACATACATGCAAACATACACTCGCCTTGCCCCATCCCTTAAACATACGACAGGCCGCCATGCAGCCAGTGTGTAAGCGCTGGCCAGCTGACAGACAAACACACTTAAACACAGTTCAGAGCCAGAAGCAGCAGTGGACACACACACACACACACACACACACACACCCACACACACACACACACACACACACACACACACACACACACACACACACACACACACACACACACACACACACACACACACACACACACACAACTACACAAACTTGTATCCTGTGGACTCCATCACCACAGGGCATCGCCGCCACATCTGTGCCCATCTCAGACACCTCGGCTGCGGGCAGCGGGGGTGAGAGAGTGCCCTGAGCGGCTGGCATGGGCTGGCATGGCCTTGGCAGGGAATGGTGTGGAAGCAAACAGCAGCCAGTGGATGACAGGAGGGACAGAGGGGAAGGAAAGTAGGAAGGAATGTAAGAGTAAAGGAAAGTGAAGGAGTATTAAACAAAACAGTGGGGGCAAATAATTGTTTTGAGGCTTGAAAGATGATGAAACAGGACAGCTAAAAACGCAACTGGAAGCCAAAATGGATATTTGGGTGGTTTCGTGGGATGAAGAGATAACAGGATGAGAGTGAAGCTGATAAAGGGAGGCAGGAAAAATGGACAGAAATGCATGGAAATAGATGGAAGATAATGGGGAGCCGGTAGCGCCCGTTGTGAAAGCGGGTGCAGGGTGCTGGCAGGAGGCACAGAGGCCAGGCTGTCCGGTGACCATCAACCACACTGTTGTGTACGTGTGTGTAATCGTGTGTATGTGTGCGTGTTTGTGCGCCAAGGAGAGAATAAAAGGCTCAAGCGCCATTTTGGCTCTGCTGGAGCTTTTGCTGGGGCTGGGTACCGGCCTGGTGGCACGGAGTGGGCAGTGTGTGTGTGTGTGTGTGTGTGTGTGTGTGTGTGTGTGTGTGTGTGTGTGTGTGTGTGTGTGTGTGTGTGTGTGTGTGTGTGTGTGTGTGTGTGTGTGTGTGTGTGTGTGTGTGTTGCATTATGTTGTGGCATGCTTAACAGGATTAGAGGTGACCTAGTGAGGTCCAGTTGGTACCGGGACCATAGCGCAGCGGCGTGCACGTGTGTTTATGTGTGTGTGGTTTGTATAATAGGATTAGCTGTTACCTGGTGCGGTACAGTTGGTGTGCTGGTCTGAACTGGACTGGACTGGGCTGAGCTGGGCAGGAGCTGGGCAGAGGGGAGTGCTGTGTGTGTATGTGTGAGTGTGGTGGCATGTATAATAGGATTAGATACTACCTGGTGAGGTGCAGTTGGCGCTGGGCGTTTGCCAGCTGTTCTGCTAGGCTCAGGGCTTCAGCCTGCCATTGGCTCCCGTCCTTTTGGACCGCCTCCAGATGCTGTCGACAGCCAACCAGCTCTGAGCTCAGCCTTTCCACTTCCTGTCCCGCAGAGATGGAAGAAGAGAGGGAAGAGGAGGTGAGGAAATCTTTCACAGCAATCCACCTTATGCCCTCAAAAAACACCATATGATATCTAAATATTAATAATAATGTCAACAATAAACAAGAATAAAAGGAAATACTGAGGAGTATTTTATATTTTCCAAAATGTCCTGGGTTTGAGTATTAAGGGCTTTTTTTTGCACAATAGTTTTCCTTAATACTATCTACAAACAGGCTATTTACAAGCATAGATCTCTGTAAATATGTGGGCATCTGAGAATAATTTGCTTTCATTAAAACACATCCACCTCGGCACCTCTTTTTAAAAACTGTTGACTGCTCACTGAACAATCACCGATCATTAGCCGTCTTTATAAAACGTTAATTAATTACTAAATCTGAACCGACCTATGAGTTAAAGCCACAAATACCTGCGCAGACTTCTCCATGTCTCTGCTGCTTGTGGCCTTCAGTTCTCTGAGCTCTCGCTCTGCTTCCTCTTTCTTCAGTTTGGCCTGGCTGATTTGATATTGCAGATCCACACATGCCTACAAATGACAAAGATGCATGATTTTTGTTTAAACATAAGCACACATTTTTATCTAATTTATATAATCTTACTCTATCACTTTAAAATTCATTCAAACCAACAATCAAGTAGCCTCTTTTGAAGGCCAAAGCCCATTGATCTGTTTACCATCCAGTTCTCTAGTAAGAAAAATATACATACAAACAATACCAAAACTGAACCTTTGATATGTGCCTCAAATATTTGGCGCACCCACAAATTGAAAAATAATTACAAAATATTGACAATACTCTGCTGCCACCCAGTGGACTTGGCGAAGCGTTACAAGTCAGGAACACAGGACTTTTCCTTTTAGTAATAAAGGCAGCCAGGAGCACACATTCACTCAAATTTGTATTGTACAGAGTACACACTTTACCTTGGTATTGTCTTGTTCCTGATTAGAAAGTTTGCGAATGGCATCCTCCAGCTGATTGGTCAGTGAACGCTTGTCCCTGTGAGTTCTGTCGAGTTGTCCCTCCAACTCAGCTACACGCTGCGAGAGACTGGACAGCTGACACACACACACACACACACACACACACACACACACACACACACACACACACACACACACACACACACACACACACACACACACACACACACACACACACACACACACACACACACACACACACACACACACACACACACACACACACACACACACACACACACACACACACACACACACACAGCCTTACACTTGGAATTTAATAGTTTCATATAGAAAATGAACACAAGTATGCTGGTTTATGTAGAATGAATTTTAAGAAATTATAAAAAGTTAGATTTCTAATACATTGCAAATGCATAGCAATTTGATTCGCTCTAACATAACTTCAACGACTTCTGTCAGTGCGGGAGACAAGTTTGTTTATAATTGAAAGTGTAGTATAATAGTTTTGTTTAAAATCTCATAAACCAGGACTGAGGATTGAGGTTACACACCTACAACACAGTTCCTGTTCCGACTTCTTGAAATGAAGAAGTGAAGATGGAAGATTTACCGTATGTGCGAGCTGCTCGCTCTGTTTACGGGCCTCAGTACGGCCCTCTTTTCTGGCCTCAGTCAGCCTCTCCTTCAGGGCGAGAGCTTCTCGGTCTAGTTGTTCCCTGTGGCGGTTTAGCTCCCTGGTCAGCTGCTCACACTGCACCTCCACCTGCACCCACATCAACACACATGTGGTAAGCAGCAATGACTATATTCTCCTAGCAAAGATTGTTTGAAAGAACAAGTTGGGGAGAATCTTTTAGATGTGTGTGTTTTCCTGACCCTGGCTTTGTGCAAATTTGCTTCTTCTGCCATCTCCACTGCCTGTTTAACCTGGAGACAGGCGGACCACTCCCTCTGCTGGGCGCCCTGATGACTAGCCCGCACAGCACGCAGAGCAAGCAGCAACTCATCCCGCTCTCTGAAACATACAGATCAGACACAGGCTTTTACAGTGGACGTAGTTTTATGACTCTCCAAATGTTTGACTGGGAACAATAACCAATGAAGTTGTTTATGGGAAAACGAAGGGAATCAGAACGTCGCTTGCAGACGTACTTGACAATATTAACAATCTGTTACTGATTTGTGACTAACTTGCAGAGTGGATTTGCATGTGTCACCACTGACTTTGTGAGCCTGTCAATCGCCTGGACGTGCAGATTTGTGTGAGTCCCGGCTAACACGGCCTCGTGCTGTGCACACTTCAGACACAGTCCGGCCACACGGGGAGCTCCATCAGCCTCCACCGCCGCCTGCTTCTCTTTGTGCATCAGACGATTCCTCAACTCCTCACACTCCTTCTGACTGACTGACAGGTCCTTCCTAACGATGGAAACAAACGATATGAGAAAAGAAGAAGGCAAAGCGACAGTAGCAGATATGAGATGTTCCACTTTTATGCTCTTAGCGTGATACAAGTACAACACTGACCTGACAGCGATAACCTGAGCCTCCAAGCTTTCAATCTGAGCCCGGTGAATCACCTTCAGTTGCTCCTGAAGGACACAAACATATGAAGGTCAATTTTTAATACACAATTCAACATTTGATTAAATAAGACTATTATCTAATTTCTGCTTCATCTTCCAGCAGCCCGTTTCATAACTTTGTTTTTTTTTGGTCAAAATAGAAAGTTTTCCCTTCTTCTATCAGCAAATCCCTTTTCTGCACTTTTATTCAGTCTGAGGTTCACAGGGGCTTAAGTGTCTCCAAGCTGGTATTTGATAAAAGGTCGAAGACCCCCTGAATAGGTCAGAGTCCATCACAGAGCTAATACAGAGAGTCACACATTCACGCCTAGTCTAGAGTCGCCAATCTACCAAAGCGTGCACCATTTTAGACTTCTTGCTTCTTGAGTCATAAACACTTTAACGTATTACTAAGCACCTAAGTATCATTTATGTTCATTTGATTTGCTGAATCTACAACAAGTCCATATACATCAATCCGACCACACTTATAAAGGGACTTTGTCTTACAGTAAATGTTTTATTTAAACAGAAAACTAAACAAAATCGAATTTGTAGCATTTTACTTTTATGCAGTACATTTCAAATGAACCAAAAAACACACACACACAAAAAAGACATGAAAACGATCATATGTCTTTCAAGTGATACATTTGTTTTCTATTTTCAATGTACCTTGTGTTAAACAGTGTTAAGATGCAGTAGTGAGAACAGATTCGTCTTTCCTACCAGTTCATTTTTCCAGGAGTTGTGCTCTGCCCTCTGCAGCACACTCTGGCCTACATTGGAGGAAATGTGGCCGATCGTCTCATTAACCTGAGGACAACATCAAGAGAGATTATGAGCCGGTATTTTAATTAAAAACTTCACAAAAAAGCAGCATAATAAAATAATTACTTGGGTTTGTTTCTGCTCAATTTGCAATATAGTAAATCTAAGAGCTAAATAATTTCCTATTCCTGAAGATAGATCTGAACTACGATGATCAGTGTGATCAGGAACACGTTACCGTGGAGTTCTGGATTGTGAAGTCTTTCATAGATTCATCCGCAGCTTTGGATTTGAGCTCTGAATGTAGTTTCTCATTTTCCACCACCACCACCCTGACCCGCTGTTTCATCCCTTGAAACTCTTCCTGAAGCAGACAGGCAATCAAAACTCAATCAAAGGAGCAGCCTGGGAAAAGAGAGAACACACGAGCATCTGTGCACATACCTTGCAGAATCTGACTTCAGCTTCCAGATGTTTGATGTACTCCGACTGGTTTTGAATCATTGGGACCAAATCTTGAAAGGCAGGTAAACCGGACCGTCCCTCCTGCTGCACGTCAAAAAACAAAGGATTATCCAAACCAAGACAAACGACAGCAAGCAGAGTGGTGACGGGTATGGTTTGTCACAATGAATTATAAAGACGTAAGCATGCTTCGTTAAAGTTTGCTCTATGTGAACATCTAACCATGCAAAGCTGCACATTTCACCTTGGATGGAGACAGTCGCTGTGAAGGGGAAGGAGCAGCGGGAAGGTCTCTGCACTGCTTCAGTAGAAGACTCTTCAGCTGATTAACTACAAACGAGAAATAAACAAGCATTACTACACGCACATACACACAGCTTGTAGTCTGACATTGTGTGCAGTCTGTGAACACAGCAACGAGCAGGGAAATCTCTGGGTAGAGTCCCTGTCACGACGCCATGCCAAACATAATCACTGAGTCACCTGCTTCACTCTGTGTCTTTTGGCTCCACGATGCTTTGTCCTCCTCAGCCATGACCGTAAAGTGGCTGCCATCACTGCCCCTGACCTCGTCTGCTTCTTCTCCATCAGGGCTCAGCTGCTCCAAAGCGCTACTCAGCTGCTGGATGCTCTGGTTGGCTCGCTCTGAAACCAATCCGCACAGCAGCACACCGGTGTCATACAGTACATTGTCTATTTCACAATAAGCAGTTGGTATCTGTGTACAAAAACAAAGACGTCAAAGAACTGAGGGCACTTGCATAAGGATGCACATTACTCAGTATATGGTCAACATCTGGTCTGTGTGGATGTCTCTAAAGGCTCTAAAAATAACCCCTTTTACTAATGACTGACTACTTCAATTTGTCAAATTTACCACAGTTGTTATTTGTTTTAGAAGATTGAAGTTCTTAAGTTTTTGTTTTTTTCAAACACATTCAGAATAAATATGCCATTTACTTTGTAGTGACTTCCTACTTCAGTGAGGTTCTTATGCTGGACAGTGATGTTTATTCAGAAAAGGTTTGTTTAGTCTTGTAAACACCCATGATAAGGACAGGCATAGAAAATAACTGAGATGTTGAGGGCAGTGGAGGTCAGAGCCGGGAGCTTGAGACTGGAGTGTTGTGTCAAGAAGAGCCCACAATGTGGAACAACTTGCTCCAAGTCTACTCACAATCCATCACGGGGATTCTGGCAGGAAGCGATGAAAAGATGATGATAATTATAAACAATATAAAGGAGACACATTATTATTACCAGTCGACATCAGGTCAACAAATATTATAATGAAAAAAAGAAACATTTCGGCTATTGTGGCAGTCTTTTACAATTTGTCCTTTAATTGTGCCTGAATGCTTCATAAAACAGGTCAATGTCAGAGATGCATTTACTATGAGAACATATTGAGAAAGCATTTTCTTCACGACCAGCAACATATCAACACAAATAAGATTTTTTTTTTTTTTTAAACGAAAAGAAAAAAGTGTTATGTCTCTATGCAAGGTTCAGCCAAGAGAGTTTGATAGTTTCAGAAAAAAAGTAAAAACAAACAAACAAAAAAAAAACATACATTATTTCATGTTTTCCATGTTCAATTCTCCTAACACTGCGAACATAATTTTGGAATGATAATTTCAGATTTCAAATCATTAATTAATTTGATTTAAATTGAGTCAAAAGTTATTTCTAAGGGGCAGCATAGTGGTTTAATGATTAGCACTCTCATAGTGAAAAACAATCTCCTGTTCAAGTCTGTATTTGGCATGTGGGCTCTACTTTATGGAGTTTGTATTTTCTACTTGTGTCTGCATGGGTTTTTTTTTCCGAGGTCTTTGTTGGACATTCTTCCACAGTCCAACAATATGCAACTGAGGTGAAGTCTCTAAATGTCCTATAGGTGTTAATGCAAATATGGGTGAGTGACTGTCTCTCTCCGTTTGCCCTGTGATGGACTGGTGACCCGTCCAGAGTGTACAGTGCCTTCGATCAAGCTCTGCTGGGATGAGCTCGTCACAACCCTGACTTTGATAAATCAACATAGAAGATACATGGACATCTGAACAATACCTACCTTGAATAGTCCAGTAAGTTTAACAAACAAATATAATTTAAAATATAATTAATATGTATTATAGGCCATAGGAAGAGAGGCAGTGGTCAAATCGATGCTTAAATGTACAAAACGAAATATTCCATTGATTTCAGCACAAGTAAAAGTAGCAAAATATTGGCATATCTAGTGATATAAGCAAACTTCTAGTGTCCCTGTTAATATTATTGGGAAAAAAGGATGAGACTTTCAGGCAGATATACTGTGACTAACTATTAAAGTTGCTATACATACTACATTGGTCACTGTCAATAAAAAGTCGTGTGTTGTTGTTGTTGGTTTTTTCAAGGGGATCCTGATTCCTTCATTGTGGTTTCCAGGGAGGATGTCTGTCAGCTGGTTAACAGCAACAGGTGGCAGTGATGTGCCTGAAACGCCGGGTACCTTTAATAACAGCTGTTTTGGTGACAAAACTCTTTGACTAAAGCTCATAGCAGCTCTAAAAACACTTTGTGAACAATGCAGACAAAGACACGCTGCTACAAGGAAGTACATTTAAAAACACTGTTAGTTTATGAACCTTGTTTCACTGATCACTGGAGCGAGTTAGCTAACGTAGCATGATAAAACGTGAGCTTACGCCTCAGCTCCTTTTGTTTGGCCCCCAGCTGCTCTGCATCCTCTTCGTCCGAGTCTAAAGGTTTCATCTGGGAATAATGTCGTTTTTATCACAATTAATGACTAAACAAACATGCTAAGCTAAACACAACAAGCCAACAACAGCCATCATGCTTAGTACGTAGTAACGGTCGCTACGTCTAAAACGGTGTATGCTCGTTTCAAGTACCGGCCTGCACCGAAGGCGGTGCATACGTTTCTCCTTCTATGACCGCCCGTGAACGGGAACATAGCAGTGAACAAAACGAGGCAACATTTAGTCAATGGCGCCGGGTTCATAAACATAGGCTGCTGCTGGGAGTTGTAGTTTTTATCTATAATCTCTCTAAACCCGGTCTCGAATTTGAAGCGAAAGTAGTGAAATCCACAACACTATTAACATTATTTTGATAATTTTATGTCATGTTTGCGATATTAAGGTTTTTTTGATGACAACTCTGATGGATGGATGGATGGATGGATGGATGGATGGATGGATGGATGGATGGATGGATGGATGGATGGATGGATGGATATTATTTTATTAACCTTTCTTTTGACATGATTTTGTATATGCTGGCATGAAAATAAAGTTCCCTGTTTCCATGCACTCAGTTGGTTGGGTCTTTCTTCTGTATCTTCTGTATGATCTTGAGCTCATGTGTCTAAAGTTGTGTGATGATTTCTCTCCTTAATTGGTACTTATGAATTGAATTGAATGGGATTTCACTTAAAACAAACTTCAGAATTCATGATTGCCTGCTGGGTTAGTCCACCATGTTACCGTGTGCTACTTTCACTTCTATTATCATCTCATCTTGGTGAGGTCCTTATGAGTCGCAGTCATGAACTCCCACATGCAATCTTCACCACAACTGCTGATACAGGTGACTGGTGGTTGAATTTCTCTGAACTGCTTTCATATCAGTCCTAAGCCAGTTTGCTCTGAAAATGTGTAGGTTTCAGTATCATCTAACATCACATCCTAATCCAGCTCATTGAAAATACTCAGTCACAAAGTCCTGTGGAGCCTGTTGATATAAGTCCATTTGTAGTCTCAAAATGCACTTTCTGAGAACACTCGCTGTTGAAGGCCATGAAACAAAAGGTAGCTTCAATATGACAAACCACATGTCACCAGTCCAAGATGATAATTCTTCATTCTTAAAATTAAACATGTACACATAACTAATACAATTCCAAATTTCAATCATAATCATTCCTTATCCCCAGTTTCATTGCCTCTATTGTATAAGATGCATTTAGTTCACAGCATTCTGTGATTCAATTAAACAATATAAAGTATATTTCTAGTTATGGGCTGCATGGTGCTGTAGGATGGTAATATCACTGATCTGAGTCCTGCTGGGGTCTTTCTGTGTGGAGTTGGCATGTTCTTCACATGCATGCATGGGTTTTCTACCGTTTTGTCCAACAGTTCAAAAACGTGTGTTTTGAGACTAGCTGTCTCTTTGTATTTGAACTGTTTTAGACGAGTGATCTGACCAGGTTGTTCCCTGCCTTCATCAATAATCTGCCAGGATCGCCTGCAGAGAGTCCTTTAGGGTAAAGATTTAACCAGGTAAAAATGACAAGAAAAGCCACTTAGCTTCTTAACTCTTTTTAATGTTCTTTTTAATTATTCCACTTGAGGCTGCCGTGGTAGGAGGCCGAGACGACAGGGTAAGCAGCACCTAAATCCACCATCTTGATTTCAAGCAATTTTGTGTTTTGGTGTTTTAGAACTTTTGGAGGGGGATAATAAAGGACACATGAACGGCGAAGGCCCCCCCAATTCAAACCAAGGGTTTTTACATGAGGGGAGAGTGCTTTACATTCTTCAGCAGATTTTTTTTCAGGCAGATAATGTGCATTTCTGGATGCAACAGAATATATAAAGAACATTGTTGGACAGTCGCCTTTAATTTGTATCAGCAGCCATCAATACCAAATATACCGTAAAAATATATATTTTTACTGGTCAGCAACTTGGGCTATTGGCATGTTTCATGTAAACAGAGACAAACTAGGGTAAAGATGTATCTTAGTTCTTAAAGTATAAGTTAAGGGTTTTGTTAACCGCATATAGGTTGGAAGTTAACAATAACATGCTAAAGACTGAGCACATTTCGCACACTGTAATCTGAGTATGTAAGTTCTGGACGCTCAAAAAAATTGAAATAAAACACCCTCAAGATTCAGGCACAAATGAAACAGACTAGGGGGAGGCTTTAAATGACATGGTTGATTTGTAGTTGGCATGCCTTTACTGTTCAGTGGAAGGGTGTATCTCATGTTTGCTGCTGCTTACAAAAGGGTCAGACAAAGGTAACCATGGATACACCCTCTTCCTATTGCACAATAACAGATAACTTCCTGTCGAATGAGCCTCGGCTGTACTTTTGAATGTTTCGACATTTGAAAAGGAGAAGCAGTGAGTCAGAGTTTGCTGGAATCATTCATAAATAGACTTTGTGCTGCAAACGAGGTTCGATTGTGTCAATCATTCAATCAATCAAAATTCATACAGCTCTTTTTTTTATATATTTTCAGACAGCTGAGAAGTAAAGCAACAACACATAAAAACTGAATCAAAAACTATGATAGAAATGTAAAAGAGAGAAAAACTAGACTATGTATGGTTTTGAAGTCAGTTGTTGAATGAGATCCACAGAGAATTAAATTGATTATAACATGTGGATTTTGGACTTTCAGCTGCTTTAGTCTGTTTAAAACATCACAAATGGCCAGAAATCTAAATAAACCTGTCTCAAAATGTGTAAAACATAATCATTGCAACAATTATTAGAATAATAATTCAAAACATGAGAACACAGTTCAGCCTAATTTATCTCACAGTTATCCTGTATTTCTGTGAGTTTTCTGTGCATCTGATATATTTTTTAGAAGTGTAATTTGAGTTGAGTTAATCAGAAATATTCTAATTCATTGTCCAAATCTAAATTTGAAGTGCTTTGATATTACAACAAACTAAGTAAACTAACTGTAAAGATCAGGTCGATCTACTCACATGCAATAAAAAAACACACACTGCAGTTAGGATAAATGTTTTGCTCTCCTCACAGGTGTAATCGTGAAAAAGCCCTCACAAATAACAAAGGTGTTTAGTCAATATAGAACTGCAAACATCAAATGTTACCTTAGTCATGTATGAATTGCCGTAGGTCATAAGCCAGTCTCAAGTAAGAATGTTAAGGTTAGAATTTCTGGTGCAGCAGGAGAGTTGAATCATGATCTGTCGGCCACATTCCTGCATCTTTTTTTTTTTTTTTTTTTTTTTTACGTCCCCCTGCTGCATCACATCTGATTGTATTGAATGGCTCATTCCTCAGATTCTGGTCTTTTAGAACAGGGACAAATCTACGACATGCAGGAAAGTTTCACTCTATATTTTTAGAATCGTAGTACAGGCCTGCAGCTTTCGCAGTCTGACCCCGGATGTACCCTGGATCTCATGTAACGTCACCTGGAGTTGGCTCCAGGGTTCCAACCAGAACTCAAAAGGAGTTTGAGGATGCTTGCTCTTCATCCTGCAAACTACAGTTGAAATGCTTTCTTTGGGCCAATATGTCAACATGGGTTTTACAGCTTCGCAGCACTCAGGCACTCACACCTCAAGAAAAGACCGTTAGTGTGAGAAATCATTGAATAAAAGTGTTTGCATGAAGGGGTATTTCCAGGAAACCACATCAATCTGGCTCTGGAGGAGGCTGCGTGCTGGTGACAAAAGCCGACACACAAGCCAGCACTCCCACACTTCTTTAAATGTCAGCTCTGCCAAGCTGTATATAAATATTACCAACTCCCCACCTGTAAGTCATGCAGCATCCTCCCCTTCTTTCAAACTCCCCCCTCCCACGGTTCAAAACAACCCTACCAACCTTTCTTTTGTTATGTGAGGGTGGGGATTCCCTTTCTACATAACTTTTTTTTTAAGCACGACGGCCTAAAAATACCCTCGGAAACAAGTAATGTGTGACTGAAGAAAAGCACCTAAAAAGCTCACTATTTTAAACTTTTTGTTGAATGGAGATTTGCAATATTTACAAAAGAAAAAAAAGAAGAAAAAAAAGCAGAGGCGGTGAAAAGGAAGAAAAAAGAGCTCACCCCTGCACTTGTGCACATGGGGAAAATGGTGTCACTTCTAAACCAGGTCTCAGTGATGAAGTTATCTGATGGTTTCTTTGCAGCACACACAAACATATGGGCCTGTGCTGGTAGAGCTGCATGCGTTTGTGTACAATGTTTTTGTCATGTAATTGTACGAACCCCACACACTCACACACAAAAACTAGAGACAAGAACCACAGCAGGCATTTTGTTTTGTTTTTTTTCAGCTTTCTTAATAAAAATAATTCATTTCAGGACGACATATAAATAATTATTGAATCACACAATACAGATATCTTGATATGAATAAATACTTAACAAATAAAACCAGGCTTTTTTCATACAATACCCTATTGTCGAAAGGTCACACAAAGAAACTTCCACACCATTTGCATGTTTTGTTACACCTTCTGCTTTTAAGCCGATGCTCTTCCTACTGTTGGAATGTCCCTACGCGAGTCGGAGTACCATTCCTAAATGCCTCAGCAGCTTAGACAAGTCATGTGCAACTTATGTGATCTCCTCCCAGTGGAACTCCGGTCGGATCCCAAAGACTGTGTTCGGGGGCCCCGATGAGCTGACCACTAATTGGCCTTGAATTGATTAAGGTTTGTCTAGAGGTGATTAAAGCACACAGAGATCTATGTACAGGCCGTCAACGTGTGGGCTGGCCCGACAGCTTTAGATACAGTTGAATGAAAAGGCAGACCGGGCGCCTGTTTCTCTACGCTGTTCTAACCGCAGCCACAGATGGACATCTGCACACAGCAGAGGAGGTGTTCAGCAGATATGAGCGAAGGGAGGAACTCAGGCGACATCACATTCAAGTCGATCCAGAAAAGAAAAAAAAATATATCACACTTGAGGGTGATCTCTGTGGATAAACGTATCTTGGATAGTCAAAAGACAGACACTTGTGTCTATTCGAGGAGTTTCAATATGAGAGATCTTAAAAAGCTTGAATGTGCAGAGATGTCTATCTGTAGCACTGCAGTTAGTTTCGAGCGGTCCAGGCCGGCCATTTTTAAGGAGGTAACAACAACTGTTTGGCAATTGATGGCACATGTTTGTTGGTTTTTTTGAACGATTTTTTTTTGTTGTTTTTGGCAGAAATGAAACCAAATATATCAAAATACATTAAAAAAATTTAAAAAACTAACTTAAAAAAAAAAAAAAGAAAGAAATGTCAGTATTTCTTTTGTGTGTATTCCAGACGCACACAGAGACGTGCGCCGCATGTGTTTGTGTGTGCGTTGTGTTGGAGATGAGGCATCGAGTTGGAAGGTCCTACAATATGGAATAAGATCCATATTCAAAAAAAGCATTTTATAGGTGGGAGCGCTGATCCATAATCATCGATCAGGCCCCTCTGGTCCATAAAATTGAAACTACTACTTAAAGGCAAAAAACTTATCGAGGATGAGCCCCAATACTGTGCTGTCAGAGCAGCAGCACAAAACACATTCAGATAAACAAGATCAGCCAAAGCAGGCAATGTGATTGCTCTCTGAAGTTTTGAAAGTGTCGCCTTGGCACATCCAGCGGGGTGGAGCGGAGAGGAATGCATTTCTTGATAGGTTTGTTTACCTACTACGCCACCTCAGGCTGGGGTGGGGTGCATACATTCTCACAGAGCTGTGTTTTCATGTGCGTGTTGTGTGCATATGTGTGTGTATTCGGTGATGATGTGGATAATTATCACCCATCTTCATTCTCTCCACTTCTCTCTCTGCAGAGCCGGCAAGCCCCTTTTTATACTGGACGGGCTTGAACTACATCTGGGTGTGCGCACATGTAGGTATGGGGTCCCATGTGTTTATGCGTTTCTAGGTGCTTAAGTGGTTTAAGTAAACAGGAAAACAATGTCCAAGGCAACAGATCTGTTTTTGAGAAAAAGGGGAAATAAGAGGGAAGGGGAAGAGGAATAGAAAGAGAAGAGTCTTGTCTCGACTGTGTTCTCTGCCTTCTGTCCGCTGACACCACCAGCATGTTGGCTACAATGGAGAGGCTTTTATTTCTGTACATGTAGCACCAGAACTAGCAGGGGCCTGCCCTGTCTGTCTCGCACCGTTTGCACGTGTGGTTTCAAATTAACTTCCCATTTCAAGCAATTAGTTCATTTAACACATGATACTAAAGTCCTTTCTCCTTGTTTTTTCTTTAACCTTAAAATATAAACTAGCACTGCATTCGACTGACCAATGGAAGAAAATCAATTTTTGATCATTTAGCATTATTGATTGCAAAAGCCTCTTTAGAAAAAGAAAGAAAAAAAAAATCTTTGTTATTGGAGGCCATGAGTGATTTTTGGAGAACTGAGCTGAACAATGGTGAACACCATTTCACTTCATTTCAAGCGCTTCACTTGTTTTTTGCTTTGGCCCAGATTTAGCTCACTTTTTCCTGCTTCCACAGGTTTGTCGTTGGGCGAAGCCACTTGCTGCATCCCTCACTCTACAGAGCAGAATGCTAGACAGACAGGCAGACAGATACACAGATGGGTTCAGACAGACAGGCAGACAGATACACAGATGGGTTCAGACACAGACAGACAGACAGACAGACAGACAGACAGACAGACAGACAGACGGGGGTATAAATCCTTGGCTGTGGTCTAGAAAGCAATGTCAGATGCTTCTTGTTATGTCAACATACAATCATTTTGTCCGGCACGATTCACTACGTACCTCTAAATACATATTGTACACAAGCGTTAAGTCAGTTGCTCTGACATGTAGCCAAACCTCACCGTGTAGATGCACAGGGCACGTCAGATGATAGTAATTGCACAAAGAGGTATTCTAGAGGCCATGTCTACTGAAAACACACACACACACTCACCACCACCCCCATGTACACACACGCTCTCTTCACATTCTACATGGGGGGTTTGATTTTCAGGCCATAAGGTTACTAGTTAGTCACTAGCTAGTTAGTTAGTTGGTTAGTTAGTATCAGAGGTGCATTGACTGGCATGGGGGAGCCCACAGCCGGGCGGCGGCGGCTCTAGCATGCTAGCGATGTGTCGTCATCGTCACTTGTGTGGTCAGCCGGGGTACTTCTGTTTGAAGTGGTCGCACTCGTTGCAGTAGCCCTGTTTCTCTTGGTTGGCGTAGTGGTCGCAGCCTGGCGTCCGGCACCGCTGCTTGGACTTCTCCTTGGGCGCCTGCGCCCGCCTGCCCGCCTCCCGGCCCTGGCCACGCGTGTGGCACTCTGGACACAGGTCTGTGCAACCCGGGGACACGTTACTGCAGCCGCTCCGCCGGCACTGAGTCTCATTCTGGGTCTGGGTCTGGGTCTGGGTTTGGGATTGTTGCGAGGATCTGGGTTTGGCAGCCCGCTCACGCTTTGTTTTTGGAAGAGAAACAAAGACAAAAGAGTCAATTTGTGACTGAAAGGAAACTGTGGATCAGCAGAATACTGGATATACAAAAACATCCACCGCATGATTTTGGTTTTACTTTTCTTGAGTAAACTTTGCCGTCAAGTCAATATAAGAAAAAACATACTCATTCAATGTTATTGAATTAAAAATGAATTATGAAAGAAAAATAATTGCATAAATATTCACTGAAGTCTTAGTTAAAATGCCAAATTATACAGAAATTATATCAATTGATAAAAACTTAAAAAATAGCTTCTTATAGGCTTTCAAAATCTTCCTGGGATGTCTCAGACAATCAAAAAAAACTAAGGCTCATCCCTGCTCTACAACTAAAACATACCTGTTTAATATTGTGAAAATCCCTTTTTAGCTCATCAAACAAATAGAAAAATGACACATGCCTACGGCATGGACTTAAAAGAGTAATACTAGTCAGCTGTATGCAAACTTTGTTGTTTCTCCTTTTAAAAACAGAATTTGTAGAAGGATTGAGAGCTGGAGTTCTAAATGTCTGTTCGAGACCTACCATGACCAGAGGAGGGGACTGTGGTGTGCGATGTGCCACTTGGTTAAGCCGTGCACTTTGCTCTTTGACGAAGCATTTCTCGCAGTAGCCCTCCAGCATTGCTTTGCCGACTGAGCCACACCCGGCCCCACGACACAGCGAGGCGTTTTGGAAACCTGTTTCCCCACCGTGTCGATTCTGAACCGAGGCTGGGGGAGGAGTCGGGTCTGAAACAAGATAGTAGCTGATATAAGCAACGCGCACATGCACTTCCCACTACCAATGAGAGGACAATGAGGTTTAGTACTGGAGGACTTACGGAAGTTGGTCTGATAGTCTAAATAGCAAATAGTGCAGAAACCCAATTTCTGTGGTGTCCCAAAAAACTGGCAGCCAGATCTTTTACAGGGCCGACCCAAGGGAGCTTGCCAGGCCGAAGTGTGCCCCTGGGTTAGGGTTAGACACGGCCTTTCAGAGTCCCTGGCCTGGGTCCAGGCTGAAGATGAGGCCTCAGTCCTGGGGTTGCTCTGCTGTGGCTCCCCCCTCTCAGGAGCCTGCTGTCTCTGCATACAGGGTGGACACAGGCCGTTGAATATCCTGAACGCTTCCTGTCTGCACACGTTGCATCGCTCCGTCTCCGAATCGCGGCCCCCCCACTGGGTCCAGCCAGAGCCCTGGGCCGGGTGGGGAACAACAGGCCCCTCGTTGGGGCCCGGAAGTCCTGTAGCAGCCGTTCCAGCTCCAGGAGGTCCGTGGTTCTGCCTGGAGTTGAAACAGCGCTCACAAAGTCCATCGTGCTCCACGATGAGGGTGAACAGGCAGCCGGGTGTCTTGCACTTCATCGCGTGAGTTTCACTGTATAGGCTGAGGCTGGGGGCGGTGGGCGGGGCAGAGCGAGGGCTGGATAACACCACCCCTCTGCCAGATGAAGAGCATGGCGGACTGCTGCTCCGTGCTCCCCTGGAGCTAACCTCAGTCTCTGATCCCCCGATCACCCCCACGCCACCTTGGACACCCCCTCCCTTGGTCTGAACCACCCCTTCTATTCTCGCCCCTCCACCGGTGGTGGCCTGTCGCTTCTCAAAGCATTCGTGGCAATGAGGCTGCGTGTCCACAGAGACGTAGAAGGTGCATCGCGGTGTGGCACAGCGGATCTCGATGAGGGACAGCTGGGAGACGGAGAAGGGCGGAGGACGCTGAGGTTGGGCGGCCCACGCCTGCTCTTTGTCCTCCTGCCAGCGCTGGTACTCATGGTTGACGAGCTGCAGGTAGTCCTCCATCAAGTTCATGTCCTCAGGAAGGTTACCCTCGTCCAGGCTGAGGACACACACACAAACACATCATTTTAAACCTCGTAATGTTTTCAAGTTAAAGTCCGGGCAGCCAATATCAACAGTGTGCACTTAAGTTTCAAGAAGTTAAACAAATTGGACCACAATATTATCAGCTTTCAATCGTAGTTTTAACTGTTAAGTACCGTGCAGCTTTCATGATCCGCGTGGTGTCATGGCCGAGGTCGATGACGGGGATCTTAATCAGGTCCAGGTAGTCTTTGAGAAGCCTCTCTTTCTGTGGCTGCTCCTTTTCCATCAGGAAGTGAACCTTCAGCTCCTCAAAGCCCGCCCGTCTCGGGTTGATCAGCGGCACCGCTCGGATTTCTAAGATACCAACACATGCAATGAAGCAAAACCTCTTCAAGCTGATTTTTTTTAAAATCTTTTTCTCATGCCAGAAAGATCACTCCTATCTGACTGTGTTTGTCGTACCTGGACCACTGTCTTTGATGGTGATGAGGGGTGCAAAGTGCTGGGAGTCGTAGCCGAGCACTATTGGGTATTTGTAGCACTCTGTGGGCAGCCAGTGCAGAGGCAAATAAATCCCACCAACATTCAGAGGAGAGATGGAGGAGCCGGATTTCATACTCCTGACCACCTGATCTGTTGAACAAGGCATTAAAAAGTTAAAATCAGCGCTTTATTGGATTAGTTATATTCTTTAACAGTGAAGTGAAACACTACAAAGACTTCCAAACAACCAAAGGCCAAATGAGGCATCATGTTCCAGCCGGGAATCTTCACCCAATCACTGAAATGCACATTGATACAAGACCACCAAGACTAATAGCTAACAAGAGGAAGCACACACAGTGATGTGACAACAAAGCGTACCTGCGATGACGATGATGGGCCGGCGAAGGATGTTGGAGAGGATGAAGATGTGAATGTCCTCCAGCGAGTCAAACTGAAGGCCATTGCTACTGGAGACCGGAGACGCCATCTTCACAATCTTTTCCCACTCCTCCTCCCAGTTCTAGGATGGCATGCAGTCAAAATTCAAAGGTGTGCATACTCTAATTCATTTTAAAAACGTAAAGTTTAAAAGTAAAATTAAGGCTAAAGTAATTAGTTGTTTATCAGGGCGTAGAGGACACGGTGTCACTATGTTACTGTTAAGCACAAATCTCAATTTGAATAGCTCTTCTAACATTGCTCTGGTCTTATCTTCATACCAAGGTGGTGTAACGAAGTCCAGTCTGGGTGAACTCCTGTGACTGGACAAGCTCTGCCTGGAAGCGAGCTTTAAAGACGCCGGTGTCCGTCTCCTTTAAAACACTGTGCAGAGCTTTTCGAAGTACCAAGTCTGTGTCCTGAACGCCGAGCATGTACTGAGAGGCCGCATGTAGCAAGCAGTTCCCATCTCCTGCAGACACACACAGTGGAGACAAAAAACATGTCAGCGAGCAAATATCTTCTTCGTACTGTGACCAGTAGATTTGGAACAGATGATATAAGGGAGTACAAATGATCGGTCACATGCACATACAAATATGACTTGCGCCATGTGTATGCAACGGATAACTGCTCTGCACGCACACACACACAGACGCACACGCACACAAGTGTAACAAAAGTCTGGGGGATTTCCAGTCTGTCAGGCCTACTATCACTATCGGGTGTGGAGACTATTATATGATTCTCATATGTAGCAGTCCACACACCCAACAGATAACGTGTGATCTTTACCCAGATGGTACATTGAAAATAGAGCTAACTTAAACTTAAAACAGCTCTACACATGAATCACCTACATTTTCTTGTCTTATCTCAAGTCAAAGAAAGTGCCTCTCTCAAAGAGATGACGAATTGGATGATCAAAAAGAGTGTGTGTGTTCATGTAAGCCTCTAAAAATCCTGGAATTTTATTTAGTCTCTTTTGGCAGCGCCGGGTCTTTTTCTCGTTGTGAAATAGGAGAGTGAGCACGTATTTGTCAGCATGTAGTGCTCTAAAAAAAACCTGTTGCCACACTAAACACAGGAATTTCCCCGCGCTGACTTCTGCCTTTTGTGCATGCATGAGTGCATGAGTGCATGAGCGCGAGCGTTCCTGCTGTGATCCCGACTCATCAATGCTACTCAGCTGGTCCTGTACTTTCCACAGGGGCGTGACTGGATGGAATGCCATCATTTAAAGCACTGCCATCAACACTCCATGAACGCTATGATTAAGGAGCTTTTAGGTAACATGTGCCCTCGCATGCAACGACGTACACACAACCGACATTCAGTTTCGTAATGAGATGTGTTTACATAGAGGTATTTCAAACACTTCAGACACAACAGAAACTTTCAGATGAAAAGTGACCTCTACTCAAGAAAACTGGATAAAATGAAAAGGGGAACCTTCACTACAGACATCGTACAATGAGCTCTGCCTTGAGGTAACAGTGCCGTAGGCCAAGCTAGGATGTGATTTGTCGAAATAACATTATCTGCAAGATGACTGTAAAGTGAGCTACAGTTGTTTTCATTCAACCAAAGGAACATCCCACTGTACTCAAAGCAAAATAAATAAAAAAACAACCTCTTCTATGTCATACTATCCAACTGTTGTTGCATTTCAGTGCTCTTGCATCACTCAACAAAAACATAAAAACGCGCGGCTCTCCAGTGAGAAAGAGGCATCGTCAACAGGGAAACGCACACACACAAGAAACACGGACAGGCACAAGTGTCCGCATGCATAATCACTTCCTCTTGTGCACAAAACACACAGACTTCTGACCCTGAATCGAGGTGCCTGACGACTAAAGATGAAAGACTGCCAGCTGGTCCCGTCAGTCTAAATATAGACACTTCCTCTGTGGCAAGCTGGGACACTTCCTGAAAACACACCAGAGCAGGACCACGCTGAACCGTATTTGGTTGCCATCCAGGTGACAGCCCCGAATTTGCAATGTTGTGCTTCCAGTGTGGCTCCGGGTTTGTGCCACGAACCACCCACCATCCAAATTCTGTTGTTCTGAAACTTATCGAGTGAGACTGACGCGAGAAAACAAGTCCTGGCCAAGGCTATCTTTTTCTTCTGCACAGACGAGAAGTATTTAATATCAAAAAAAGCCACAAGAGAAACCTGAAATCTGTAGTTATTAAGCAGAACACTGCAGCAGTCTTCCACTACACTATATAGAGTCAGTGTATTGTTACTGAAGAAATCCTGCCTGATGGGACACATGACAAGACATGGGATGCTTTCTGGGAAAAACCCTCGGACGTATCCTAGACATTCAAGACAGAGGACGCACTGAATTTTAATAGCCCTGTTCTTCAGAGGGTGGAAAAACGGCATGAAACAGGAAAACGAATGTGACCCAGATATTTTAACTAGACATTTTACGAGGCCGTTTTGATTTAAATGACAGTTACTTTAAAAAAAAAAAAAAATGTCATCCATTAGAAGGCCAGACATTGGCTAAAAGGGAATGAGTTGAAAGGTTTGAATCTTCAGTGTGTTTGGACAAATGATAATGGAAGAAAAAGATTTGGTGCTAATGAGTAAAATCAGGTCAGAAATGAATATTTGACTTCTTCACTCTCAGGTTTTCTGTGTGAGAGTGTGTGTGTGTGTGTGTGTGTGTGTGTGTGTGTGTGTGTGTGTGTGTGTGTGTGTGTGTGTGCGTGTAGCTCCAGTGACTCAGCAGCAGTCAGTCCTGTGTGTGTGTGTGTGTGTGTGTGTGTGTGTGTGTGTGTGTGTGTGTGTGTGTGTGTGTGTGTGTGTGTGTGTGTGTGTGTGTGTGTGTGTGTGTGTGTGTGTGTGTGTGTGTGTGTGTGTGTGTGTGTGTGTGTGTGTGTGTCTGTCCTCTGCTCAAAGTCACATCTAGGTCCTTCACAGTTCGACACTCTGGCTTTAAATTCTGCCTCATCTTCATGACATCATCCTCACAAGCCAGGAATTTCCGTCCAGGTTACTGGCAGCAGAAGTCAAGAAGAGTTTGTCATCCTTTCACGGGTCTTTCTGAAGAGGAACTACACATTGATGAGAGTAACTCAATTCAGTCATTACTAAACTTCTGAACTGACAACAAAAAAATGTCAAGATTTACTAAAACACCCAGCAATGGGAACATACCATAAAGCCATCAGCAATTTCCTAATTTGACGCACAAGATCTACACCGGGATTTTTGAGTACGAAAGAAACCATTTCCTCTGGAAACTATCAAATTTGAGGTTAACTCACGGTGCTGATAGATTCCGACTTCCTTCGTCTGCTGTGAACACAACAGCGGATGATTCCATTCGAAGATTGTTTTGAACACACCAGATGTTTGTGAGCTAGTGTGTATGTATTTAAATACAGTATAAAAAAAAAGTCAACAGTGACAATGAGACACATTGCGTTTTGATCACATTACACTGAAGAGAGCCTGATGAGCTGTTGAGGAGCTTAAAATAATATTCTTCTCATTGAAACTCACATTATCACCTGACACACACCCACACAGAAAGAGAGGGGACAACCCCCCCCCCCCCCCCCCCCCCCCGCCATAAAGTAAATGAAGACCAGTGGAAACGATCAGGTTTGTTTGAAACATCAGTGATAATCCGGTCAGTGACACCAGAGAATTCCCCAGTACACAGCTAAAGTCAGCGGTAAACAGGCCCATGTCTAAATGATTAGCGACACTGGGATGTTCCCATGTTACGACATCCACGTAACAGAAAACATGACATCGCAGTGGGCTTTCTGAACATGAGTGCTCGGCACAGCAAAAAAGAAAAAAAGGGGGGGAGCTGTGAGTGTATGTGAAAGAAGAACCTGTGTCATTCAATTGTTGTCATTTACAGTAACCCTGCTTGTGAGTAATGATTTACATTTCAAACTTTCCTGACTCACACAAACACACGCTTTCTATCACAGAAAATGAAAGAAAAGCAAAGAATAAGTTCTGTGAAGTTCCCCGCAGAGTCTCAAATCTAGGTGAACAAACTTAAGCAGCTTAAAAATATGTGATTTTACTCCGACCGAGTTCATTCTTGTTGATTCAGAGATGTTTCAAGAAATCAAATGTCTTAATCCATATCTGAAAGTAAGAAAACCAAATGAGTCGTGTTAGCTGAGAGGTACAACTTCTACACGTCGACATCGTCTTACCGTTGGTGCGTAATGGCACCATCTTCTTCAGCTCCCCACACCAGTTGAGCTTCTTCTCCTGCTCCAGCGAGACCTGCATGGCTCGGTCCAGGATGGCGGCCTGCACCACCTCCCTGAAGGCCTGGGGGAAGTGGTTCATGGCGATCATCTCCAGTGTGTAGCGGTGCATACCCCTCAGGTGGTGCATGAGGCCGCCGCTGGCGGCGGGCTTCACCACGTCGTTAGGCACTCGCTGGCGGATCTTCACTGCCTTCAGCAGATTGGAGACAAAGAGGAATTTGGGGAGGAAGTTCTGACCCTGCGACATGGCGGACGGGCGGGCGGGCGGATGGTAGGAGGGGGAGGTGGAGGAACAAGGAGGAGAGGAGGAGGAGGAGGCGCAGACCACCGATGATCGAACAACGTGGTAACTGGATGGAGAGAAGGTGAAGAGGGTGTGTTATTATACAGCAGCATGAAGCAGGAATGAGGTGGTGGGAAATTTTCCGCGGAGATCCCCCTTCCTTATTAATTGAGGCTCAAGACACAAGTTAATTTACAGTTTGTTGGGGGAACCCCCTCCTCCCCCATCACACAGGATCATCCCACTGCACTGTTTGTGCTCTTTCCCTCGGATATTCTGTTAAGGCCAGCCTAGATGAAGCCCACAAAGACCCCTTTGTGTTCTTGTTTGTTCTTTTAATTCTCCTTTTTGTCTTGACAGTTTCTGAGAGTTTTCCCCTAACAGGGCGCCCAAGTCTAAGCTCAAAGAGATCCAACAATAAACCGGTGCTTTCCAAACTCCAAGTGAAGGCCACCCAGGGATTCCCGGGGTGGTGGGAAGGTCACAAGGCCTCCATTCTCATGGACACCTCACCAGGCTTCGCTAATACTTTGGAAATCTTCAAGACTTTTGAATTCTATGTCCAACGACGGGACATTATCATGATTATCGATAAGAAAAGAAGACGAACATTTATCTTTGGTATGATCTTATTAACACAAGCACACTGGTGAAGGAGATTTCATTAGCTAAACCTTCAGTGTGCAAAACTCTAATATTGTCGAAGTGCGTTTTCAAGTAAATAGCTTCACAAGAAAGTTACCTAAATAATGTAAAGATAGGCTCAGTGACGTTTGATGCTAAATTGTAACACAGAAACCTGTAAAGGCAGCAACTTTTAACCTTCGATTTGGGATTGGGTCTACTACGAGGATTTTGTCTTATGGAGTATTGGTGCGCAATATTGTGAAATTACTACTGACACAGTTTTACACAACTGCTTCAAGTTATCTCAACTTCACAGCACAAGAAAGTCACAAGTCGAACATAAAACACAAATGTAAAGTTAGGACTGGTGAGATATGATGCTAAATCATTTAAGTCTTTACTGCTCAGTGTCAGATTCATCCTGACAGTTTGAGAAAGTATTTCAAGCAACTACAAATGACGATGGAATATCATGTAAGAAACTTTTAGCGTGAGATTATAATCATACAGACATAACACAGTAGTGAGTATCACACCACATTTAGTTGTTTTAGCACAATGAGCTGCAGAAAACAGTCACAAACAAATCGTGACATTCCATGTAACAAGAAGATAACTGGTGTTTGATGTTAAATGTTTATACATGATACTTTAAAAGCAGCTCTTGAAAAGAACTTCCAAAGCAATCTTCTCCAGCTGGAGAAGATTGCAAACAAAGTCGAAGTGAGATTATTTAGTGAGACTGTTGTAAATATAAGCGATGTTTACAAAGACCTGGCCGGACTGACGTGAACAACAAGTGATGGAAAAAGCCATTTGAAATACTTGATGTTTCAATAATCAGTGGCGGACTGGAGGTTTTTCATGGCCCCTCACATACAACCATCACTGTTCAGGCAAAGGCAGGAAGTGGTGGCCAGTCAGCAGGCCTGTAGTTTTGTCAGTCCTGCTGAAGTTGGCAAACAGCTGCGAGGTGTCTGAGCTCGCAGTGGCCTCGAGCCTCCACCACCCAAACAGCAGCAGGTGCAACAACAGGACGAGGCCGAGCTAAAGGGGCCAGTCGGTCTCGTGCAGGGGGAGCAGAGACAACCGACACCTGGATGTCAGTGAGCCCGTTGACACGGACTGTCCGTGAATGATGTGTGTGTGAGTGTGTATGTTGTCACACACACACACACACACACACACACACACACACACACACACACACACACACACACACACACACACAGACACACACACACAGACACACAGCTGCTCGCCGGTGGACGCTGCGGTTTGAGGATGGCTGTTTCCACACACACACACAGACAAAAACACAACAGGAGACTTTGCTGACGTTAAAGGCTTACGTAATTCCAATGACAACTACCTTTGAAACAATGTAGCGTTCTATCGCGTCTGGCGGCGCGTGCATCGAGGGTGCGCGGCGGCAGTTTAAAGGGGAAAAAAAACAACAACAACAAAACGCTGCTATCCGCTTCAGGGTGACGTATTTGTAAACAATGGCTGTCAAAGCCACTGTCGTGTGCAGGCATCAAGCTTCCTCCATATCCCTCAGAAACACGACCATACGTTACTCGAGGCCCGAGCGGTGATGCCGTGTGTTGCCCGCCGAGTCTTACGCGCCTGTCGGGGTGGTGGTGGTGGGGGGGGGGGGGGGGAGAGATGTGGTCCACATGGAGGAGGGGGGGGGGGGGGGAGGGGGGCACGGAGGGGGGTACTGTGTGTCTTACCTGTGTAATATGTCGGGGTAATAACAAAGCCTCCCGGATGCTCAGGCTCGTCCTCTCTCTGCCACTTCACTCAGCCTCACCGCAGCGGTCCTCGGCGCCATTCAACCTCCTCTTCCCTCCGCTATCTGCTCTGTTTTGGAGCCGTCGCAGCTCCGCGAAGCCTTTCAAAGGACTACACGTCTGGTAGCGATAGTTTTCTTTTTTTCAAAAAAAGGAAAAAGTCCAAGTCAAGGGGGATTTCCACACGGGGACTTTCCGTCCACCCATTTTCCTCTCTCTCTCTCTCTCTCTCTCTCTCTCTCTCTCTCTCTCTCTCTCTCTCTCTCTCTCTCTCTCTCTCTCTCTCTCTCTCTCTCTTTCTCTTTCTTTCTCTCTTTCTCTCTCTCTCCCGCCGCCAGGGGGCGCTCCATCTGTCTGACTCAATACTGAAAAGCATATCCCACCCACTGAGCACAAAGGAGCGTCACTGAGGAGACAGACAGGTCGCGTCATACTCGATTTCACGAGACAGCTTTAGGAATAAATCATTAACCTGCGATGAGACAAGCCCCCATTCGATTAAAAAAAGAAAAGAAAACTTAACACTTGATGAGAAGAAGATTTTGTTTTGATGGATGCACGAGTGAATTTGTCTTTTTAAGATAACTACAAATATTGCAGACGGTACATTTTGGGGACAGTTGTTATTATTGTTATATTGTTATTATTCCAAGGAATTGGATATTAATTAGTACATTATTGATTTCGTTGACTTCAGCTCTGCCTTCAATACTATCATTCCACAACCGCTTGTTGAGAAGCGGAGGTCACTGAATATGGACACGAGCTCCACCACTGTAAACACAGGACCCCCCCAAGGCTGCATGTTGAGTCCCTTGCTGTTCAGTCTAGTTACCCATAACTGTACTGTTTCCCATAAGAGGTAGAGAGGGTGTCAAGTTCCTGGGCATTCATCTGGCAGAGGATCTGTCCTACACCACCAACACTGTTGCCGTCACCAAGAAAGCCCAGCGGAGACGGCATGTCCTCAGCAGACTGAGGAAGGCTGGTCTCCCTACCATCCACTTGACCACCTTCTCCAGGGGCACCGTGGCGAGCATTCTGACCTACAACCTCATCTCCTGGTTTGGTAGCTGCGCTGACTATGAGAAGCAGCAACTGAACAGGGTGGTGAAAACAGCCAGCAAGATTATAGGTGCCCCACTCCCAATGCTGCTAGGGTTAGGGTTTTCCTTTCTCATGGAATGTTTTCCCTGCTTCCCTCCGAAAAGAAGATACCGGAGCATCCGATGCAGGACCACAAGGTTCCTACACAGTTTCTTCCCCCAGGTAGTGAGAGCACTGAATGAAAAATAAAGAATTACTACTAAGAACTGTTTGCACCTTGACTGCACTTTGCTCTTTATCATGTGGAATGACTGTCAAATTCATCTCTGACTCCCTGCACTATTTTTCTGTCTTTTCTGTCCTGTTTTTATGTTGGTCTTAATTGACGAGTACACTATTTTACTTCTAATTTATTCGTATCTGCCTGTACCCTTTTATATATTTATTCCCTGTTTTACACTGCTTTTAACCAAGGAGTACACTATTTCATTTTCTTGTACTCAGTGCAACTTAAATGACATATAAAAAACCTTGAACTTTGATCATTCATATTCTATGGTGGCCCAGAAGGGCCCACGGCACAACCCAACCACAATACCAACAACACAGATGCAAATGCAACTGATGCTGTTGTGTTGTGCTTTTATGCTGTTGTGATTTTTTGCTGTTGCGTTGTGCCGTTGGCCGCCGTTATATTCACACTGAAGTGCTTTTTTTTTAACCCAATTGTCCAATTCTCACATAATCTAACGCGGGTAAAACTTGTTGCTTGTACCATTAAGCTGCAGTCACAAAAGTATGTCTCCTGTCCTGCGGTGTAAAAATCATGCTGGTATATTACAAAAGCACTGTCTTGCTGAACTAGAACTTCCACTGCACCTCCCTCTAATGTCTCCAGAATGCCGAGTTTGCTGTTTGCATGCATGCCTGTTTAAACTGGTATACACCCACTTGGGTGTTGGGGCCTTGTGAAGTTTCCATGTTCTTCCTACGAAGGTGTAAGTTCGGGAGCCTGCATTCACCAGTTGGCTGGGCTAGACTCTAGCGCTTCACGACCTTAATATGAGAAAGAACTACAGAAGGTGGATGGATGTATGGTTACATAGCTTCTGTTTGTCTGTTGGCACAATGTCTTCTCTGGGAATAAAACCTCTTGGTGCATGTGCTATTTTAAACGCTAACTCAAAGATTTCAATAATCCTATTTTAAGTTGCACTGAATGTTCAACAACATCAAAATCTCCCTTGTCAATGGTGCTTTTGCTTTTGTTTTGTTTGGTATACAAGCAAGACCTTCCAACATGAATGTGACTTCAAAGAAGCCGTGAATACCTGAATGCTCCCGCTGGCGCACAGAAACCTTGTGGTTGGTATGTTCTAAAAATAGGCACCATTTGTGTTGCTGTTCCTTTTCAATCACCGTTTGCGTGTCAGTAATTCCAGAAAGGACAATATTGAAAATACATTTTCAACATATTGAATGTGTTTTAAAACTTGTATATTTCTGACCTCAAAACTAAAACTATTCAAGACAACTGAGTATCCCTGAAATAGCTCGCTGTTTCCTAAAGGCTGATGATTCCTGATCTCAATCATCACCACAGTCGAGATGAGATGCCGAGAATCGCGTCACAAACT
Organism: Lipophrys pholis; assembly: GCF_963383615.2. Classification (NCBI taxonomy): domain Eukaryota; kingdom Metazoa; phylum Chordata; class Actinopteri; order Blenniiformes; family Blenniidae; genus Lipophrys; species Lipophrys pholis. Next base: position 6,256,512 of record NC_137642.1, on the reverse strand, counting down.
CAGCATTCAGCCAAATGTTCTGATCCTGAGTCATCCTGAGTCACCCTTAGTCATTACATTGAATATTTGCCATGTATGAGTGTGAGGTATGAAGCCACAGTCTTGGGTTTTGAGAATTCTGTGAACTTTGACCATTCAAATCTAAAACGCTCAGTCATGAGTCGAATATATTTGAAGAAACTTTCCAGCTAATGTTTTTCCCCGTTAAATCCCCTTAAAACAACCGAGGAGGCAATATTTGAAATTCTATGCAATTGCACTAAAACCATACATCAAATAAATAAAATTATAGAAAGATATTCAACCCATGTGAAGATACAACTGTGTAAAAAAAAAAAAAACCACCTCAGAAATACTCACATGATTGTATTTACACATAGTTCTTAGTTACTTGTACTTTAATAAATATGTTCCCAAGTACATAACCTTGTTCATACTCTAGGTATAATTTTCAGCATGCAATGTAATTTACTTTTAGAATTCTTCATTACTACTTTGGACTTCCACAATTTGATTAAATGTTTCTATTTCTGTTCTAAAAAAAGACAAATTCAGCTTTATATCCTCCTTACTTTAAAACAAAAAGCAAGTGTGTAATTTAAATACATTATGTTTGTTTCATAAATGTGATTTTATGCAGATAAAGTGCATCAAAATGCCTGTCTGGCATTTCTACATGCGGTCAAGTAACAAAAACATTGTACTTTTACTTCAACAACATTAACGTTATCTGCAATTGATTACATTTCAAACAATGTAAAAGTAGTTGTATGTGAGCACACATTTTTCATGACTGTTTCCTCCCGCATGTGGTTGACCAATAAAGAAGTTTAAACAGAAAAACAGTCTCACTTCTCTGCTTTTCTCACCATCACATCAGGTCTGCTGATGTTGTATATGTAAGTATGATGCTTTAAACCAAAACACATTCAAATCATATGAATGGAAAGTTTGACTACACACTTACACACTTTGAGAAAATAATCAATTATTGATTCAGTAGATTATACATATAGTTCTTGATTTATCAATAAAGTAACTATTTTTGTAATCAATTGTGAATTTGATATCATAAGTTCACCTGCTTTGTCTAAAACTGTTAAAATCAAAAAGTGATTTGAGTACGTAGCATTAAAAAAGAAGAAAAGCTGCAAATGATCCCATTTGTAACCAATGAGTATAGTTAATGCTTTGCACAATAAATGACTAACTCACTTGTCTCTCTCTCTCTCTCTCTCTCTCTCTCCCTCTCTCTCTCTCTCTCTCTATATATATATATATACATCTATATATACATCTATATATATACATCTATATATATACACACATATATATATGACAAACAGCAGGATTACAAGCCGTTAAATGTGACCAGGATTACACTCACTAAAGAATATTCAACAAGAATGTCACTTCCAGTTTTTTTGACAAGACAATCAAACTTTAAAACATTAAATAAGAAGCAAAACATTTACATTTTTGATCCATAATTCAATATCTGATACATCAAACATTGTTGTTGTTTTTTTGCTTTGTATGATCTACAGTGCATGTTAGTCTCCATTTGCTGAGTCATTCTTCACACTCTAGTTTCCTTTCTCTTCCTTGTGGAGAGACTCCCAGTTCTACATTATACTGCCCAGAATCAGGAAACCACAGGTCAGTTTCCTATCTTCTTGTGTAAAGAACAAAAAGTCCCATAATCACCTGACAGCATGCATTCATCAATTCTCAACTCACTAGATCAGGTCCAAGGTTTTGTTGGTCGATTGATGTTTAGCACATAATGCACATAATGCACAGACCGTTTTGCTGATGTCACAAATTCATATAGTTGTGGACATCAGTACTTCTGCTTGAGGTGTTTACATGCTGCTGATGTGGCGGTATATAATAAACAATGCACATGACTGAACTGTCCGTGATTGTTCAAAGGTTCCTCACTGGATCACATGTCAGTTGAGTCACAGACAACAATGATCGCTGATTGCTGGTTGTGGAAGCAATGAAAGCAAATCACCTCCCGTGGAAAACCCTGGAGGAAATAAAAGACCCGCCAGATTGCCGTTCAGTATGAGGAAATCTTGAAGTTCCCCTGTTGACCAAATCACTAATGGGCTGTACAAAATATCCACCTCTGGATTGTTGCAGGGCGTGCAGGAAATACTTTTATTTCCTTATTTCAGCGGTCTATATGGACTACAGCTCAGAAAACACAGAGGTTCTGTAGCAGCGTATTAATTCCGCATTTTCACCAACGTTTACTTCCTTTGAAATTCTCCCAAAAAGTTGTCATACTTTAGGTTAATACTAGTATCTTTTTTTTTTTTATGTATTTATTTAGCCTTTATTTAGTCAGGAGAACAACATTGAGATTAATAATCTCTATTACAAGTGTGTCCTGAGGATATCTTGACAAAATCAGGAGCAAAAATCCAACAGCAATAACTAACAGAAGAAAATAAAACTCTCAAATAACAGAAGTATATACAATAGTAATACTAAACAGCAAAGTTAGGACAGAGTAATAGAATCTGAAAAAAGTATAGCATGTAGAGTAAATGAAATAAAATTAAATACTATTCCCTAGCTCATAGAAATGCAAGGATATTAAAGAGGTATCATGTTAAATTTAAGTTAAATCTCACTGGATGGCAATGTTGAGGCACTTTATTACCAGACCTTCATCAAGCTTTCAGAGTTCTTCCTCTTTTTTTTCCGGTGGTAGTTACTAGTTACAATGCGACGCAGCAGTAGCTCTCAGCTGATATCATGTTGTAGCCAAGCGCTTCACCCATTGTTGTGTTTTCTAGACTTCCTGCTGCATGTTTGATTGACTCACTACACCACCTTGTGGTGCAAACTTGTATTGCAAGACTACACATCATAAGGTGGACCAGAAACGTGACAAAATTAGAACTGAGGAAACATTAGGATTGTTGTTTTCTCTCATTTTTCTTGTTATAGGTTATATTGATTGACATGATTTAAACTGAATTATTACACATAGTACCTCCAAAATAAGTCAGTGATTTTTGGAGCCTGATGAGGAGGCCCTGAAAGTTAAACCGAGGTCATCCTTAGTTTCCAGTCTCATTTTTGCAAAACCAAACAATTAGTATAATCTCAACATAAAGCCAATACTTATGGAACCTTCTGCTGCAAAATACAGTGAAATGTCAAAAAAAAAACCTTCTCTAGCTGTTGCATTATGCATGTTCTTACAAACTCACCCTGACAGCATGGCTTTGAGGTTAGTCTGATAGCAACAAGGCAGCTATCTGTCATGGCAGCATCGTTGATATCTCACCTCGGGTCTCAGTGATGCGTTGTGTCCGCCACTTTTGAGAAATCTGTTAAAGAAACTCATTGTTTTCTTTGAAATGTATACTACAGTATTTGTGTGGTGGTTTGACCCCATTGGAGCCTTATAGTAGAGTCTGAATGAGTTTTTCCATGTCACATTGTTTGTCTGCAAGACGTAACGTAACTGGCTGAAGTAGGAGTCGATGACTTCTATTCTTTGTGTTTAGATATTTCATGAGTCTTCCATACCACTTTCTCCTCCTCAGTGTTGCCAGTCCAACATCGAGCAAACACAAGGAGACAGACAGTCACACATACTCATGATCATACCTAGGGCCAATTCAGGGTCACCATCTAAACTTAAATGCGTGTTTTTGGAGCAGAGTATCTGGAGAAAAGCCCACGCACACACAGGAAGAACATGAATGGTTGGCGATCCTGCCAGGGTGCGAACCCCAGCACCGCTCTGCAGCCCTCTGATTATTTTAGCTGAACTCAAACGCAGAAGTTGTCCTTTAATCGCACGTTGTGTTTACAGGTGACATCAAGATAATAAAGGGTCCAGGTTCAAACCTTGCACGAGGGCTTACTGTGTGGAAAATTGCACGGTTTCCCTGCTTGTAGAGATTTTCTCCAGATGCTCTTCCTTCCTCCCATAATGCAAAGGCATGCTTGTGAGGGTAATAGGTGATTGGCAGTATGCATGGATGTTTGTCTCTCTGTGTTGTAATAGACCAGTAACCTCTTCAGAATGTTTCCTGCTTCTCAGTGTCAAGATAAAAAGAAGACAAAGGATTTGTGCATTTCGTGGAATGTTAATGAAGTATGTTATTTCCATGGTGTTACTTTGCTCTAAAACTCTTTTTTTCATGTGTCTGTAATCTTCACAAAACATGTCAACGTCTTTGTGTTATAGAACATTACTCTGGCATGATTGGTAAGAAGATATTAGGGAACAAACAACACGAGAAGCCTGACTCATTAACACTTTGACTGATGATTCCCTCTCAGATGGTTATTCAAAGAAAAGTGAAGCCAGCCTTTCTTCCTCTTTGTCACTTCTTCATATTGATCGTAACAGCTGCAGTGACAAAGTCATTTCTGTAAATGTCACAGTTGTATATGTGCATTAGGAGTGTGTCAGTCATGTGAAAGAATAATTAATACCAAAGTATATGTCAGAGGTTTTATACATTTAGCTTCTTATGCCGATTTCAGTTCATTTAACTGGATGAACAGAGACATTTTCTTAAAACAAGTCATAAATGATCATTGATGAACATTTGGGAGTTCCTACTGCAAACAGGATTCCAAATATATATCTGAACATATGACAACCAATAACAGAATTCCTGATACATATTAATATTTTTCATGAATTATCATACGAACTATTTGAACAATAATCCAATATAAGATTAAGATGAAGAGACCTTTGAAAATGTAATAACTGAACCTCAACAAGACTATTTTCTTAGAAATAAAACCGTGTTTGCAGTTTTTGAGCAGTTTACTAATCACAAAATAGGTATAGTTGATGGTATAGTCATCATATTCATTCTTGAGGATTTATATCATAATATCTCTCAATAATGGTTGTAAAAGATCTTTTACTATTTTATTACCTTATTAACAAGTTATTACATTATTGGCCTAATTACATTTCAGAATGGCCAAAATCATTACATTATTGGCAGGTATCACATAACTGGCTGTTAAGTTAGAAAGCACAATCCCAAAATCCCAACAAGGTGGATCGCATTAACATATATGCATTAATTTATTCGTATTTTCAAATTAGCCCCAGAATAATGTGAATCTGTGATGCAGAGAAAAGCTGAAATTTCAGGTTTACGATGTGTTTGTTGTCCATTCCAAGACATTTACATTCACTTATAAAACTACTAATCTATCTTCTATACCACTTCATCCAACTTAAGGTCGTTCACTCTGCCTGGAAACTTAGAGTAAGCAACAAATTGTAAATTCATGCTTTTTGGTTGAATCGGTGTATTTGGAGTCAGCCCACAAACGCACAGGGAGAACATGTAAACTTTCCAGTGACAGGCCCCCAAACCCAGACTGCCATGCGGGGGGGTTATTCTTTGTTTGAGACGAGAGAGAAAACCACGACAGCACCCTGCGGCCCAGTGAGGCTCAGGATATGCAGATACGTGTGTCCTCCGTAGTCATTCTGTCTCTTGTGTTCTGACAGTGTGGCCCGTCCCTCACAGTGACTTCTGAACTGTCAGGCTGCTCTCTCAGAGCCCCAGAAGCCTTGGGGCGCCATCCCGGTATGAGGTGGCAGAAGAGCGGGGAGAACCCGGAGGAGAACTGTGAGGAACGACATCTCAATATTCTTCTGGCTTCACTTCTCAGCGGAAAGCACCTCGGAGGCGGATTGAAACCGGCGCCCAGCGCAGATCATCTGAGACTGGCTTGTGTAGGGGGAAAGGTTTTAATTGACATTCATTTGTCTCATTTTGGGGTTTTTTGAAAAAGGGGTGGCACCTAAACAGCAACACACATTTGTGGAAAGTTAACCTGGGCAGAAAAACAACAGTGAGGTAAACAAAAGGGAAAGACGAAAAGGAAACAATACTGATCAAGTCTGACCTCTAGTGGCAATAATGAGGAAACACAAGCTGGAACCAACTGAAACGAAGCAGTGTTCTGTTGTCATGAAGTTTAATTGATTGTAGTGTTCATAGTTTTACACGTATAAAATGATGGATTTTTTTTTGTCTTCATGGTTTACTTCCTCAATAACTGCTCTGTTAAAAAATAAGTGTGAGAATTCAGAGTGGGTTAAGATTTGTAGTATACTTGACTTGTAGAAGTCAAGACAAAGTGTATCCACAGAGACATGACATGAAAATGTAGGAATAAATCTGCGGTTTTCCAGCTTTGTGAGATGAAATTCAGTTTGTTGACAAGGAAAGGTTTCATTATAAATCCTCAAAACTGTTTTCCTTTGCTTTCTCCCTCTGCCTCAGTGTCCTCTGATTCACTTTCTCATTCCTGTTTGTCCTCCCCTCTCACCCTGGTGTCATTTTCTCCCTCCCTCCCCCCCCTGCCCTGCACATGCCTGCTGCACTCCCTTCTCCTCCCCACCCTTTTTTCACAGAGAGCTGTCAGGACTTGCAGAGCAAAGTTTGATTCTGGTTGTGGGGCCTGTCCTAAAGCGGCGCCCTCTGGGTGTGCCTATCGTCATCAGTGACTAATACGCGAGGCCGGCTGAGTTGTTTGTCTGCGGTGAAAAGTCACACAGGCGGATGCTGGAACAACATTTGCATGCAGAGTCTCACTCCAAAGTTCAATACGGTGAACAATAGGTTGGCTCAGTTTGCTTGTTTTAGTTTAATGGGTCATAAAACATTTTAACAAAACGTGAAGGAGCTACATTGACTTAAAAAAACCCAGAATGTACAAGCTGCAGTTGGTTTTTATGCACTGAATATCTCTTAAAAACTGCAGGACGACATTTTTTTCCTGTTTGCTGAGTAAATATTCCCTAAAGTAAATATTGATTTTACACTGCACAGAATCTATAATCGAATGTTTTGCTCAACTTTAATTATGTTTTTGCTTTAAATTTTCATTCTTACTCCAGATAATTTTGTCAAAGAAGAAACGTCTGTTGTGGGGAACTTTGTGAGGAAAAACACATGGAAGGGGGATGAGTGGGGGACAATAGTGAAACGATTTTCAAGTGTTCATGAAATTTGAGAAAAGAATAAAACTTTATATTTTTAAATTATGCTTATGACTGAGTGGTACAGTTTGTCATCAACTCGTTTCTCTTTAGATCTTATTTCCTTGCTGGACGACTGATAAGCAAATATTTGATCTGATCTAAATCAAGGAGGAGCTTTATAGAAATATATATATAAAATCTTTAATCAATTTTAATAACTTCTTTTCACAGTTTTTATTTTTTTACTGTAACTTACTGGACTTCGAGACAACGACTATCTTTAAGCAGGACGTCAATTTATATTGTTCGTCTGTGGGGTTGGACCGGGGTTTATTTCAGAGCAACAATAATAATTACTATTTTGTATCTGTATTTGTGTTTGTTGGTGTGAAGCACTCTGAAATGTGTCAAACACATACACATGGTCAGCACTCAAGTCAAACACTCAAGAGAAGGTAACCACTTCAGAAAAAATGGAAATCTTTATTGCATAAAAATACACAAACTACCAAAAATAATTCATACTACAGCAGAAAACCAGCTGGGTGATTTCCAATGCGACATTCCCAATGGTACAGTATATCTGACAAATAATGTTTTAAAAAGCTGGTTTAGAAAAGACACACTCGCCCATTATTAGTTAAGATTTCTACGAGGCTTTAGTTATTTTTGGCTGCAACTTTCTGCATGAAGCAGCACAAGTTGTGGTTGTGGACTTGGGCCACAATTCAGTTTTATTGCATTTCAGTTTTCTTTCCGTGTAAAAAGTTTGTCGGGTCGGGGCTTGGTGCCGTGAACAGAGTCGGCGCGAATCGGTGAAACCGGACGAACCGGTTTTTATTTTTTGAACGTCTGGATTCAACGGCCCGACGCCGAGGAAGAAGCTAAGGCACGAGTTCCACACGCAGTAAGATTAAGATGATTGTACAACCTGGTCTCAGTGTTTCATAGACCCAGACCATCAAACTGACATCATGGGACCTTATGAAGGATTTCAGAAAATACAAGTTTGGTCATCTTTGGAAAAAGGAAGACAAAATAACTCTAATTGTAAATACTTTGAGGCAACAAGACATGAGAACCCCAGAATACTGTTCTGTGTTTAAAATGTTCCCTTTTAACCAAACAAAACCCCCCTAACATCTTCATTAAGCAAGGCAGCTCAAGAGTTTGGACCATCTCTACAATATCTGACATTAACAGCCTCTAAAATCGCAGTTTTTAGCTAAAATTAGTTCAATAAATTGGGAAAAAAGTGAATGGAAAACTTAGGAGATTGTGAAAATAATAATAATAAGACTATGTTTTCACACAAGACATTGTGGAAATTGCTTCCAGTTTGAAGAGACAAATAAGTCAAGTCCAAGTATTTATCCTCTGTTTTATACCAGCCACGTGTCATTATTTCTAGCATTCACAACACAAGTAACGACGGCACAGGAAACTCCCACAGGCACACCCCCTTTGGTAAAATACAACATCTTGGAGACACACAGCAGAAAAGAAAGGGAGTAAAAAGGCTCAAACTGACTTTGTTAACCTACATGTACATTTGTAGAGGTTACATTCAGGCATTCGCTTCCTTCTAACCTCTTGTGGACAAACACACACACACAGTAGCACTGAGGAAAAAGTAGTCATAGCACACTTAATGAAAACAAATTATTCATTTTTATACCGTCTGCAAGAATGTTGTGCCTGGATCGCCCGTCTGCCAGGATTTTTACAGATTCCAAGAGAATTCAGGCAAAAAGCAACACTTTACACCTAAATAACCTCCTTTCCAGTTAAGTGCACTTGGGTGATGTTGATCTGAGGATTGTAGGTTACAAAGTACAGACCGAGGGATGCGTTTAATGTGAATAAACAGCATGGTTAAAAAAACCAAAACCAAAAACAAAAAACTGTTGTTGAGATGCTGATTTAAATGTGAAAGAGGTTTGTATATTAGATCCTCCAGTCACAGTCCACTTCCTGTAGGAATCACTCATCACTTCGAAACTCTGATTTTCCAGTGCTGAACCAAATCAAACTAAGCAATAGGGGGAATATTTGGTGAAACGGGACGGTGTTAAAAATGTTCCACGTATGCATCCAGTAGAGAGTGAAAGGTGGGAATGGCTATAAGTGGGTGGGCCGCTCCGGCGGTCGGTGTTTTGGTCTTTAGGACGAGGTGTAGATGTATTTGACCTTCCCCTTCCCGCTCAGTTCCTCCTCATAACGCGGCAGGCAGCAGAAGAGGATGGCGCAGCCGAGGCAGATGATGGTGGCGCCCCAGCCGAACCCGTAGGCCCAGGTGTAGTAGTAGTTGCCCTCAAAGATCAGCTCGTTGAATTTGACGGGGTAGATGATGAGAGCGATGATCTGGATAACCACTGCAGGGAGAAACGGAGCAAAAAATGAATTTATAAAGCCCTCTGTGGTATCGGACAGTGGCATGGAGGCATAACACGCCTTGTATTGTGTCAAATGTACAGATGAATCTCAAAAATGTTTCCCCAGTAAAATTCTTCTATATTTTCTTTAGAATTAGAGGTTAATATAAATTTTTAAATATCTGTAAATATCATTTAAAAAAATTTGCATTATTTTTTTTAATTGGAGTCCATAATCATAGTATATACATTTTTAACCATATTCAGTAACTTCTGCACTTCTTCCTTTCAACTTAAAAGAATTTGATTCATACTAGCCAAAGAATACACAATTAAAAAAAAAAAAACGGTGCTGAAATGTGTTGTTTTTGTATTATAAATGTTGTGTATTAAGCAAACAACTGTATTTATATGGCACTTTAAATTAATTGTGGTGGACCAAAGTGCTTCCCAGTAGAATGAATAAGGTGTACACACACACACACACACACACACACACACACACACACACACACACACACAGTGCACATTTCACACATTCTACAATTTATAATAGATACAGATGATACAAATCTTAAAAAAAACTAAAAGATTGGGAATACACAACTCTTTTCCTCCAAGTTAATGTACCTGCACAGGACACTTTCAGTGAAGTGTAGGACAGGCTTCCTCTGGGGGGCGCCACCATAAATTACCACTAAAACAAAGTGGGTCAAGCTGTGTAAGAGGGGTTTAAGAGCCCAGTATTTGAGAGTCCTTGCTTTAAATGGCGAAAACCGATGAAAATCTGATTACATTACAGGGTTTACTACACACGTCTGATTAAATAAAAACAGCTGAAAGCTGAATGATTCACGCAAGCATCTGGACAAAGAAACTATGGCGAGCCTGACAGCAGGGTGTGGAAAATCTCTTCACCGACGGGTGTCGGCGTTACATCAACATATGAATATCTGTGGGGCGGAGGTGAGTAATACTGACAGCCGCTGTTGTCCATCGTCACAATTTCCAAGCAACTCTTCTCAAGATAAGTGCAACGGCAACTTATTCAAGTTCATCAGAAAGCTATTAAAAGGTGTGTTGTAATGGATTTATGCCCGCAGGGAAGGTTTCAGTTCATCAGAACGAGACTGATCATTTATCCATTTCTACAATTCCACAAAGAAACACCAGCATCAACTGAACCAGGAACAGTCGGCTGTGAGGCCACAGAGAAAAAAACCCACTGCACCACAGGGCTGTAACTCCCCTGTTTTAGCTCTTCTGCTGCAAATATTTCACATTCTTGCGCTTTTATTTTTTTGGGGGCTAAAAACCAGTTACACTCTGGTGAGAAAAGGAAATGGTGCAGAATTCACAGGATTCCCAGGAGACACATCCAGCGAAATACAGCACCAGCTGCAAGTTTTACACACAGTTTTTGAGTCATCGATGTCTATAAAAAGTCATTTGAGGTGACTTTAAATAACGGGTAAAAAAAATAAATTATATATATATACATATATGAGTATTTTCTACAACTAGCAAATGTCTCAACTTTTAGTAGGTGAATATGCATGCATTTAAACAAAGATTTCTAAAGCATTTTAAAGTTATCTCTTATTATCTTTATTATCATTAAACATCTTATAGCTATAATGAATAGAAGCAACGGGTCCTTGCAAATATATCAAGGTGATAGTATCAAAGAAGTCACCTGAAGTGTCTTTAAAGGAGATGTGAGAGAGAAGATACATAAAATTCAGAGATCAGATGCAACTTTGTAACGTTATCCCAGTGATTAAGTGGTTGGCACTGACCTTTGTGGTCAACTTATAGGTGGGATTGTTTTTTTAAAATAGATATTTAAGCACGTGTTGAAGTTATAGCATGTCAATGTTTGATCCTAGCAAAGTATAAAAGTTTCAACTTCTGATGTGTTTAATTATCTGTTTACTACAGCTTTCTTTAATACACAAGATGCACGTTGAAGTAGGTTGGTTGGTGTTCCGGCCTCACATCCACAATATCCCTGGTTCGAGTCTGGTCGTGGCCTTTCGGTGAGCAGTTTGCATGTTCTCCATGTGCATGTCCACAGTCCAAAGACATGTTTCAGGTTGATAAGTGACTCTAATTAATGTCAATCGGTCGTTGTAAACACTACATTTCTGTGCATGCGGCTTGATCCTGTGATGAACTGAGGGCCTCTCTAGATAATGTTGTACATTTTGCCCAGTCAGCCAGAAAAAGCTCAGTCCCCTTGCAACAGGACCTCGTATAAAGTTATCGATTTCATTCATATTGTCGACAGGAAGTCTCACGCTGGTGAGATGAAAACATGTCTGAGCAGTTTCAGACCGATGCATGAGTCATGTGGGACGCCGTCTCATTACCTTTCAACCTGAAAAAAAAAAAAAAAATCCCTGGGACACTTGCAAAGTCGACATCAGAGTCCCTGTGAATCACTGCGGCCTGTTTCACCTGCAGATTGGCAGAGAACGGCTGTGGGCGCGCGTGTGTGTGTGTGTGCGTGCGGTGAGTCAGTCCAATAAGTACACTCTTAACGGCGCTCGGGAGGAGCTCACTTTCTGCTTTCCCTCCACTCCCTTTCCGTCTCGCTCCTTCCAGCCGTCCTCTTCACCTCGTCCTTTCTGCTGTATTCTTACGTTTCATCAGCGCCACCGTCACCCCCACTCACATTCACACTTAATTCTTGAGTTGTTGGCATAACGTGGACTGAGACATCAAACGGGGGCAGCGGTGGCCTACCGGTTAGAGGACTAGACGTGGCCGTGAGTGCCTGAGTACGATCTTTGACCCGTCCCAGCCCACCAGGGGGGGCCACACTGCTACTACCAATATGGATAAATGAAGAGGAGTCGTTTACCTACGACACCGGAAACACACAAAATAAAACTAAAGCTGGAGTCTATCAGAAATAAAGTACCAATAAAAATGTATCTCCATGAGCGTACTGAAAGTTGGTATTAACAGTCAGGTCATATATTTCTTTTAACCAGTTCTGTGTTCAGCGATGGAGTCGTTTCAGTAGGAAGCCAGTTTGGTTTGAAGAGCTTCAGAATTTGCATTTGAATGACTGGAGCAGGAACTCTTGTGATTTATGACTCACTGATCCGGTAAAACATCAGTTTGTTCAGGAGAGACTTGCTCCAGTGAGACCTGTGCATAGAAAACACTGGAGACTCAGCTGGATACTGTAAAACATCCCAAACCATATCCTAGTGCAAAGTTAGGTGGACTTTACTAATCTCGTGCGTTTTTGAAGCTTTCACATTCACCCAACCACTGAAACATGAAGGTGATGCCACATCTGAGAGACAATCTGGGGTTCAGGGTCTCATCCAGGAAGATGAGCGATCAAAACACTAACTTTTGGATTTGGAGACAAATCACATGGAGCCACAGTTGCCTCAAAAGTGTGTTCATCGACACTTTAAAATATCTGAGCAGGCAGCTCCCACAAAGAACAGTTAAATGTGCAAGCATGGACATGTCTGAAGGTGGAGGATCACACACACACACACGCACACGCACACGCACACGCACACGCACACGCACACGCACACGCACACGCACCCAGTATTTTATCAGCCACAGTTATTTTCGTTTGTAGCTGAGGGTTTCTGAAAAATTCAATTTTACGAAGACTTTAATCACCTAATCCACTTTTCTCGCCCTCAAAAGTACAAATAGATTAATTTCTTGGGTATTTTTGTGCAGCTCCGACTCCCATTTCAATATTTCTAACCAACTTCCAAAGGTTTCTGCTTCCGAGTGCTCATCTTACCGACAACGATCAACAGAACGGACGTGAGGATCAGCAAAGGGATGCTGATGGTGCACATGGCCAAAACAGAGACGATGAAGGCACCGATGAGGACGATGAGGCCAATGATCATCAGGGCAGCCACCGCCTGGGCCCAAGCTGTAGTGCGACAAAAGAAGACGGCCATCAATAAGGGACACAGACAGTTCAATACAGTATGAAACAAAAACCACAGCAATCACACGGGGTTACAGCTCTCAAACACAAATAGTGTTGGAATCTTTCAATTTCCATTTTTGACAGAAAAGGGTCTTTTTATCATCCAGAATCCATCATTCACGAGTCCCAACATTCATTATTTCCAGTTGATTTTCAAGCGGAAGTCTCTCAGGGTGTCATTTCATGGCTGTGGAAAGATCAGATCGCTATAGGAGAGGTGATCTGATTTCTTAAAAATGTTCCCGCGTTCATCTGTAAGTACCCGCTGCACAGCAGACGGCCTCTCCCTGGACGACGAGGCTTTTTGCATGCTGTGTGAGAAATATTCAAAACACCCTGCACAGGGTTTACCTCAAGCCGGCTCTGTTGGTTCAAGGTCATGCTTTCTATTCATAGTTGACGCTGTTAATACTTCACCCATAAACCTTTGATAACCAGCTGGAATTTGTGTTGACAATTGTGGTTCGTCAAGCACTTTTAAAAATGAATCTCCATGCTCATGAGCAAATAAATAAATAATAAGCAGGTTTGTTTTTTTTTAGTCTAACTTGTTATTTAAAAAATAAATAAATTTCTGAGTCATCTGCATGTCGTCTTCTGGTAAAGACAGATGCACAACTCTGGATTGTTTCTGTTTCTGGAAATACAAATCGAATTTCTTGAGCAACGTGACGACGTTGTGTTTAGTCACTGCAGCAGCTTCTGAGGAAAAGACATCATTGAAAACCCGCCTTCTGAAACCGACGGGATTGGGGAGGTTGCGGACTGACTTTCGATCGAGAGCGACACAGAATGACGACACACCCAGAGCAACACTCTGCTCCACGTCGGCCGCATGATCACAAGGACTGTAAAGATGAGGAAAGATCCAAAAACGTATCTCCACCCATGAGCGGATTTGTATTTTAGGATAATAGAACAAAGTGTTGACGAGTTGTGTGGAGTAAATCTTTTATTTAATCTTTACTTTTTCCCCTAGACAACAGATCTACTGGATTGAAGTGACTCTGAAGAGTTGTGCTTCATGTACTGCTGGAAGCTCTTCGTACAAAATGATGGCCGATCGGTCAGAAACTCTTTTTTTTTCCCCCTCCTAAATTACCAAGCAGAAGCTGAGGCCTTTGTCTGGGGTTCCTACACATTGCTGCACCCAATTCACAGGATCAGTCCACACCCTCAATTATTCACGGCGGTGCCTCACCTGGAGGCGTTTCTCCTGCACGAACACATCGGACGAGTCCGACTGGTTCAATCCGACTCGACGCTCGTTAGAAAAGTACTTTCTAATGCTTTCAAGCTCACCAACACAACGCCGTTCCTCTTCACGCTACGCCTAAGTTCTGTCATGTCAGCATGAACGCACTCCTAGCAGAAAGAGAGTTACAGTGGTAAAGTACTCCGATAGAATTGGGAGCGTCGTTGTTCTGCTTAATTCAAAGTAGCGAAAAAAAATAAAAAATAAAAAATTGTTATTCATACAAAAAATAATAAGTTGCTCAGACAAAATGAAATGAAAATCATTGTTAGCAAAGAGATCATTAATAATCTGCATTGTAGATGATTGATCAAAACTATTAAAAGTATTTTAAAGTCATTTCATTGAGGAAAGATGCATTGAGGGTCGTTCAGTGTTGGACTTGAGCGCCTGTCTTAATTTGACATGTTCACCCTGTGAACGTTTCCTCCATGTTCAGCATGTTTGAATACGAACATGAGTGTGAGTGACGGCGTCAGTCCTGTTCAGGGTGTCACCTGCCGTCACCTATGATCAGACCGGCTCCTTGCAGACTGTGAGGATCAGTGCAACAGACTTTAATATTGGCTGTTAGCAGAAAGAGCCCATGTGCTGTTGCACTAATGTTCACTTTCTTTAAGTTCTTTTCACAATTCTCTCACTCTTCTCCAGAATCACAGTTCAGCGGTTTCCTGCTGTGTCGTCATTTTCTTCATTCCTGAGTATTTTTGGTAGATCTGGGTTCAATATGGATCGTGGAAAAATATCCGCGTGTGCGTCTTTGTGGCCTCTCGAGCCGCGCCTCCCCGTCACTCTCACCGAAAACCATCCAGCTGCTTAACGCCTGCTTTCAAAACACACACCCTACATACAACCGCAGCTTCACTAAAAGGGTCCAATGAAATTCGACTCTCCCACATGACCAAGTCTCCGCCTGGGAGAAGTTTTCTGAACCTTCTGATCCGGTCTCCCAGTCAAGGGTAATGTTCGTCAAACCTCCTAAGGAAGGGCTATCAGGCAGGCAGCGGGGATCATCTTGACACCCTGTGCCTTCCCTGAAAGGATCTTAATGGGACACTTGGCTCAGCCGGCAGCTCTGCAGCCCCAAACACAGCTTCTGCGTTTGAAGTCGGACTTTGTGAAGTGCAGTTGTTTGGAGGAAAGTTTTAATGTTTGTGCTTCGGTTCAGGTTGTGAGGTCACGCCTGAATCCTATTGGATATCGTCCCTCTCGCAAATATGAGAACGTCTGCAACTAAACAAACAGATCATATAATTGTGACTCAGTAAAAGAGACTGTCAGGAAAGACATGTGTTGTTTATGCTGTTGGACGTCAACGTCGATTAAAAGAATTACGTGCGCCGAGCTAATAAGGGGCTTTTTTTTTTTCAAAGAGGGTAAGCCTGTAGATATAAACCTGCGACCTGTCACTATACGAAATGTTCTCATTTATGTTTTCAAAATGTGTTTCCTAGTGAAAAATATGAGTATTTCCAGTCAAACGTAACATGTACTACCTCCACCCCCTCTGGTTTATTCCCAAATACACATAACTGGAGAATAAAATCCGTCACTTCAAGGTCTGAAAAATTCCATTCTTTATTTTCTTTACTACTCGTCAGAGGAACTTGTTTCAGATTAACAAAAAAAATACTACAGGGGTAAAAAAACATCCAGAATCTGAAATGACACACTCAGAATAATCCGGCACTTTGTCGTGTGTGTGTGCATCTCATGATAAGATATCGTGAAACAGTTATTCTGTTCATGTTGTATGTTTTTTTTGGTGGTTTTTAAACGCAATAAACTAAGCTGAAGTAAAACGAAGAACGCGGCTTCCGATTTTTCTCCTGGCTCAGATTGTCGTCAGAAGGGCTAACACCTGGTTATCCTCACCGTGAATCATTTCATCTCTGCACTTGTCTGAGGTTTTATTCGTTCTGCCAGCGACACCCTGATGTAGAAACATGGAAACATGTCTGTTCCTGCTGCCGCTCCTGAGAATCTATAAAGGGATCGGCCTATACAACGTCTGGTCCACGTCCAACGTTCACAACCAACTACATCGGCGTGCACACACCATCTGTGCTGCTGTTTCCTCGGCTTTCAGAACATCCTCACAAGTATTTAGGCCAGCAGAACCGCGGGGCAAAAAAAAAAAAAAAAAAAAAGTCTCCCACGTTCAGCCAGAAGTCTTCTGGCAGCCGCGTTCGTCTTTTGTTTAACTGCTTCGGTCCTGCTGAGACCCGGCCAGAACGGTAGCAAGAGGAGAGCTCGGCCAGAGAAGAAAAACCACAAGTCAAACTCAACATGGGGGCAGAGAAAGGACCCGAGGATGAATTATTTTCAGTTTTCTCTTGCAGGATTTATGCTTACAAAACAGGAAAGGTCACAGAGAGCAAAACCTTGAAGAGCAACTCCATTTCAAGCTAAACTGACTGATTGGAGGATCACTGGATGTAGTTTTACGGTGCAGCAACGGGCTGCTGACATTCTTTTGGTTCACAGGATCCAGCTTTCATTTCACTTCCTGTTAGAGATGTCTGACAGATATACATTGAAATAAATTGGCTCCCAACCCCAAAACGATCACATCAGGCGCTGTCTCTTCTAAAATATCTGTTTATATCTGGGATTAAAGTATAAAGGAAACGATATGCCACTTTTTGAAAGCCACAAACAAACCTGGAAAACTGACCATTGCTTTGATTTTGGATGCTGTTTTTGTGAGTTTGAACGCTCACCTGACCACACTGGGCTGATATTTTGGTGAATCAGTGTCTGAAAAGGGACATCTGTCTTTATATTTAAACATGGGAGGGCTCCAGAAAAAGAAAAATGTTGGTATCAACATTTTCCAAGAATAAGTAACCAACTCACGTAATATCAAAAAACTATCAGAAAAGTTATTTCTGAAAGATAACATGATGCGCTTAAACCCCTTTGTTTGTCTGTGCTACAGTCCGAAACATAAAGTTGTCACAGAATTCATCATAACAGGAAATTGCAAATAAGATTAGTTTTGCTTCATTTGCTGCTGATCAATTAATCATTTCAGCTTTTGAAAGACTGAGCAGTTTCAGTACAAAATATTACATTTATCACACTTTTATAGTTGCATATTTTACAGAGAAATACTGGGTAATGTATATGATTATCTATTCATAAACCGGAGTGCGTCTTAGTGTTGGGATAAATACACTCTGTACCGTTCACAGGACTGGACCGTGCACCTTACCCCCTACACCCCCCACCCTCCTTCTTGCACTATATTCTGCCCTTTTTTAACTGCTGCACTGTCACTGGAGTTGTTTTTAATCTCACTGTACCTGTACAAGTGACAATAAAAGGCATTCTATTCTATATTAATATTTCTTTTGTCCGCAAAGTCTCTCATCTCCATCAAGAACAACTTTGAAATTCCCAATTAGGTTACTCTTTTTCTAACACGGTGGTTGACTTGTTTCAGCATTAACTTAGTACTGAATTGAGCTACTAGAGATTATTTGCTCCACAGAATGACATCATGTTGACCAGTCAAGCTTGATAAGATGAAGGCTGCGTGTTGTTTTCAGCCTCATCGCTGTGCAACTGTGGGAACTTGCACATGTTTTGAGGATTCTAATATAGAGGTGCATGCCATTAGCTGAGCTAGACAACTTCCACAGGGTCTGATAAGAGCAAACAAAGCCGTCTTTGTCGGTGGCGGAGGGCGTGGAGCGACATAAAGCCAACCTGTTTGTGAGTTCGAACAGGAGTCGACTCTGTGAGGCTTTTCATTGTTCCTATAGCTGCTTGTGTGAGTGAGCCGAGTGTCTCTGATTGAACCTCTCCACAGGCAGATAAACCCATCAACAGTTTGTATATAAATAACAAAAACAGACTTAATGCGTCTCACTTATCTAATGCTGGTATGAAATGTAGGTCAAAAGCTAGTCTAAATATTTAAAAAGTGCCTGCGGTGTTTTGTTTCATAGCTTTCTCCCCCGGAGTGTCGACTCAGACGTGCCACAACAGTGCGAGTACAAGAATGAAGGTTTCCTTTAAAAGCTCACTCTGCTGCTTTAATGACTCCTGTTGCTTTAATGAACCTACCAGACAGTTTAATTTACCAGCAGCAGCAGAAGGGATCGCTGAGGTACAAGTGCAACACTCACTGCATGAGGAGCATTAGGTTTAAATGGAAGAAAACAATGTGCCAAACACCAAAAGTCAGGACCGTAAAATAGTATTTTTGCTATATGTTCCTGTTTTCCACCATTTGGAAACACACCGCGGCTTCATTAATAAGTCACAAATTATTTTGAGATCAGATTAAAACACATTTTCTAGTCTGTTGAACGTTTTAAATGAGAGCGCAGGAGAGAAAAGTCACACATAAATTCAAATTCATAGTCAACAATTGGGTCTGTTTTTGTACTGTGGGAGGAAACCAGGAAAGTCGAGTACACACAGGAAGAACATGCAAACGCCACACAGAAAGCTCCCCGAAAGGCCTCATTCATCTCTGTACCAACAAACTTTTTAACAAGCTGTTTAATCTGAGATGAAAGTATCGACATTAATTGATAGAATTGTGCTTAACACTCCTTTGATAGTTCTCTCTAGAGCTGTAAAATTGACCAGAGGTGTGAAAGTGAGGTTGTGTGTTTGCCTTTGGATTGGCTCAGTGTCCAAAACACCATGTTGGCATAAACTACTTTTCTGAACATGTTTAGATTATTTACTTGAAAGATAAAATTCAGAGGTAACCACATGACGAACCAAACAGACTTTCCACCTCAGATTTCCCTGCACAATGCGTCACATCCTCTCTTTGAATTGGGTTTCCTCTTTTTCCTTTTAAGTTGTATGTTGAAGGCTTTCGTTTCTATATTACAGGCAAAGCTGGAAAGAAACAAATCTACTTCTGGTAGAGCGGAGACTTCAAGATAATTCAGAGAGAAGGCCGTTAACGCGTTTTACAATCCTCTCTAACCACATTTGCGCGATAAACGAAGAGTTAATTATAGTGGAGACCAAAGTTCACTCTGCCTGACTGAGTGTTGTAGGCCTCCCTCCTCCTCTTCCTCTGGAGTTTGTGGTCATCGGAGGTCGATACTCTCAAGTTAACGTGTGGATATTGAAATGAGCCCAGCAGAGAGACGCGCTCTGAACCAGCCATCTCTGACATTCGTGTTACAATTATTACATCCTGACAACACATTACGCGTGTGAATGTTGGCGTAATCGGATACTTACGGTACTCCATGAGCGACTTGGGGTCCCAGTTGTCGTTCCTGCCTCGGTACTGCCACCACATACTGGCGTAATGGGACTTGGCGTCTTCGTCCTCGACCCATCCCGACTGCGCGGCGATGGCGATAATGTCAAAAATAATGGCGAAGAGCAGCAGCAGGGGGATGATCCACCTGCATCGAGGGTAGGCGATCCCGCAGCGAAACATGACCGACGATCAGAGAGTGTGGAGTCGGGTACAAGCAGAGAAGAGGGAGAGAAGGACACGCAGCGGGTAGAGCTGGAGGTCCGTGCGGCGGTGCGGGCTGGAGTCCGTCCTGTGCGTCTTTACGCAGCTGGTTGAAGCGCGCCTACCAGATAAACTCGTCAGCCCCACCCGAGACTGAAATGCAGCCGTCAACCTGGTCTCAGGACCTGAAGGGTTGGGCTTGTTTGGTTGTGAAAGACGAATCCGGCCCAGCCCCACTCGGTGTGTCATATTACGCAAAGAGCAAAGAGCCTGCAACTGTCGAGAGTCCTCACTCTCTCCAGAGTTCCACAGTTCTTACTGCCAAGATAAATACATGTGAGTGAAATGTATAGTTTTAATATTTGTTGAAAACAACAGGTTGTTGAGGGAAGAAAGGTGAGAGAAAGGAGGAATGGTGCTGAAACGGCAAGATAGGAAACAACCACTAGATGGCAGCACAGCATATCCCAACACCAAGTATTATTATTTTTTTTTAAATTGAACATATTTACAAAATTAACAGAGGCACGCAGTCTTTACACTTACACGTTGCAATTCAGATTCAGCATATAATGATCTGTAACAGTGAAATTCTGTATTTAACTAACAAAAATATAAGTTGTCACAAAATAAAAAAGTAAAATATCTATCAATCTATCTATCTATCTATCTATCTATCTATCTATCTATCTATCTATCTATCTATCTATCTATCTATCTATCTATCTATCTATCTATCTATCCAAGTGAGAACAATCTACAGGATGACTCATTCTCCACTAATTTCAGAGGTTTAGATAATAAGCTGACCATATTTTTCCAATAAATTATATTTGGTTTAGCTTTTTTTTTTAAAAATCTAATTGTTTTCGTTTTTTACAGTTTTCCAACAGAAGTGTTACTTTATTAACAGGAAAATAAATGTCTTTATTTGTAATTAAATCAAGTAGTTGGCACTGTCAAAGGCGGCAGTGTAAACCCCTGTACTGCAACCAGCCTCACACGTCCTTCCCAAAAGAATATGAACAAAATCACAATTGAAAAATGAATCATCCAAATATTCAGAATCCTCTTTTAAAAAATCTACTGCCCTTCACATCTTCTCTGAACTTTAATTTGCTCAAACAACAAAACATTTGTACAAGCAACCAGATTAAACTAATGGATCACAAATACTCACGTTATTGTAATTAAGTACTGTTTTACGTAGTTGCACTTTTTATGGTGTAGTGGTTGGGACTGTTGCCTCACATTGAGGCATACTTGGTTCAAGTCCAGCAGGCTTTCTGTGTGGAGTCTGCATGTTTTCTTTTGTAGGTGTGTGGGCTTTCCTCAGGTATCCTGACTTTGTCTGGAGTGATCAGCCCCAGACCTCTATGATCATATGGTAAGCCTCATGGATGGATTTATGAACAATATTAATATACTCATACATACATTAAGTACAATTCACACCATGTAAGCTATTGTTCTACTTTCAAAACCACAAGTCAGTCAAACTGTTGCCACAGCCTTTACTTAAGGAGATAGAATTGATTAGATTGGTTGGTGGTTGCTGTGGTGGGGTCATGCTTGATGCTTGATGCACGAAATGTGAAGAAAGTGGCCAGGCAAGACAGATTTGATTGAACAATCTTAAGTCCCTAGAAGTGGGAGTGAGCAAAAGGATGACAAAAATGAGAAGCTATAAGACAGAAAGTGGGAGAAAAGAAGGAAGTGAAGACAGATGAGAATAAAGGATGACCACAAGGGAAGAGGAAAGCACAATCAGCGGATTGAGGAGAGGATGCGAGGAGCAATGGAGGACCACAAGGTTTCCCTTGTGAAAGGAGTGAAATCAAGTGTGCATTTTCTTTTGTGGGCATGAACTTCTCCTCTGGCCGAGCTGCAAAAATGGGTGAATGGCAAAGATTCGGGTCCTGACCGCTATTCAGAATGAACATAGGAGGTACTGTAGCTGAAAGAGGGTAAGACAGGGATAGACTATGTCCAGCAGTTTTTTGTTAAAAAAAAAACAGTCCCTTTAGTCGAGTTAAATAAGTGATTTATTAGATAGAAAGTTTTTAGTTTGGATGAATATCAATAAGCAAATACACTTTCAACCGATTAAAAAAAAATCACTTGTTTTTATCAGGCTCCTCGTTCTATCATCACCCTCATGTATTTTCATACTCCAGATAAAGTTGTCTGCAAATGTTTGTTTTTCCACACAGGCGATGGTGAGTAAAAAGAAACCGACTGATGACACTAAAAGGATTGTTAGTCAGAGCTGAAAACCTTTGTTCTCATAAGTAAAACAGACTGATGCAATGTCTCCAACTAAATGTGCATGACGAGTCTATCACTGACTCAGTGTTGGTGAAACCCTCTTCAGACGTGCTTTTACTCTGACATCCACAGAGGGGAGACAGGACACCATCTACAAGATACACTTATTGAGTGAAAATGATGCCGCTCACACTAATTCATTTTAAAGATGAGTGTTGTGGTCAGACAGTTTATTTCTCCACCGAGGAACAGAGCAAACACACTCAAATAAAGGTCCATTTTAATTTGTATTTGTGCGCATTAATATTACATAATTCCTCCAGCACACTGATAATTAATCTTTCTTCACTGTTGAAGAAATGAAAGCAAATGGGCAATTTGTGGTGGAACCAATAGAGAGTTTGATTTTTGCAAGCAATTTATCCTGTTGAAATCTTAAATATCATAAATACAAATCTGAGAGGTTAAATCTTGACCCTCATCTAAAATCTACTAATTTCAAATTAAATGCCACATAATAAAAATAAAATAAAAAATCTTATAAAATATAACAAACACCAATCAACAAAGAAGCAAATAGAAATCACATTTTAATCAAAGTACAAAACATTTTGAGATCATATAATTCTATCTTGAATGTAAAGAAAGGATGGAAATGATTGTAACACAGTAACTGCACAGGTTGTGCTGAGGTCTTAAACACGTTCACATAAAGCAGCGACTTTATAATACGTATAGTATAAAACCCACATACAGCTCACTGCTTGTCTGCAGTTTCATTTGTGTTCAGAAGCTTTATTCTGAAAGATATAGAACACAGTCACAGTAAAAGAGAGGATACGTGAGCCTTTCAAGATTTTAAAAACAGGTCAAAGCTGGAAAAGATTAGCCGACTTTCTTGAAGTGTTTTTTTATTTTTAAAACAGCCAACCACAGGACAAGGTTTTTTCTTTATTTATTTTTTTATCAGATTTAACTTCCGACCAGGTTTAAGGCAGGAAAATTGTTCTCGTCCATCTCAGATTCTGTCAACACCTCACAGCCTTTGTGTCATCCATGATATCTCTGCAGCTTTGTCTCTTCCTGTTCCCGCTGCCCTCACTTCCTCCCCATCAGACGCATCAGACAGTTAGAAATGTGCCGAAGCCTTATCTGATCAGGAGCCTGCAGGGCTTCAGTTATTTGAGGTGAATAAAGTGATGCATTTTCTTTACATGCATGATGGTTTCACATGTGAATAAATGAGGATACTACCCCCCCCCCCCCCCCCCCCCACGCCTTTTTCCTTGTCTGCTCTGTTTCCTTCTTCTGCTGGGTTCAGAGTCTGCTCTTTGTCAGATGAGTTATTAATAAAGAAAAAAAACACCCCAAAAAACCAAGTGCATCACAGTTCCAAAAAGTAAACATCCTTGAAAGCAATTGGAAAACTGCCACTGTGAGAGATAAGAAAATCCAGGGCGTACAATGAAGTTCAAAGCTGAATATTACAGAAGTCGCACAGTAACAAAACAGTGATTAGGATCACATTACAGAATCATAACATGATCAGGTTTAATGGTGCAGTTTCACAAATCATTACCATGTTTTGTCCACTTTTCACAATGAAACTTTTCATGGAAAATCCTAATGAAAGTCTCAAATATAAGAGTGCACAATATTTTTAAATCCATAATTTGTATAAAATCATAACAATTTTCATGAAACACGAAACAGCCAGTCATATCAAAAGTTTCCTGAGGTGCATTTTTAAATAGTAGCGCAGTATTAACTTACAGTGAAATCAATTTTCACTTTAAAACTTGTCTCCAAAATTCATATCAGTTTTGATGGAGCATAGAAATCTTTTGGGACACAGAATGAAACTTCCTGTTGAAATGAGATAACATACAACATTTTACGTTATATTACAATTAAGCCTCTGGATATGCTGACATTTTATTGTATTATACATTTTATCTTTATCTATTGCAATACACCATTCATTGTGAATATATGTTATGATAAAATCTGATACCATTAAGTGTTTTTCTTAAGGTTTCTGCTGTGGCTTTATGCCTCTGTACATAAATAAATGAGTAAATGACACAATATTAAAAAACTATTTTCACGAAAATCTAGTTTTAGACCAACACGTTCATGTAAGTATAAGCTCATTAAAGTGTTGTAGTGCCTCGGTTACAGAAGATTAGAGACACTGAGACTTTTATGAAGTGAGGTATAAACTCCAAGTTAAGTTGGACACTGCAGCCGAGTGTGGACTGCGAATCCAGTCACTTAATCTCCTTGAGAAAATGATGTCTCACAGATTTATACTCCCAACACCATTAATTATTCACACCGAATTGATTCTACGCAGTGCAATAAAACAGTGGGAAGAAAAGCAAAAGCAAGCAGTTCGCTCTCTCTCTGCATCACTTCAGCTGTGAATCTGCGTCGCCTCTCGACTGGACTGGACTCCGGCAGCTCAGGGGACTTCTCTGCGTCTCCCGGCGCCGCGGCGCGACAGTCTGAAGTCGTAGCAAATGATCACCAATCTGTACAAGTTCAGTATGACCACCAGGAAGTTCTTGATGGCGAAGAAGACCAGCATCTGGTGGAAGACGTCGAAGTAGGTCATGACGGTGAGCCTGACCACTAGAAAAGGCCCGTCCTGGATGAACAAGGCCTCGGCGATGCCCCACATGTCAGTGCTGTGTTTGGTCAACAGCGAGGCCTCCGGGATGTCCTCCTCGCCCTCGCTGCCCGGCTTGGAGTTCACCACTAATACAGAAATATCAATTAAAAAAAAAAAACGATTTCATTTTTAAAACGTACATTTCTTTATGCATTTTTAGCCAGTTCAAACTCGGAGTTTATGGGTAAATTGGCTTGAATTAGATTGAAGTTAGTGCGAACACGCTGCATCTGCACAGCAACACTCTCGTGTGTTTACATGCCGTTCAAACACGCTCTCACTCTCCAAACGAACACACCCACTCGCCAAAACTGTCCTTCATTCAGCTAAAGTGCTTTAAATGCACCACGATGGAAAAAAGAGCCACACAACAGTGTCACTATTAAAATCCATCCATAAATCATGAGGCTGTGCTATAAATATTTATGATCATTAGTGGTTTTGTCTGCTCCGAGAACAAAGTATTGTAGATCTCTCTCTTGTAAAAGTCACTGCTTTGTGTACATTTCAGGGGAAATAAAACGCACACACACGCATATCTGTTGGTAGGGCCATGACTGATATGGAGCTTTTGCCAGTCAGCACAGAACCGGAGACTTTGCTGGTTTAACTCCTACTTCCGACCCTGTATTTCCTGAGGAAGACCCATTATTACTCTATAGAAACTGTGTGAGTAAAACTCTGAGTTCAGCTGAAAGCAGCGAGATCCCTCCGCTTGAACTTTGTTTAGTCGAATCGCCGCACAACACATCTTCTGGTTAATAATTCGACGAGTGAGTTCAGTATCGACTTCTCCCTGTTTACTTACACCACTGGCTCGGACTAACGCCCTGTCAGTTCTTAAACATGTTGTTTAGATTGTCCCGCTCAGGAAACACAGTGCGAACCAGCTGACACCACAAGTTTAACGCGGACTAAAGTTATTGTTTCGAGGCATAAACACACACTGACCGGCCAGATGCAGAGGAAACTGTAGCATGCTCCAGGTCCACACCGCCAAGATGATGTAGACCAGCTGAGGGCTGTTTTCTCTGAAAGACACGCCACAGGGAGGGTCAGCCCAACGGCTTGCAGTAACAGTACTGTGATTCAGAGGTTTGCTATAAATACACTATACGTGTTGGGTAAAGTAAATAGTTCATCAGGAGCCGTTTGTAGGAGGGCCCGAGGACAAACACGAGATATATTAAAACTGCCCAATGTTTTCATTCAAAAGTCCGATTTTTGTAGTCCGGAAACAAAGATCTGCCGCCACTCGTTTGATCTGCTCTCTCTTTAAAATTCGTACAAGTTGTGGGATGAAAAAGTGCGTTCATGTGAAGCGAAGAGCGGAGGATTATTGGCTGCATGGTGATCAGAGGAAACTCGGTCCTCTGATGTCAAAACTTTAAGAACAACAAATAGAAGCAAGTTAAGAAGCTTCTTCAACGTTTCTCTGGTTTTGCTTTAATTTCATTATTCAATCACGTCTTAATGAGATACTTTATTCGCACTAATAGTAAGTAAAGTTGTACTTCATGTACTGTCTCAACGTTGAATGTCCTTTTATGCGGCTGTGTCTGTTTTAATAACTAGTGCTTTTTTGTTTTTGTACAAGTGACTTTTCAATGTTTGTTCATGTGTTTTTTAAAAGGACTTTTACTCACTAACTTTACTCAGAAAACAGGACTTCATGGATTCTCATAAATTTGAACAATTGGAGACGACTGAGCCTTTTTTTTCTATTGCAGTGCTGCAGCACACATTCACCACCTGAGGAATCTGAGGGTCTATTATAGTGTAGAAATATTTAGATTTTTCTAAAGAGGTCTGAAGCAACTGAGTAGTAACTGATTACTGCTGTGGAATTAGTTACTGAAGCTCAAATAAGTTGTAGAGTATCAAAGTTATTGTTAACGCGTTATTATTTCACTAAACCCCTATTTGAAAATTCTCAGCTGAATGGGTTCTCCTGACAACCACATTAGTGTTAGTTAACATAAGTAATAGACAGAGGAAAAAAGAGAAAACCCACAAAAGAAACAACAGAGTAAATATTAGATTAACTGACTTTCTGATGGTGTTTGCATGTTTCTACTTCTTTCTTGATTCTTGTTTGCCTCAGTTTACAAATCCATTCATTTAAAAAAAAGACTTTTCTTCTTCCAGGTGACTCATGTGACTTCAGTTGAATTTAATAAAAGAGCCATTAAACTGACCCACACGGTGCAGACGGCTCACAGCAACTACACAACAATACACAAGTACCCATTCCCACATGAGTGCTTACATCTTATTCACAGTAACTATTAGTAATTTCACTCTCATTGACTCCTAATATCCAATTACGTGTATAAAAACTGACATTCAACACATTTCAGTGGAACAAATCAAACATGAAGTGACACCCACTTGACGTCTGACAGCGTCTCACTGGTAAACTCCAGGATGTCCGCCGCCGTGCCCACGAAGATCAGGAGCAGTTGGGAAAGCTCGTCCTTGGTGACGCCGCCTCCCAGCGGGAGGAGCCACTTCCCCACGATGAGGAGGATGAGCAGGATCTGATGAAGGGCCAGGATCCAGTCGTTGGAACAGACCGATGACAACATCTGGTCAATGTTCTGCAGAAAGACAGAGAGGAGAAAGATATTCTCACTCGACTGCTACCAGGACTTTTTAACGTCCTGTAATGGAGTTATTTGATTTGATTTTACATTATTCACAAGAATACATTGATTTGGATTGAGATACCAAAAGAAAATAAACCCAATGTATTGGTGTCACTTCTATGGGTTTTACATGTGGTACAATTCAGGTATCCTTAAATCACATTGTGTAAAATCCCACATTAAGGTACAATGAACTGTGGACTCAGTTCTGCATGTTTTCAGATCATTTCAGTCTGGTGTAATGAAGCAAGAACATTTGGAAAGCATGTAGGACCAAGAGTATCCGCTTCTGATTTGACTCTGAACATAACCGAATATTCATATCCAACTCTTCCTCATCGGTGCACATACAGTATGTCTGTCTCAATTTAAAGATTTGAGTTGTGGAGGTTCTCAGTTCATCCGGCCAACTGTAGAAAAATCAAATATATTAGTAGTAATGAGCTTAGACGACTGGCATTTGTCTTCACAAATGTCAAGTCCTGGCAGGAGAATTGTTACTCGATAATAAAGAAAACCTCTGCAATTGAAGTCTTTACAGTTTTTCACATTATCTCCCATTTTAAATCCAATCTGTTTAGTATGTGACTATTTCAGATGGATTTCTCCTCAGTGTGTGTTCAATAAAGTGAGTATGAAAGATGGATGGATTTGCAGTGCCGGTAATTATTTCTAACAGGAGGAAAGTCAATTTGGGAACAACAGGAAATAAACTCCAACGGCCTCATGGCCTCATAATGAAAGGACAAAGAAAAGAGCATGTCACCCGTTGTGATTCTGCCACTAATTCATGTGCTTTTAATAGTTTCAGGGCAACAATGGAATAAAGAGCCGTTTTAAACACTGACGGCAGACATCGGTTCATTCCTGGTTTACATCTTTTAATGGGATTTTTCTGACATTAAGATGAATATAAAGTATAAAAAAATCCCCAGAATTATGTCGCAATGAAATTATTATGTCACCTAATGCACACATTGTTTGTTTAAGTGAAACCATAAAGGGCCCTGGCTTGCCGCCAGCATTTGGAGGTGTGCCCACTGAATTTTATCCTTTTAGCTCTCCTGGGCTGGAAGGGTGTGGGGGTGCTTTAACAGTTTCTATAAATCAGTTTAAATGCCCTGCTCTTTACTCTGATCACTGCACTCTTGTGTTTGCAATTGATTTTTTTTTTTTGTTCCCGCTGTTGCCATTTTAAAGTAAATAGTGTTTCTTGGTTGGGGGCAGTGATTTGAATGAACCTGGAGGGGACGACAAGACACAGAGCAGAGTTTCTTGAGAGTCGTGAGAAAAACCCCCCAAAGCTCAGTTAGATGCAGAAGAATAGTGCCTCTCTTACCTTCAGGTAGTTCTGGTAAGTGACGTTTCCCAGGGACTCATTCAGAGCAATAACTCTACGCACATTCTCCCAAGAGTCAAGTCTTTTGCACTAAAAGAAACAAATAAAATAAGTTATTCTAAGTTAAATATCACATGGAGGTTTGTAGTTTAACTATTGCAACTCTTAATACAAAGCAAAACCCCAGCAGCTCCATGCTGAGTAAGCATTTCTCTTTTGTTTTTGGTCTGCAGTACCTCGGGTTCGCTGGCTTTGCCCTCCTGGTGGTGGAGCTCCAGCAGCCAGATGGAGGGGATGATGCTGATGAGGAAGAAGAAGATCGGAGGAGAAAACCTGCGAGACGACCAATAGCACTTTGTCAGAAGCACTGCAAGCCAATGCCATTAGAAGCCTTTAGTGTCTATCCAGTATTGATTGATGAAGATCTCAGCAGGTCAGGCTGAGAGGATGAAGCACATCGTCCACACAGGAAACGCGTCTTTCAATGTTCAACTGAGCCACTTCCAGGAATAATTTATTATTCACGGTCTGTGGAATTGGAAGACTTTACTATTCTTTGTTTTATTAGATAGAGAGGAGACGCTATGGGTTTGGGGATTGTAATATCACTTTGCCTGCCTTTGTTGGACGCCTAAACATCTCAATTCATTTCAAGTATATTCAAGAGTGTTTGGAATAAGAGCTGATGATTACCATCACATCCTTATGGAAGCCAATATGGCTCACAAATCAATTTGAAATGTATTAACAGAAATGCTTTTACATCTTCAGATTGAACTGCATTTTTTGAGTCACAAATACAAATTACTGATCAATCATCCAAACTGCATTTTGATTTTCTTATACAAGACTGCTAATTCTGTGCCTTAACTAAAATACTAAAATACTGTGAGGTTTTTCAGCCGTTGAAGGTACGCTGGTCGTTGAACACCCCGCGGCCGTTGAAGGTACGGTGGTCGTTGAACACCCCGCGGCCGTTGAAGGTACGCTGGTCGTTGAACACCCCGCGGCCGTTGAAGGTACGGTGGGCGTTGAACACCCCGCGGCCGTTGAAGGTACGGTGGGCGTTGAACGTACCGCGACCACTAAACGCACTGCGGCGGCTGAACGTACAGTGGTACACAGTCGGGGCTCCTCCCAAACAAGTCAAACAAGCATTGAACAATTTGGTGAACACGTCTTTTAATTAAACTGATTCTCGTCATTCAGTAACTTCTAAAGAGCTGCTTTGCCCCTCATGTCTCCGCTCTTGCTCAAGCTCAAATACGCACAGTACCTTCTGGCTTATTAGATTAGATGCGCAGCACGATCAGAAGAAGAGCGGCCTCTGACGTCACTCTCCTGCGCCGCTTGGAAATGCGAAGTCGAATTGAATTTTGATCCTTTTTTTGCGGGGCGGACATGAAAACGAAAAAGTAATTCCCTCTTTAGGTTTTCTTTTGAGTTCTGCCATAAAATGTGCAACCTGAATAAGAAAATTAAAATGCAGTTTGAATGAACTATTATTAATTTAATTTATGAGTCAGATAATGCAGCTATATCCTTGAAATGAAAAAGCATTTTTGCAAATGCATTT
Source organism: Lipophrys pholis (assembly GCF_963383615.2). Classification (NCBI taxonomy): domain Eukaryota; kingdom Metazoa; phylum Chordata; class Actinopteri; order Blenniiformes; family Blenniidae; genus Lipophrys; species Lipophrys pholis. The sequence goes on along the minus strand of NC_137642.1, from coordinate 6,225,943 downwards.
TGATTTTCAAATTCGATAGTTCTAAATGGATTTTGGCCACTATTGGCTGGAGCGTCTTTTGAAAATTAAATCTCAATCATCATTTTCTTTTTCATTTTCATTAAGTCACAGAATAAGCAGTATTGTCAAAGAAAATTAAAAAGCAGTTTGGATGATTGATTATTCATTTTTATTTATGAGGCAAAAAATGCAGTGAAAATGAAAAATCATTTCTGTTAATACATTTCAAATAGGTTTTTGAGCCTCATTCGCTTCCATACAACCTCACTGTCCCAGGACGCTTTAACAATAGCAGCAGAGGGGAAAGCAGGATGCAGGGGCCTTCAGGGGAGGAGGGGGCGGAATGAATAGATAGAAAAAAAAGAATATATATATATATATATAACAAGAGATATGTGCAACTATACAGTAGAAATTAGTTCAACACAGCAAAGGATGGTTGATGAACCAAAAGGCACCTCCAAGGACAAACTAATTACAGGGTGCAGGATGTGCGCCTCTTACCATTTGTAATCCTCTCCCTTTCGCCTCTTCATGGTTATTATCATCTCAGCAACAAGCGGCAGGAAGAGGAAAGTCAGGAACCAGTAGTTGGGGTCTTTCCTCACCGTTGTCACCCTCCAGACCCCGGTGAGAGACACCAGGATAAAAAGCGCCCTGGTGATTACTGCGCACACGAACTTCACCAAACCCATCACTGCCCAGCGCCTGTAGCATTCCTCAAAATCCAGATCCTGGAGAGCTGCTGCCTCTGAGACAAGAATGAGAAAAGCAGCTGGATGAGGGCTTTCGAACAAAGTCCCCAAACTTTAAGCCCCGCCCACAGATAAAGCCCCAGCCAGATTTCTACCCCCCCCCCCCCCCGATCCAGCATTTTTAACCCCTGATCCTGTCATATAACAGAAAACCAACAGTCACTGCTGCTGTTGGCAAATCCAAGGAAAGCTGTGCCACAGAGATGGTTTTTGTATTTCCATAATGGCTTTTTAGAACGATTTATAATAGCACTTAGGTTTAATCACGAGCTCCATAAGTGTACAGGAGAGGGCAGCATCACATCATCTGTTTCATGACAGGAATATGGAGAGCATGTGGTGCTTTTCTTAAAGGAAGAAAATTAAGTGTATTTTCCTATATAACATGTGTCTTATTTGTTATTATCAGGTTACCTTATTCAGGTTGCCTTCTTGTGTGTGATCATTCTTCTGTGTGATCATATAATATGCAGTGCTTTATTTCAGGCTAAAGGTTAATGTTCCAGCCCTTTATGGTGAGGGGCCTGTGAGCAAAGAACGATGTTTTGTGCTTATTCCGGTGTTCCCCGTTTCTTTGTCTTATCGGTTGTTATGCACAGAATATGTAACTCACATGTTCAGCCGTTTCTTAAACGGTATATAAGCCAGCCTGGACTTTCACACTGAGAGGCATATTCGAAGCCGGCTTCTCCCGCAGACATTTACCACCAGTCTGTGATCTTTTTTCTGATGCTGTTCAATATTAAACATGTTTGTCCAAACTAAGAAGCATCGCCGAAGCAGTTCTTTCTCAAGCTCGCCATCAGCTGCTTTCCCAACAAAAACAACAACAAAACGTCTGATTATTTGCCCGTTGATTTCATAGTAAAATGACACTAAGGAGCTTGAAAAAGCCAATATCAAAGGGTGCTCTGCAATAATTATGAAAAGGGGGATTTATTTAAAAAAAATAATTGTTATTGCATGAATAATTCCTGTGATATTTTACAATAATGAAGAGAGGGACATTATCAGAACAGAATGTGATCTGAATGCAGTGTTGATGAATTGGAACAATATAAGATAGTGAAATAGAATACATTTAAATGGTATGATGACAATTGTATGGACATCACAAGATAATACACAACAACTTTCCACTTTTGATGCCCGAAGCATTGATCCTCTCAAATGCAATTAAATAAATGTTGATATATTTACCTCGGTGTTGCATGTCACTACATGAGTTGATTATCTCTGCAAGGTTTCCTTCTGGAAACTGCATGAAATACGCACAAGAACTTAACACAATAATCTCTTGAACTTGGAATCTTAATTTTTCTATGATATGCAGTTTATAAAAAAGAAAAACTTGGAAAGGCGGATAGATTTTAGTTAATATAGGTACAAACATGCATCAAAATATAGCAAAACGGAATATTAAAGTTTACGTAAAATAATACATACATAGCTTTTTCTTTAATTCAATAGTTTCTATTTAACTACAACTGAATTGTCCCATAGACATAAATGACGCCCAATTTGAAGAAAGGAAATACAGGCAAATGTTGATTGCAAGAACATGATTTTATCTTCCATGGAATAATTCAGTGAGTACTTTGGTTTACTGTGCAGCCGTCCAGCTCTTGACCCTCTGACCTGTCTCTGGTTTAGCTGTGACATCAATAATCCAACACTTGTAGTCAATTTCCTGGACAGTCGTCCTCCAGGCCACTTCTCATGAGGCGTCACCAACTTCTTGAATATTTTCTCATCCATGTTTCTTGTGAACCTCTTTCCATCCGAGCTTTATCCTCTCAGTTTCCTTTCCACGAATTCCTTTTGATCCAGCTCTCTGAGAACAGTCAGCACTTTCATCACTTATCGTCTGCCGTTCACTCCTCTGGACGGTGGTAACGGAAGTGAGTGTCTCCTGGGAAAAGTCAGCCATCTTTTTCTGTGGTCGCTAAACAATACTGAGATATTCATGATGTTCTAACATGTTGTACAGATATTCTCACTGTATATTGTGTATTTTTATACTGTTGTCTAGAAATACTTTTTATTTTGTCCAGAAATACACTCAATTTTGACTCCATGAAATAATTGAAAGCAAATGTTGGATTTCTCTGTGATGCAGGCTATTTATTTTTGGTGCGGTGTTGTGGTAATTATATGCATGATTGCTTTTCCTTCCCTGTTATGTGATTTTGGAAAACTATGACAATAAAACCAAATTATGCAAACACTATAAAAGCAGCACGCACAAGTGAGCATAACAACACACAACGCTCATGCAAATGAGATTTGCTGCCGTTAAAACCTGCAAATATAACCATTCTTTGTTTTCTAGATCAAACAACGGCTTTGTTCTGATGAGAGACCAAAATAGACACAACTCACTTCCTAACATTAGTCATTAGGATTTATTCATCATAAAGCCATCATTATGCAGTCTAATCACACATCTTATTATCTTGCCATGCAAAAAAAACAACAAAAAAAACACTGTCAGACCGAGTGTGCACTGGCCTGCTGAGTCTACAACATGCACATTACCCTGCTATTGTTAGGACACAACACTGACTTTTATTCACTCTGCACAGCCAAACCTATAGCCAAGAGCTTAAAAATAATGTTGTTTTTTTATATCCCCACAAGGACTATTGGTCCTGACAAGGTTTGCTTTATTGCAAAAATAAAAGGATCTAATGCAGTAGAAAAAACAAGTACACATGCATAATGTTTCCCTCCTTGGCTGCATGCTGAGTTGATTTCTATTCAAATCCATGTGGCCAGTCAGCGCAGCAGAAAGGAAACAGTATAAAGGCCTGTGACCTTGGAAAGAAGACAGACTTTTCCTGTCTTTGTTCCAACTTGTCTATCATTGTGCATTGACTTGCATCACATGAAATCACAATGAGAATTTCAGACGGTGAAAGAAAAAAAAAAAAAAGGAAAGGCGGGCTAGTATCCAGCTACATGCAGGAAAAAAGAGCTCTGTTACATCCTGCATCAAAAAGCAACGTAGGATGAGGGTTTTTTTTTTTTTTTTTTTTTTTTTAACAAAACCGCTGCTGTATCAGTGAAAAATGTCCCTGTTGTTTTATCCAGTTTCCTGGTTTCCAAGCAATTGAAGTGTAGGAGCGATTTTTTTTTTTTTAAGGAAATATTTAATCAAGAGTGCTCCCATTGATGACAACAGCTTCTGTGTGAGAGTGCAACAGGAGTAATGGAGTAATATTGAGAGTCATCGCTAATAAAAATCAATCTTACATGATTTTAGTCCCTCAAGTAAGTTAAGGATGTGCATTTTACTTGTATTATTGAAGGGTTGGGCTACTAGACCTCTCTGGATGCGTCACTTAATAACAACAAAGGAATTTAGATCAGATAGTTGGAGGAAGATGCTCTAAATTTATTTCATTCAATTTTTTTTGTTGTTGTTATTTCGGCTCCTTATAAGTTATAACTCCTCCTAGTTATACAGTAGTTACATGGGTGGGTAAGATTTTCTTATGGCCTTTATGGCCTGCAGAATACTATAATCTACTATGTCATTACATTTTCATAATTTTAACAATTATGTTGGATCTCTGTATTATCTGACTGATTGTTCTTATAGTTTTTTTTCTGTCAGATGAAAAGTGATTGGATGTTTGTTTTACAGGCATCAACACAGTGGATCAGATATGGACCAATCAGAGAGTTGTATAACATGTACAATGCTTTGTCGTACAACAAATCCTGTACTTTTTTTAACACGGCAATAGATTTGAATATTTTTCTACTTTTGTATATTTTGTGTGTGACTTCCAGTTCAAATTACCAGCCACCTTCACACTCAAAAACGTAGCTTCCCTCACTCGCTCCGTTCATTTTATAATAGTTATCAGTTAAGTGCTGTTACAGTAACGTTTGACTTATTCCCAATGGTTACTCAAGGAAACAGTCTCTCCTCTGTGGGCTGAGATGTAAAGGCCATCAGCGTCACACCCGCGGCGTTGTGTTTGCCAGTGATTCATTGTGAGGGGGCTGTCGGAGCCTCGGCTCTCAGCTGTGTGGGGACGATAATGACAGAGATGGCCGAGGGGCTCTGGTCACTGATCACAGAACAGAGATTCCCTCTATGCTCCTGCTTCAATCAGCACTACTACAGGGCTCATGTAGAGCGGCGCTGTTTGCTGCCTCAGCACAAAGGATAATCTTGTCTGTCATGTCGATGGGAAGAAAATGGATAACACAGTGGATCAGTGTTTGAAACAATGCAGGTTACCCTCACCGACAAATTACAAAGAGCAATGAATTTAAAATTGTAAACAGAACAGAAAATGGAAATTAAATTGGAAAGGGGGGGGGGGGGGGTCTCACCACTGTGGTAGTTCATACACAAAAGATGACGCTGCATATAATGCATGACCTCCATTTCCCACCTGATTGAAGCCTTAAGGTTTTACAGCATTGCAAGTCCAGCAAAATCTTTAAAATGCACACAACACAGCTGCTCTGCTGTTCGTTAATCTTTTCTCAACACAGGCAGGATATGCCTTTTTGGTGTTTATGGTTGACTGAGAAAAACAACCTTAGGTATTAGTCTAACGATGAATAATAGATGGATCAACTATGATGGCAATGAAATACTTTTCTGAGAAACTTTTCTTGATATTCTTCAGAAATGATTCACGTTTGAGTTTCACGTCTGGTCCATGCGACTAGTTTTGAGACCGAGTCAATTCAGTAGCTCAGCGAAGTTGAGGTTTACTTTCAGTCTGCCCTCAAGGGACTTCTGGCGTTATCGAGAATAACTGGAAATTGATTGGATTATTGAGTTGCCAAAACAGATCATGATCTGCTTGCTTGACTTGGCACAAGTTGTTTGCCAGATGCAAACCTCGGTGGGATTTGTGGGCAGAGGGAATCAAACCCTGAGCTTCCAGACACGTTTGCTGTTCTAACCACTGGACCACCACCACCCCCCAAAAGAAACTGTTTAGGAAAATCAAAGAATACATGAACAAAGCCTGTGTACAATTTCTACAAAACTTCTCAAAGATCTTCCAGATTTAAGGTTGTGTAAAAAGGGTTGTGGTTGAATCTATTTCAAAAATCTGGTGAGATGCTTTGAATTTATTTTCAAGGAGTCATATTATGCAGCTTATCAACACTTCCACTTGGTCTCGTTGGTCCAACAACGTTGCATTCGAAGTTTATTTCCCCAAATCCAGCTTTTCCTTGATTTTCCTCCATTTGAATATTGGATCACAGGAGCTGCATTCGGAATCTGCTGCGTTTGCGTGCGCTGGACTGGCTCCACCCACACATGCCCTTCTTGGGAAGAGGAGGAAGTGCTTCCTCTCGTGGTGCCACGTGCCAGACCAGAGCTGCCTAATTGTGGGAGGAGTCAAAGGGAGGGCCTGCCTTGAATCGGATTGGCTAAGCCCCCGATGACACTATATAGGGTTTGATTTCTGAACACACTTTTTAAAACTTGAAACAAGCCAGGGAGAGAGATGACAGAATTTCTTCACTTCTGGGGCGTCATTCTAGGTATGGGGACGCATATGTCACTGTTGGAAAACCATTAGAATATGAATCTTGGATCATATGGTCCCTTTAAGGAATATGTCAAGTATTGGTTATTTACACACTTTCCAAAGGATTTTATTGTACGTAAATGTCATGAGAGTGACAAAAGTCACAAATGTAAGAAACTGTTGAAATTCCCAACAATGTTCATCCACTGTTATTCAAAAGTACATCATTGTGTGCATTATTAAAAGCTAAAAAACTGACTCAACAAGATGTAACATTTTTATTAAGATATTACCGCATGTTTGTTTATTTTACTGGTGATTTTTATATATCTAAAGTGAAGCTAAGAACAACAGGAGCGATACTGTGATGTGTGCACAAATACAAGTTGTAAGATGAAACAATGGAGCGAACCCTGTTTAATGTGGAGTTCCAGCTGAAATGATCCTTCCAGATTGAATGGAAACAGGCGCACGCAACCACACACATAAACTCGAACAAAAAGTGTAATTTTTCAAACATTCACGCTTGTACTCAAATATATGCGCATATAAATGTGGTGGAGACGATCCAAAATGTACAGAAACGGGAAAATAGTTTAAAGTGCAGCCAAGAAGAGAGTCAAATGTCATGTGATGTTGTATAAGCAGATGAGCCCGTGTGAAAACATGTGTAAGGGTCAATTATGCACATTTTTTTGAGAATGTGGGAAATTAAAACATTTTTGGGAAGGATGTGCATGAAATGACTATAAAAGATGTAGAAACCCAACCGGACTGGACATCAATATGTTTTCTCTTTAGCGTAGAACTGGACAGGACAGTCGGTCCCACACGCACAAAGAGGTTTGGCATAATATCCTACACAGCAAAGAAATACAGAATACACAACTAGAAACCGCAAAGACCCCCAACAGTCAACATGTTGAAACTAATTCTGACTGAAGCTCTGAGATTTAAAGCAACATACACTATACAAATAAGGGAGATGTTTCCTTCAAGATTTGGAAACTGTTCTGTTGACCTCTGACTTGAATGGAACAAAACGGAGCACAGTTGAATTTCAGTTCATATAACAAAACAAGATGTGCTTCAGATTGCAACCATGGCTTGGACCCACGTTTTTTTCAGTTTAGTTTACTTTAGTTTTGGATCAATATGTTTGTTAAAAGCTCATAAAAGACAAATAGAAAGATAAATGTATAAGCTACTTCAATGTCCTGCCTGATGGTAACTAAACTTTACTTTACTGCTTGAGCAGTGCTAATGCACTTTAATGATCCATCACGTTCACACACCAAAGGTGACGGCTGTCTTGCATTATGCTCGGGGCAACTTGGGGTTCAGTTTCTTGCCCCAGCAGTTTTTGACATGTGGACAGGACGAGCTGTTGGTTTGAACTTCCAACCTCCTCCTCCTGTAGAGATGGAGCGGTGTTAAAATCTTGATCCAAGGATTATTTTGTGCTCAGGTGGGACAGAATTTGAAAGTGTCATTCCAGCACAGGAGCGCTGGCTCTGTTTCGGGGGTCTGTTATATTCAGGTTGAGGACAAGGAGGTTTTAAGAAACATTCATATTTTCCATGAAACCCATTTTCCTCCTTCCGCTCAAAAACATGCATATGAGGTAAAGTGTTGTCTCTAAATTGAGCGAAAAAATGAATGCCTGTGTGTGTTTGACCTTTCCAGGGTTTGGATAAAGTGGAATAGATGATAGATGAAAACATTATGGAGCTGCTTGCTTTAAATGCCTTGTCTTTCTCATGCGAGTGAATAGAAGTGTTGACTTATCTGGCCTAGAGGTTCATTTGTTTATATTTCAGCTCAGCTGACAGTTTAAGTGTTACATGCCTGGGCAGATGTTAAAACAGATCATTCACCTTGAGAGAGAGAAAAAAAAATAGAAAGAAGAATCCCAGTAAAAACATTTGGAGTTTGGCAAGTTTTTGATATTTGATTTAGGATTTGACAAACTGACACATTTCTAAAAGCATTTTTATGTGACTCATGTTTTTAGTTCAAACTTGCAAAATGAATTCAGATTGTGTATTTTGTGGGAAAGTCACATTCTAGTTTATACTGTAAGTTTCTGAGCTCTCAGCCATATTCAACTAAAAGTCTCTGTGAAATTGCCTGTTATGTTACATGTGGGTTATGTTCAAGAGGTCTACGTATGTCATATAACTGTTGGAGTTCAGGGTGGAGTAGTGGTGAGCTCGTTCTCCTCATAGAAGTGTCTTTTGTGTCTGTGTGGAGTTCAAACGTGTGTTTCAGGTGAATTGGAAACTGAAATTGCTCTTAGGTGTGAATCTTTAATAAATCTTTTAAAGATTTATCTATCATGTATCAATTTTCTTTAATTATTACTATTATTACTATTACTGTTAGGTTAGTTTTACCCTACCGATGATGTGTTGTTGCAATAGTAATCCTGTTTGGTTTTGATATTTCATCTTTGTTTTTAATCTTTGTATTTAAAACACTGTGGGAGATGTGGCAGTCTTCATTCTTTGCTGTCTTAATTTATAATTCAATCAAATCAAACTTTATTTATACAACACTTTTAGTACAATATAAAGCAACACAAAGCGCTTTACAAATTAAAAAATTAAAACAGAGTGAAAGCTACCCATCCGCCCACCTTCTAGCTTTGTACATACATGTCAAAGATAAATAAAATAATTGAATCCTTGTATGTTTTGAATGAAAAGTGCTTTAAAAAATGTTGATTGATTGGTCGATTGATCCTAATATAAGACGGATGTCCTGTAGCTGTAAGCAGCTTCATGTCGTTACTATCATATCCCAACAGGTGGCGCTGAACACCACATCAAAAAACAAAAGCGAAAGCGGAACATTTATTGGCCAATCTGACAGTTGTGATAATGAAGAAAAGAATCAGCACACTGTATGAAAAAAGGGGGAAGTGAGTCAGTGCTTGTAAGTGGATGGCATCGCTCCATGTGGGTTCATTTATTTTAGGGGAAGAAAAATGTTATGTTTCAACATCACACAGTTCAGTGGATATGAAACATAGTTTCCAAGAGAGAGAGAGAGAGAGAGAGAGAGAGAGAGAGAGAGAGAGAGAGAGAGAGAGAGAGAGAGAGAGAGAGAGAGAGAGAGAGAGAGAGAGAGATCCTTAAAAGGAAAAACATTCATTTCATTCCTTTTTTGTTTACTCTTTTAATTTCAGGGCAGCTGCGCCTCATTTAAATCCAGGTTTGAATAAAAACAAACAAAAAACAAACAAAAAACAACAACACAAGTGGATATTTTCTCCCTAAATATAAACTTTCTTTAAACAGTACGGGTCACGGGTGAAGCAGGTGGTTAAATGTTCTTACGGCTCTGGCCTTGATTCTTTCCCCTTGTTTCAAAAATACTGTTTGGACTGAGGGCCCTGCGGAGTCACACATGTCAGGAATTTGCATGGGAGAAATTGGACTTAAATGGGTAACACATGACTCATTCTGTCTCAGCCCCGACAGCTGCAACAGGCCAAGCAGTTATTGGACAAATATGATTCGCCTCAGAACAGAGTGAGTCTTCAAAGCTTTTTCCAATGTGGAATCCTTGACGTAAGTTCAAAAATTAAAAACCAAACCAAAAAAAAAAAAAAAAAAGACAGATATTGAGGCGGATTTAGTGTGAAACATATTCAACCCATATTCACAAGTATTCATTTTCCCTTCACTCACCGGATTTTTCTTCTCTGACCTTAACCTGACAACTGTTATGAATTCTGCATTAGCAATCAAAACAAAAGACTATTATGCAGTGCAGTGTTGGCCCCCGGTTGCTGCTTGGCTCATATTCCCCGTACAGTAAACAGCCCACAGATGTTTTACATTGATATTAACAACCTTAATTTGTCCTGCGCAGAAAAAGGCCAAGCATAGCACAGGGATTAAGTTCTCAGCCATGTATCACACACAGCCCAGACAGCAATCTCATTTAGCTTGAGTGAAGTTTACAGTGAGTGGGTTTTGCATAGGTCATTAGTTGTCTCAAAATACCCCCCTGTCACCATAGCAACTTCAAGTGACTGCTAAATTGCCTTATAAAATGAGATAAATTATTAATGTTGAGCTCTTTTTTTTTTTTTCTTCTTCTTCTTCTTCTTTGATATGTGTGCTCAAGCTCAGAGCTCCGAACACAATACTGAATTACCTTTCCTGCGTCGCTGTAATGGAACAATTTCAGCAGTCGTCAGTCATTTTTCAAAACTTATCCCCGGTCTCTTGCAGTGGGCCTGATTTGCAGATACATCACAGGTATTACGCAGATTACAGCCGCACAGCACACATGACAACTGAAGCCATTTATTTGAATTGTGAGTGTTTTGGAACAAGTCTTGAAAATCATCCGGTGTAAAAATGGCTGCTTTGTAATTGCCCATGTACACACAGTTATTTGACATGTACATAACACAGCGCTCTCAGCCCAGATGGGAGTCTGACACGCACTAGTGAATAATCTGATCATAGATGTCTGCTGACATTTATGCCCATTTTATAACAATTTGGTGTTTGACGGAAAAGGCAGCGGTGATGCATTACACAGATGGCAAACGCTGAGGTCACTGTCCTAAGCGATTTCATAGTCCGTGATGGCTTCGACCACTGGGTGTAATAACCCGTCTGATGTTTGAAACACATACAGCAAATCTGTGAATGCTGGGATCAGGTTCTGCAATAATGCATTCTTCAGATGTGAAGGTGATACTGTGACCTCTCCGCTCAGAAACACAGCTTTTATTTATTTATTTGCTATTACTCTTTTGAGATTCAGAGGTGTTTGCTTTGCTCCCTGCACTGAAAACATCCATAACTCACAGGCAGCTGTAACTCAATCTAACAAAATGTCTTTTCAATCACTCTCATCTTTTATAGTTATACCCATCAGACATTTACATAAATACATTATTCATGGTTCTAATCCTGGTTTCAGATGGGGAGATATAAAATGCGACTGTGTGTGTGTGTGTGTATGTGTCCTGATGTGTATGCAGATGGCAGGGGGAATGAAGCAGCCTATTTTGTTTGTGGGTTTGCACATTTCTGATTCAGCTGAGCACTCTCCATCAATGAGGCAAATTTACATTTTACCGTGGCAGTAATAACCTAAAACTCATGCTGATGTTAACACTTGTATAACACTCAAATTCACGTTTCCCTGCCAAATGATTACATTTCTGTAGCGCTTAATAAAATGACTCACTTGACATTATCAAACAATTCGGCTGTAATAGTGGGCCATGAATGTGAAATGGGTGTTTTGCGGGCAATTAGTTCATTGTCATGGGCAGCCATTCAGGCTGGGACGACCACTGTTTGCCTTTTTATTACTATAATGCACATATAAATACACGGTATTAGGTATGATGCTTTGAATGGGCACAATAATTGATTTGTAGGAACTGAGGAGCCTGCATGGTAAAATTGAAAAGATGCACTGCGGAAACTGTAAATTATGCATAGATCAAGATGAAGTATGGTGCCTCGAATAAACAAGTGATATTAGATAAGACCTAAACGAGAGAAGGGTATCCTTTTTTTTCCAAAGAGGCTATCTATTCTGCTGTGAACAGTAATAATCCACACGGTTCTCTGCATGTGGCAGCTGCTTTGATGTTCTGAAGATATCACAGATATTTATGAGCAAAGTCAGTTAATATTCAGCCTACAATACCCAGGCTGACACCTACTAATACACACAGAAATCATCTCAGATAACATCCAGATGAACATATCAAATCCAGCTCCTGATTAAAAGTGACCCCCCCCCCCCCCCCCCCCCCCCCACCAATAAGGTAATTGGGGTTCAGTGCCGTCCACTGTGGGTGGACAAACGTGTGATTGAATGGAGAGAAATGTAACACCGTGTTATAATGAGTCTAAGAGGTTAAAATTAGCCCCGGCAACATCTTTCAGATCTACTGTTACCTTTCCTAAAGTCGTGCTGCAGACAGAGGCCATTGTCATGTGATTATGGTGGCACAAAGACGCAGGTGTAAAGTTACTATTGAAACGTGTTCCCTTGGACAAATTTACTTGATGGATTTTTAATGTCCCAGGGCTTTCCACTGGTGATAGATGGATATGCACTGGGTAATGCAATTGTGCATGTGGAATGAGGAGGAGACCGAGTGTGTTGCCCTAATTTCTCAGAAGCTTTCTTGCTTTAGTCATCTGTAGATTTTCATAGTGCCTGCCAGCTCAATTAGAAATGTGGATCTTAATATGAGACCGAAAGCTTTTACTGTCACTAAAAAGTGATGTTTGCCTATGAATGTATATCCGCTCTCTGCGCGGGGCTGCTGGAAACGTCTGACTCGCTCTCCTTTCGGGGTAATTCACATCCACTATTAGATGACTAATTTGGTAAATTAGAGGCTTTTGAGTGTCCTCGCTGCACATGTTAGGCTGTGATGTTTTGTTGAAAATCTGAACAAAGTAATTCACACAAGAAATGGTGCTGAGGTGCTCCTGAGGGCTCTTTTCATTTTCACATATTGCAAAAGTGAATATTGTTCTTTCTTTGCTCTGCAACAATAATCTGACTATTACACGCAATAGTGAATTGGCATAATAAAATGTTTACCGAAAATAATAAATGATGAATTGTTAAAAAATAACATGTTAACGTATTTGTATTATACGATGACCTCTCTGAAGTATATAACATGATAAAATGAGAGTCATTCCTGCTTCTTTTATATGTATCTGAAGTCTGATTTGTGCATCGCCAGAGTGTTTTTTAACAGGGGAATATCTGTACTCTTACTCAAGTGAAAGATCTGAGTGCCTCTTCCATTAGTTTTAGTTGAAAATAAATTATTTTATTTAGGTCAGCGAGACTGAACGCTCTCTAGCACTAGATTGAGATCCGAAAATAACCACAGGGCTGTGATTACTTTTAGCCACGGTGACGTGTACTTCCTTCTGCAAAGATAACAGCTGGAAATAAACAAAACGCACTTTTTTCATGGTTCTTGTTCCACAATATTCTTTTTCCTTTTTTGTATCTTAATATTGCTGTGAAACACAAACGTCACAAGCAAACGTTTCACAAACATTAGTACAAACACATGAAAGCTGTATTGCTAATATACTTTTAACAAAGGACAACATTGAATTGATGAAATAAATTAGGTCAACTGTGACGGATCTTTCAAGGTTCCGCTGGATGTTTACCGAAGTTAATGACTAATCACACGCATGCAGTTACCTTGTGCATAACATGTTAATAAGTATTCAACAAGTGGTAACTTGAAGCTCCATCAACATAATTTGACCTCCTGACAACAACAGATTCACATGTATGTGTGTAAAACACTTATCTAACCTAAAATCATTAAGTTTTCATGAAGAAATATTTTATTCTGAAGTAATGGTTAAGATTGTTTTACATGTTTCCTCCGTTTTGCTCTAACTCCTGGTGGTTAATTTGTTGTAAACTGCAATATTGTGCAGATTGTCCAGCATTTATAATTTTATTTAGCTGCCTCTTGATGCTGAACAGGAAACTTGTCAGAGCTGTTTCACTTCCTGTTGTGGACGAAAACAAAACATAGCGGTGAGAGCGGAGCAGAGCTGGTAAAATTGCCCAAACTGTGACTTTCATAGAGCTAAAGTGTAACGTCTAAGTTTTTTATAGCACCATGTGATGAAATAAATATAACAATAATGATAAAATGACAAATATTACATCAACATTGTTAATTTTTCAGCAAACTGTGTGTAAATGAGGATGTTCTGACTGAGCTCTTTAGGAATTATAATCATTCTACATACAGCTGCGCATTAAAACTATTTTTTCTTTTTGTTTGTTCATGTTGATCATTTTATGAGTTGGGTTCTACATCAGCCAATGTTTCTCACTTTGTGTCTAGAGGCAACCACTTTCCTGAATGTCTAAAGAGTGATTGCTTTTTCTGATGAAGCTGATTTGAATCGATGTTGTTGTTATTAGTTGTCAGCAAAACTAACTTATGACCCATTCATTTGAATCCGGTGTGCCGGAGCAGTAAACACACCTCAAACGTGCAGATCTCGGAGCAGATTTACAGAATTCTGCCCCTAAATTGAATGCTTATGTTGAATTTGAAAAACCAAACAAAACAACAACATTTAAATATACAGTGTCTATTGTTTGTCCTGCTCAAATGAATGAATTACAGTAGCTATTCTCTGCTGTTTTCTCTCAATTGAACTTCTAAAATATGCATTTAATCTCTCTGTGGCTGAACATTATCTTCAAGACAATCTAACAAAAACTCGTATTTTTCATCAAGACATATTAGCATATGGGCCCAATTATATGAGCTATTTTATTGGCTTTTGTATCACTTTGCTGTGGCTGAAACTGTAACCTCAGCTTTCCATTTTGAGGTGGCTTTTCCAACCACATTTGTGATTCCCTGCTGAGGCTGCCTCATTATGCTGAACGTGGAACACCTGTGCTGAGATAAAGTGAGCTTTCGCTGCTTTACCAGGTGTCTCCTGCATTTCTTCCAACTTCAGTAAATACTGTAGGTAGGCATCTCCCTGTAACACACTTTATCCAGCTTTTCCCTTTATGCGCTCCAGTAAAGCCTCTCAGTGAGTTCATTTGTGAACTCACTCAGGCGGTTTTTGTCTGAGCTTTGAAAATGAAACAAAGGGCATTCAGTGTTCAATACAGCTTACTGTAGCTTATAATTCTCAGCGTAAAAAAAAAAGAAAAAAGTGTGGGCCTTTGCTCTTGTCATTCACGCTCACTGTGAAATAAAAAACGTCTAAATGTCTCTTAGAGCCCATTTATTAAATCTGATCTGATCACACAAAGTTCAGATAAAGAGAAACAGATGAGATTGTAAAATTTGATTTTCATACTCAGCACGCCTGTTATGCAGCATCTGTCACTGCTCAGTGTTGAGACGTTGTGAATATTTTGACATTATACTATTGGATTTGCCCTCTACCTCTTTTTCTTCACTTCTCATTTGTTTCCAAGAAAGATTTCTCTACATGAAGCTCCATTCGCGCCAATTTCTGTCAATATCTGCATCATAATGCCGCAGCCGCACTGGGCTCGGGCTGTTGACAAGCAAATACTTGCAATTGCCAGATAAGAGCTCGAGTGGCGCCATTGATTAACCAGGGACTTCATTATGGTGGCTGCCATTAACAATGCAACCCCATTGATTTAGCCACTGCAATGGGCTGTGAGAGAAATCAGCAAAGATAACACTAAAGAGCTGCAGTTTGTATTGGATTCACTGCAGGAATCCCAACACTGCTGCAGCCACATGTAAGACAGTGAGCCTCTGTGTAATCTACATTTCACTTTGTGCCAATGCACTAAATTAATGCTTTAAAATATCAGCGCCTCAGAACATTGCCTCTGCTATTTCCGTAATAAAGCACTGCTGCTTACTTGAATGGAGGTATAATAGGTGCAAATCATTATATATGGCTCTAATTCTTCTTCATCAGCCCCTGTGTGCTTATAATCTGTACATAGGCAGGCCTTTATTGAGATGAGGGAGAACCATGTCAGGGATACACTGGAGCGAATGTGAATCAATGCCCCTGGATGCTCTGCCCGTCATTTCATGGGGAAAAAGGCGCATTGCGTAATACTGTACTTGAAATAGCTGGTGTCAGTTGAAGTAGGCCTATGTCGCTGTTGCAAAGCTTTGCGATCTGAGTGGAGGATAAATGCAGTTGCAGAGAGAGAGAGAGAGAGAGAAGAGAAGAGAGGAGAGGAGAGGAGAGGAGAGGGAAGGATGACGGTGGAGAAACAGCACAGCTTCGCGGACTGACGCGGTACTTTTCCACGGCACATGAATTATTCCAGACAGCAGATAAAATCCAGCTGACACGTTGAGCCAGCGGCCGGAGACTCAGAGGACAATGAGTGCGCACATGTAAATAGAAACTGTGAAGTTTGTGTAACTTTAGTATAAATAACACGCCCGATATGAATAACTCTTAGGATAATATTGGTTTCCGTATGCCGCCGTAATTTTAACATGATAAATATCGCTCTACATAATTATATAAGAGGCTTCAATCGTGTAAATGTGTTAACCCCAGTCAGATATATTTCACTGCTGTCCGCACAAGGTCAGTTTGGTGTTTTTTTTTTAATATAATTTATGTTCGAATAATGGATCGTCTCGTGCTTTCTGTCTCATGACGTCTCTACCATTTTTTTTTTTTGGGCTTTTCACTCCCGCCTCAAAAAAAAAAAAAAAAAAAAAAAAAAAAATTAAAATAAACCCTATTATTATTCTTCCCCATTCAGTCCAACCTGTATGGCCAAGCCGTAACATGTAGGGAATCCCGCACAAAAAGCTGAAAAGGAAAAAGCAGCTCACAGGTACCCGCATTGCCTTTTGAGGAATCATTTGATAGCCCTATTAACTTTCATGTAACATTGTTTCTTGAAGGCATCCACAGCGCGAGCGCCTCAGTGTCATTACTGTGAGAAATGTGCTTTCATACTGAACGTCTTTTACACAAGTCCTGCACGCTGCATACACGCGGAAAAACCCTGTAGCGCGGAATAACAACAAAAACATAGCTTCTGTAAAGCCAATATTTTCCCTCAAGGTGTATTTTCTCTTTATGTACCGAAGCGATGTGCTTGGATTTAAAAAGCGAGCATTTTTTTAAAAGTTATATCGTGATATTATGCTTACAACGACAAGACGCGTGATAGACATGCATAGAAAAATAACTGAATTTAATAAGCGCATTATAATTGATACAAACATGTGCAGTTGCATGTTTGTGAATGATTCGCAGCGTGTTTAATTTTTTTCGGGGGGGTTTTTGTTTAGTAAAACGCCGTGTTTAAACTCTACATGCGTACCGATCTTACAGGACCTTCGGCAATCCATTCAAGCCAGCAAGTTTGGAGAGCGTGTTGAGTTTAATCAATTCATAACGTCGAGATGGAGCCGAACTCACTGAAGGTAACGTTTCTTATCATCCGTCCTTTTTTATTCCAATATCCGCGCTGCTACCGGATCGCAAAACCCTGTCCAAAACACCGTGTGTCTGCACCTCAGACAAAACTTTTAGTATGATTACATTTTGTGTCGCCTAAAAATAGTTCCGCGATATTATTTGTGCGCAAAAGCGGAGATGTGATATTTTTACCAGCCGTGCGTAAAAAAAAAAAAAAAAAAAAAAAAAAAAAAAAAAAGGCAACCACGTTTTGTAATGTTTGTATCCGCTCGGTTATGATTTGTTTACCAAATGAGTTTATGAATTCATTCACTAATTTTGTGTATTTTCCCCTCTTCCCTCTACAGTGGGTGGGCTCGTCTTGCGGTTTACATGGACCATATATATTCTATAAAGCCTTTAAATTTACCCGGGATGGCAAACCTCGGATCCTGTCTCTCGGAGACTTTTTCTTCGTCAGATGTAAACCGGAGGATCCTATTTGCATAGCGGAGCTTCAGTTGCTCTGGGAAGAAAGAACAAGCAAGCAACTTTTATCAAGCTCAAAACTTTATTTTCTACCAGAGGATACTCCCCAGGGACGCACAGTCACTCATGGAGAGGTAGGAACACTGATCGCATGATGAATAATCACGTCTCATTTCGCTGTTTCTATTTGTTTTTTTTAAACTGTCTGGCTCTGCATTATATTGGATTTGGCTCGGGTTTTAAATGACAATTACAAATAATTCCACTGGTTTTGCGGTACGTTTAGTCACTTGGAGTGACTGGGGCTTTCATAAACGCATGGATTGTGATATTGATGTATCCGATCGGGGGGGGCGGGGGGGGGGGATTTGTTCTCCAGTTTTACTTGAGCTCTATTTGTCTATTGTCGTGTCAACTGCTGAATGTGCACTTGTCCAGCTGCGCTCAATAAGGCTGCCGGGGCGCTCTATGGGGTTAATTGTGTTATAAAAAAAAGGGGGAAAATCCGCAAGAATCCTGCGACCGGGGCTCTTGTCATTTCATTTTCTTTTAGTAAAAGCGTGTCAAATACTGACACACGGGCGGAAATTGCGAAACGGTAAATGAATGCATCGGGATCAAACTGGCTTCAGATCGCTCGCTGCGATAGTTATTGGGAAATATTTTGTTGTTGTTGTTGTTGAAAGAGGTCGTTGACACGTTTTTAACTATGCATGATTTATTTTTTATTTTTTTTACTTTCCATGTGCACGTTTCCATCCTCAACAAAGCGATGTTGTGTGTTACATTACGCTGTTGTTGGCACAGGAAAGCAATAGTTATGATTGACTGTGGCCATATGTGGCGCTTGTGATCCGGTTACATCGTTGCACTGAATGGCATTACTCTGATTATTGGGAGTTTTTTTTTCTTTCTTTCTCTCTCTCTTTCTTTCTTTCTCTCCCTTCCTCCTCTGATGTAGAACAAATGATGTGTTGTTTTCTCTTCTCTGATACGACAAACGGCACTTTAATTACTCCTCTCTGCTTTTGATCACTCGCGGCTGCGTGGAAATCATTCTCATATTGTTTATAGGGAAGGACAAAGCCGTGTTTGTACTTGACTCTTCCGCTGATGGTTTACTTACATTCTTTCCTCTTGAGTAATAGAGTGGCTATCACATTTCCCTTTCATGAGAAAGGTGGCTATTTATGGCCGGGCCGCTTAGACAAGCTATCATCCTTATGTCAGAATTCTTGTAGGAGCTCGGATCATCTGAAGCCCTCTCCTTTTCAGCCTTTAAACACGCTGCAATTATTTAGTAATTACTTTGAGTGCATTGCGTTGCCGATTCTCAGACCACACTTGCGCAACGAGACGTGGACTCCGCCCCCTTTTTTTTTTTCCCCAAAGACTTATTTGCATTGCTAAAGTGCTCACATTCCAGTCCAATGGGCATATCTGGAAAATATTATATTTAACCAGCAGAAGGTTTGTGCGCTGCCAGTGCTAATGAAATCTCACACATTTGTCACTTAAGATAAAGAGGGAAAGAAAAAAAAAAAAGGAAATCATCTGCTCCAGTGTGTGTATTTGTTTAAAGATTAAAATCATGAGAGGAATAAGGGCAATCTCCCCAGCATAAATAATGCATTGCAGCACACAATCCTGTCTTTGAAGTTGCACAGATTATAGAAGAGGGCAGACACTGAAATAATATAATTTTGAGATGATATGTTGAAGTGCAATCTAGGTGCCTGCAGGCTGACCTCAATTAAAGGGCTTGTCAAGCGCCCTGCTTTCAGCAAATCGGACTACTTACTGTATATTACACAGTGGAAATTGCCCTGACAACTTCAAGTCAGTTTATGACCTTCACCGAGCCCATTCAACATTCTCGCTGACTTTGCCCCATAACACTAATCTGCACTGCATGAGTCAGCGAGGAACACTTACAGATGCAACCCGTAATCCCCAAAACAAACCGAACGGGTAAAAACCAGACGTACGCCCCCACATGCATAAACAGAGATGTAATGATATTAAAGCTCATCCGTCACAAAACTATGAGTCTGAGTGATGCATGTGTGAAAAAGTAAACACCAGAAGAGTTCATTTTCAGCCACACGGAGGAATTTATAAACCTGGCATTAGTCACTTTGTTTTTTCCTGGCGTATAAAGGCAGATTAACGACTGTGGAGTCACGGTGAACTGTGAGTCTGAAATCGACTGGCTCAAAAACCCGGGGTTCAAATTAGCCAGTGACTCACACAGATATGAACCTGATAACTCGCAGTGCTCAGGAAGTGTGCTGTTTTCACAAGGTTTTCAGTGTAAAATGAGCACAGGCAGCGTCATGAGGCAAAGCCACAACTTGGTGGCTTTTTATAACTGCCATTCTCGGATCATGTTAGACTCACTCTTGAATATTTTCACGCCGCATAAAACAGAAACAGAGCTTGACTTATGACATGTAAGCAGCTGGTGCCAGGCTGCTCCCTCTGTGTTAAAGATCACACCTTGTATCTTTCTACATAGCTATTATCTTTAAGCCCGAAGCCAATATCCTCCAAATACCAAAAAAGGCACGACTTTTTCAAGACATCAGAGCAGCTTTATATCGAACTTGCTCACCAGAATTGGATTACTGATTCACTTGTGTTCTCAGTGCTGAGGTATGATGTAATTTCCTGGTTATTTCTCAGGTATTTGTTTGCTCTCAGCGGCTCCTGCGATGTGTTTGCCGTGTTTGGCTGCGCTGTGCAGTGACAAGAGGAACCAACCCATGACCTACTGTGCTTGTTTTTCTTCTGTCACAGGGTTGGAGGTCAATTCCTTTTAAACGCAGCCAGCTTTAGATGCAGTTGGCTTTGGCTGGAAATAAAAATAATGATTCACTGAATAAACGCAGGCCTCGGCGCCTGTGTTTGCAGAATAGTTGATAAACAGATCAGGGGGGAAATTTATTAATCTTTTCATACTAAGTTGATTATTGGGTCCATATGTGGAGGAAGCTCTATTTTTCATTGTATCTGAGCCTGACAAGCAGTGTTTACCCCCACCAGTTGAGCCCGACTTGCTCTTTAAACAGGCTTTGTGTCGGGTTGCTCACCCATTATGACAAACCCTCTATTGGGGCCTCTGCTCTATTTGTCTGCCTGCAAACTGCCACTGACTAAACAGTCACATGTGTTTTAAAACTCATTGAGTGACACATTATTTCTTCTCACTCCAAATGGCCTGCCTCTCTTGCTGGTATTACTCGCCGGCTGTAATACTTTCTGTTTTTGGACTCTCCCATTTCAGGAGAGAGCTGTTGTAGATAACAGCTCGCCACACACACACACACTCATTCACAACACCCACTTATTGTATTCTCTGCTGCAGGCGGTTAATTGCTTATGCTTATCTTATACTATATATCCCACTTTACTGCAAATACAGCAAGGCGCTCTTAATGGGAATTCACAACCGCAGAGAATATTTCTGGATCATGTTATATTAATGTGCTATTATCATCACCTCTGATTTCATCTGACCTCTCTTCTCCTCTATTCTGTTCCTCTAGCTGACAAGGCTTTGGCACACACACACACACTTGCATGCACACGCGCACACAGACACACTGACAGGCCGGGGACTGCAGCAGTAGGCCAGTATTGATTGCTGTGGAAAACACTTTGGCATGCATCCAGAGCCATTTCTTCAGTACATGGCAGTAGTCCATGCATGTGTTTCAGTGCTTGGAAAGCCAGCTTGTAGGGAAATTAGATTGTATTCATTTGCTGCTTCTTTGATTTTTCCTAAGGGAAAAACCCTGAATGGGTAATTCAGGCATCTGGGATGCTAGTTGAGTTAAGTGTAAGTGGCTGAGATATGCGACCAGCATTTTGATGGATAAGGTCGTTCTGCTGAATGACTCGGGTGTAAATGTGATATGTCACATTGTTATGGTGATCTTTTTTTTTTTCTTTGTGCATCCATACTGCTCTCTTGTCTCGGCCAGTTTGTGCATCATACCAAATCTCCCCATTCACACAACAATAGAAGGAATTTAGAGGTGGAGTAGTAGTAGTAATAGTGGTGGTGGTGGTGGCGGTGGGGGAGGCAGGGGGCTGTGGCGGGGGGGGGTTATGCATGTGTGCATGTGTTGCGTGCATGCATGTATGCCTCCTCTTGCTGCAGAACAAGTCATTAACTCTGAACACTGCCCTCCAGTGAATTCCTCACCATTGCTGAAATAGCATGTAAATTATTACCAGCTTTTTAGGATAGTGTAATTTAAAACCTTTAAAATGTAATACCCCGGACTTCAAAGGCTATAAAAAAAAAAAGCCCACAAACAATCTGATTTTGATTTCTTTCACCAAACTGTTTTGTGTCTTTGCAGCCTAAGTAATGACACGTTACAGCATTGCCTGTTTGTCAACACACGGGAGACTTTTGCTGCTCTTTAGCTTGGTTTTTTCCACTTTGTCATTGACTAACCACTTGAACAGGCAAACATTAGCTTTGATGCATGACTCCAGTGCCCTCAGCTATAGTGGATCGTTATTATAACCTTTGAGGAGAATGCAGCCACAGACGAGAAGCTTTTGCTTAATACCCCGGCCAATATTTTTATTTCTTACCTGCGGGTTCCGAGATGGAGGACATGTAGACGTCATGCATTTAGACTTTCTTTTTTTTTTTTTTTTTTTTTTCGTTTTTCTGTTTGCGTGTGCATTTGCGAAAACACAAGGATACAAAGCTGCAGCAATTCGAGGGAGCTGATGCAGCTTTTTTAGTGGTGTCACCTTACATGATGGATGCCTCACCCACTTTCAGAACGGCTTTGAGAACTCCTGTTATCTCGCTATTCCTCTCTGTCGTTGTAAGTGCAAAAGAATGCTAAGTTCATATATCAGCCTGCCTCACGTAAGAGAAATCTGTTAATGGAATCGGTGAATAAAAGATGAGTTCAGCGCCCCGTTGATATTACAGCAACTTTTCTGCATACGCATAAACTGCATGAATTAAGAGGTGGAACATTATGTACAATAATTCTCACCTTATAAATGCCGTACCTTGAACTTTTTGTAGTCTTAAGTCAGTCTCAGAAAACATTATAATTCAATTGTCCCTGGCTTTCTCCCCAGAGCTCCCTTTTAATTCCCAGATAAGTTTGTTTTGGGACACTGAAGCCAAGGTCAGTCATGGGTAGGGGAGATAGATAATGAACTGATATTGTGTTTCATACCGTCTCTCCCTTGCTCTCGCGCTCGCTCTCTCTCTCCCTCCACATCTTTCGCTGTACTTCTTCTCTTCTCTGTCTCCTCATTGTCCGTGTCACCATGTCCATTACTCAATTACTAATCTCCTTTGGCCTTAGGAATTCCAGCGCTGACCTCTGTGAGGCAGCAGGCTGAAACCTTCCCAGCATGACAGGAGTGCTGTGTGTGTGTGTGTGTGTATGTGCGTGCGTGTGTGTCGATGTGTGTGCCCACAGTATAGAAAGACACCCACCCACTGGGAGAGCGCACCCCTTGACTCCCAAGCTGAAAGTCCTGTCTGAGCGATGAGACGCTCCGCCACAGAACGCTGACAGTCTGGAATGCCGGGCCTAATGTGCGCGCGTACAGTGGCGTGGATTTTCTCGCGGGGAATTGTTCGGCATGATATGGAATATTTCAGGGTGCATTGTTTCTAATTGGATCACCCGAATATAGAATCGGGGGAATGTCCCTGATGTGCTGTTTTTGCCACCAGTACACTGCCGCATCCATATAAATTGAATGATATGGATTTTAGGGAGTTTAATTTCAATGAGATTGCTGGAGTCATGGGTTGCTGCAACAGAGTTATCTACAGTTTCACAGCAGAAGTCAGTTTTTTTCCACTTTCAGCCCATTATGTGCAGTCATAGCAATAAATCCACTCTGTAATGTTTTTGGAGATATCACGCTGCTGCAGTAATATCATGAATTATTGATAGACGGGTGGAGAGCGAATGTAACGTGAGGCTGTTAATGTGTTACCTTGCAGTTTAACTCGCCCATAAGAGGAGCCGTTAGTGAGTATATATGTGTTTATTGATGTACTGCGGATAAAGTAAGATGTCAACATGTTAAATTATTGGATCCCGCCTGTATAAATGCTTTAAATGAATCTGTGTAGGAAGCGTCGTCGGAATGACACCAGGCTGGTTGGTATGTTGCTGATGTGTCATGTCACCTCCTGGCTGTGGGCTTGCAGTCCTCTGACCTATATTATCAAGTGGCCTGCTGGCTGTGTCTGCCGCTTTGCTAAACTATCAACTGACTAACTGGAAATGACAGCACAGTGTGGACGGGCGGCATTTACAGAGGAGCAGAGTTTCCAAAGCACATCTTTGAAGCCCAAAAATCTGAGTGATGAGCAGAAGACCCCTGCCATGCTGCAAAGCTCCACTGGAACGATTCATCTCTGAGGGGTTACGGCGCGTCTAAAGCTGAAACAATTAGTCAAATAATAGGTTTGACACAGAATTAGACGACAATAATTTTGATTAAAGAGGGATAATTGAAGTTGTTGGTGACTAATGATGATTTTAATCACTATCTGTGCTATTATTTCCTCAATTTATCAGTTAGTTTTCATGGTTTTGTCCAACTAAGAGTCCAAAGCAAAGTTTATCATCTTAATGGACAGGAAAACATTTGTTTCTGACAAGCGTTTGATAGATTGCTGTCTGCCTTATTATTGTCCTCTATTATTTAGCCACATTGATGTCTTTCAAATTGATGACTTGTTCATGCGATTTCTTTCCCGCTTTGTCCACCTGGGGTCTTGGTGGCAATATGGACAGCTTAGAAACCAGACATCTGTCCCCCACAACTTCCTCCAGCTCTTCTAGGGGGACTCTAAGCTGCTTCCAGACAAATCGACAGATATAATCTCTCCAGCGGGTCCTGGGCTGACCCCACGGCCTCCCCCCAGATGGACATGCCTGGTGGACCTCTAATAGGAGGCAAACGGGGGCAGTCAGATGTCCAAACCGCCCCCGCCAACAGTCCCCCCCCCCCCCCCCCCCCAAACAAATTTTAGATTGTCCTGTCACGAATGACTATGGTCAATTACTTAAGTTGTCAGCTTTTTTTTTTCTTTCTTAAAAATCATTTGCCTTTTTTTCTAAATGGATTATTGCCGGTATTCCCAGAATTGCATGCAAAATATTCAGGTTTGTTGCCATAATGAAGTGAGAATAGCAACACAAGTTACGTTGTTAACCAGAGCACACCTGCAGCTGGATGGAACAACAAACATCTTTTTGAATTATGCAGGTTAAAGACTAATTGTTATTTTGATCATTATCTACTCCATTATTCAGTTTGTTCATCCCACAGCCCAAAACCAAAAGAAAACCAGAAATATTCACCTTTTTCAAATCCCAACAAGAGTAACTATAGGTAAATTTTACTTAAGTAAAATTAAGTAAAAACATTTTTAAAATTCCTCATAACTTACAGTGAGCGATTTAAAAAAAAAAAAAGTTCCCAAATAGTCATTACTTTCAGCCGTTTGAATTCAAATATTTAAGTTATAGACTACTAATAATGATCATATCGTCAATCATCGGGTGGATTTTTTATTTTAAAATTTTTCACAATAATGCCTTTAAAGTTCTCAGTTCGTGCAGCCAACAGTGGAAAACTGAAGGATATTATAGTAATGAACTTAGACAACCATCATTACTCACAATTTTCAAGTCCTGGAATGAGAATTTGATACTCGATAAAAAAACGTATAAACATTTTCCGGCTCCAGCTACTTATAGGTGCCGTTTCTTCACAATATATCCAACTTAAAATTCAATATTTTCAGTATGTGACATTTTCATTTGGACTTGTTTGTTCCATTTAGTGGAAAAACTCTACACAAGTCACAGTTTCTGATTTAAAAGTATCCCAAAGTACCCCTGTTCAGCTTCTTGAACACGCAGGACTATTTATAATCATTATATCAATATTTCATTGTTTTTTCAGCCGTCAAGTTGAGTATTTTCACAGGGGTGCCTTAAAGTTCTCAGTTTGTCTAGTCACGAGTCCAAAACCCAAAGAAATTATAGTAATGAACTTAGACAACCAGCATTACTCACAATTGCCAACTCTGAGCAAGAGAATTTGTTTCTCGATTATAATAAAAACTGAAGCATTCACAGGCTCCAGTTCCTCAAATTTAGTTATTTGCAGTTTCCCACGTTATATCCCATTTTAGATTCAATATGTTTTGTATGTGACTATTTCAGCTGCACTTCTCATTTTGGTTTTGATGAGCTGTTTGACTGATCTGACTTCAGACTGAAAGATTGTCTGTGTCTGTGTGTGTGTGTGTCTGTGTGTGTGTGTGTGTGTGTGTGTGTGTGTGTGTGTGTGTGTGTGTGTGTGTGTGTGTCTGTGTGTGTGTGTGTGTGTGTGTGTGTGTGTGTGTGTGTGCATGCGATAAAGCAGATTTCATCTGTTGCAGCTCCAAACCATGTTGGGGTAACGCTCTTGTTGTGATCGTTTCTCAAGAACCGCCTGAGCTGGCTGCCTCTCAAAATCCTGCATACACAAACACAGCACATTTCTTAATTCTACAGTATTTGCCTAAACATTTCTCAACCACGAATCACCGACTTACGCAAACCACAGGCCAATATTCTCCGTTCTGCTGGCAGGCGTCAGTCGGTGCGGGGTTGTTTGTCCAAGTTAAAAAGAAATTGAAGAAAAGGAACAAACTGCATATGGCAAAGTTAATGGATGTCGCCTGTTTTTCAGCACTGCAGCTCTGCTCATAGACTGATTATATTCTAGACTGTGTTGACAGCTGCTGAATTGCGCTCACCTGTTGTGTTGCGCTCTCAAGCCGAACAAGTCCCCAAACAGGATCTGTTGACACTCACACAAGGCAGCATGTCATTCTGCTGATTAATATAGAGGGAACGGCTGTGTATTTTTTAGGGTTTGTTGTTGCTGCGTGTGTGTGTGTGTGTGTGTGTGTGTGTGTGTGTGTGTATGCTCTGGAGTGCTATTGAAATCCTTGAACGGTTGCTGTTTGACTGAGCGTGTACATCAGCTGCAGAACATTCAGTGCCTTATTATGGCTTTGGATGGACTGTACTCAAATATTTTACGGTACTGTTTCTAAATATGCTGTCAACAGATTGCATCAAAGTACAGTTGATAATTCTGCAGCGATATAATACAATGTGTTTTTTTTTGGGGGGGGGGGGGGGGGTGGCTGCAGGCTGAATGCTATTTACTGTTGCTCTACATTATTCAAATGGCCTGCTTTTTCTGAAGGCAGAAACAGCAGTCAGTTTTTTTATTGCATGGAAAGCCGGTTACAACCACCCGCCACCACTTGACAGCTGAAGACAGCTCATTATAAGAAGACCGAAAACCCATGTTTGATGTTTCTACTTAGTGAGGGAGGCACAGCTATATCAAGCTATCCCTCGCAGGCTTTTCCTTTATAAGGAAATACTGTCTCCAACTGGTTGGGATTTGATATGCCTGCAGTTGCAGATGATGTGAGAACTGAATATGGGTAATTGTATAGACAGAGCACTCAGAGAAAATCTGAAACGCGGAAAAGTCTTGTTTGTTTTTAGAATATGGTCACAAAATACCAGAAACACTTCAAAAAGAATCCACTGAAACACAGAAAAATGCAGCTTAAAATGCCAAAATAGGCTAATCTTAGAATTTCAAGCTCCTCAAAGGGAGGATTTGCCTTAAGAGTTGTTCCTCTGGATTTTATTAGATTGTTTTCGTGTCGCTCTATTTTGTCCTCCACAGTCTTTAGTTGTGCGCATAAATCTGTCAGTGTGACATGAATGAGTGTTATTTCAATGCCATCAATGTACGCACTCTTTGATGGAAATGAGTACAAACAGACATGCCTATAAATTGGAGATAAGCTCAGGTAAACATCAGAGACCTGCTCTGTGCGTCTGCATTTGTGCCTGTACACATCTGTCCTCCAGATTTCCCTGTTTCTGTAATAGCCATCTTGCCGCGCACCACTTCGTTCTGTTAGTAACAAGCACTTCAGCCATTAGCCCTTCAAATGGAAACACATTTAAGCATCTCTGCTTCCTTCCCTCTGCGCTGGACTTGTAGTTCTTCGAGTATGTGAGTTATTAAAAGGCTCTGAATCAACCTCAGGAAAAAAAAAGAAAAAAGAAGAAGGTTGAAGCACATACTGAAGGGAGAGCAAATCTTGTTAAGTAAGCCAAGTGAACAGACTGAAGTATGTACACAAAACCACCAGAGCTCTATTCAGCTTACCTCAGTGTCAACCGTGCACATCACTGCTATAGATTTACATTTATAGTTTCCTGACAGTTCCACTTTGGTTTTATTGTGCGTCAGAGAGACCTCTGGCTCGCAGCTTTTTCCTGTTCATTCATTACGCTCCCTCTGTAACAAATTGCATTTCATCTACTCCTCTACACTTTGAAGGTGTAATCATAACCACCAAGTGCGACTTGTTATTTAAAAGCATAAAAATATCTGCGTTCACGGTGAATGCCAAGGGCCCCGACTTCCTAAACGCTAATCAAGAAGCCTAAAACACCTACGTCCTCATTGACATTGATTTAACTCCTGGCACAAATTCAATTCTGCAATCATCCACATCATCCATATTCATGCTGCTGTAATTTACTTACATTAATGTGCATCCACAGCCGTACAGCGACTTGACGCACATACCAATTGGCTTGATAAATAAGGACGTTCTGTTGTTTGTCCTGTTTCTTCTGCTCGCTCTGATTTTAATTCTGATCTTTGTCCTGATTTGAATGCTATTTTCTACCCACTATTGACCCTGATTATATTCCCCTTAGTGACAGTGGCGCAGTGATGCAGCGCTTTACTATTATTCTCTTTTAATAGTAAAGTTGGCTTCATTTGATAGGCTTGTATGCTGTCTGTTATTGCTTTAATGTCACAACTAAATACCTGTAACAATATGGCTAATCTGCATAATGGTTTCCTGTTATTTTGATACTTTAAGCTCTCTGGATGTTTTTTTTCTTTTTTTTTATATCAAAAATGCTAATAATATAATGGGAGTTTCAAACGGTTTGATGGTTTTTCTAATGACAGAAATTGCTGGTGAAAAAAAGGTTAGACAGTTAAAAAAGAAAACATTCTCATGAGCTGAATTGTTTTCCAAAATGCTCAGTAATTGTTAATTGTGTTGTTTGTTTTGTTTTGTTTTGTTTGGTCTGATCTTTTAGGCAGAAATTGGTTGTGTAATCGTTTACAGACCCGAGTGGTTCACCGTTGGCCTCAGATGTTGAAAAGAGCCCATCTGCATATCTGGAGAACGTGCTTGTTTTCACATGTCTCTTCATCAAAAGTGTTTTGGAAGTAAAATATCAATCTTCTTGTGTTTGTTGTGACTCTCGTTTCCTCTGCGCCGCCTCTTTCCAGCACGAGGTGATCGCGGTGTCTGAGAAGGTGATTGTGCGGCTGGACGACTTGGTGAAGTGGACGGTACCGGATTTCTCAGGATGGGCCAACGGTTTGAAGGCCGAGCCCCTGAAGGCCTCCGTGCTCCGCGAGCTGGGGACCAATGGGAGGAGGGAGGCCCTCCACCGCTACAGGGAGAGCACCCTGACCAGCGGACTCAACTTCAAGGATGTCCAGAGGGAACGTGCACAGCTAGGTGAGCAGAAGCATCAGTGTATATATATATATATATATATATATATATTTATTTATTTAAATGCTTTTATCTTCTTTTAAAGATTACTGCAGTGTTTTCAGTTTTTCTGTGCTGCAGTGTCGAATTGTTATGTATTTGTGTCCTGTGTTCACCATAAATCATCTGATGTTTATTGTCTTTTTGGTTGGTTTAACAAGTGTTGTCTTGACTGGAGTAATTCATCAGTATGTAGTTGGAATTACTCCTGATATAATGAGCTGAGAATCACACTAATAGAGGCAGGCTAGAGGTAATGGCGACGTGTTTGCCGGCAATATTACCATCTTCCAGCGTAACAGCTCTGTTTTTGTCTGAGTGTGACAACAACAAAGACTGCATTGCAAGAAAAGAAAATCACACAATTCAGCTGGCAATGTCTTTAAATAATTGAGTCCCAGCAAACTGCAGTCTAAAGCACCTCTGATACCTTCTTATCCATCAGTTTAGATCATAATTGGCTGTGTAGCTCAGCAGCTTTAAAGATCATTGCCATGTGTGTGTGTGAATATTTGTCTGGTGTATTCATCATGTACTCGATGCCATTAAGCGTCAGTGAATGCTTGATTCTTGAACCGGGCTCTTGGGTTCTCACTACACCATTAGCAATGAATCAGGCCCAACATAAAGCTGCATGTCTCTGCGGATGACTCATCCGATGCAAATATGAAACTCTGGCATTTGAGCCTAATAATCAGAAAGAACATTACGTTCCCTTTGAAGCCGTTTCCCACTTATTCGCCTCTGTCTCACAAGGCTGTGATGTAATGCCTAATGCTGATTGTAGCGGTGAATTACACCGTAGCAAACACGCTAAAAATACCATCGCAGTTTCAGTTGTCAGGTTCTAAGTATGAATCCTGGAGATTTCAGCTTCATGATCTGCAGTTAATTCATTTTTAATAGCCGTTTTATACCTAAAGCCTCAGTGGAAGTGAAACCGCTACGGGCTGAGAAAAAAAAAAAGTGGCCTTTTTCCGTGGAAAATGGTGATTTATTGATGACTCTTGTAGTGTTTGTGCCGTGCGGGCGTCTTCCGGGAAGGGAAGCTGTTGTGTTTCTGTGTGATGCCATAATGCCCTTGATTAGTCAACATTGCTTGAATCTCATACACAAAAAAGGACAAGAGGATCAATAATGAATGCTTTGTTGTTATTCCACTAATCAATATTGTGTGAACGGGCTTGCGTGTGTGTGTGTGTGTGTATGTGTGTGACTGCTAGTTTTCATAAATAGATGTGTCAGCTTGAGTCTCAAATAATATCGTGTTCCATATCTTGGCTTTATATAAATGTGCTGTATCGTCCATATTTTATTGATGTAACCGTTGTCAGTTTAATAACCTGATGATAACGCCATTGTTACTGAGAGGCTATGAGCGTGTGTGTGTGTGTGTGTGTGTGTGTGTGCGTGTGTGCGTGCGTGCGTGCGTGCATTGCTAATGAGCAGCGCTGCTGTTAATGACTCCATCAGGCTGTTTCTAAATGCACTTGTCACTCCGATGGGACACTCCGCCAGAGAATCTGCCCACTCAGCAGAACGGGCTCAGACTCTGGCAGGGCACCAGAGACATGCGCGCACACACACACTCACACACACACACATTGGCACACACACATGCAGACGCGGAGCCGCGCGCGCGCGCACACACGCTACACATCGACAATCAGTAGTGTGCACTCACTTATCCATTTGTTTGTTTGCTCGCTACATCTTTGGCGTGTGTCAGTTGTTGACAGTCTAACAATATGAGAGGGGCAGAGAGTTTGGGAGAGAGAGACGGATCACTTATTCATCAAGGCAAATGAATGTTAGTCTGAGCAAGGGTTTGCATAGAAATATGAAATATGCCACTGCAATGCTGCTGACTCCCAAAATGAAATATTCATACCACAGCAGCGGCAGCAGCATCAGATCAGATATAAAAGTAGCCTTAAAGCGTCCTGCAGCTGAATGTCCCGTAATTCAGTGTAATGTGATGACTCATAGAATAAACTGGCTTTTTAAGGATACAGCTCTACTCTCAATCTTTTTTTCTTTTTTCCTTTTTGATTGTTCACTAATTCGCCGTAATGGTGAACGATGGAGTTGCTGATTGTTGAACTCTGGCTGAAGTGCAGCTATGTGAGAAGAGTTGGATTGTTCCCCATAACAGGATACTGCAGCAATACCACAGCCTGCACAGAAAAGCATTGTGAGCTAAGGAGCAATAAAGTGTGCCATTGTTATCGAGGGAAACTGTTTTTTTTTTTTCTCCTCCAAGAGTGTGTCCTAACTTTTCCTGGCATGCTGCCAGTCTGAATGAAGTGCTCTGTTATGTATTTATGTCTCGCATGCAATTCGTGAAAAAAAAAAAAAAAAAAAAAAGCCCCAACACAAATGTGTTGGATGACAATAGGTTGTTCTTGATCTGTGTTACACAGCAGGGGGGAGGCAGAAGGGGCAAAGGGGGGCTTTACGGTTGAGAAAGTGAACAAAGCTCGACTTGTCCTGTCCTCAGAAGTGGATAAAAACTGAAACCAGAGACGCCTGCGTGAAGTAATTAATTAGAAACAGGTGACCTTCGCCGCAGCGCTGCACCATTGACAGTCTCTAAAACCTTCCAGGCAGAGAGATGATTGGTATCATAATTCAAATTCCAGCTTTAGTCGGGCTGCGTGTTTTACAAGAGTCACATACCAGGAATAACATGGCCTGTTCCTTGACTTCTCTTCAAACTGTAATATTTCTCTATATATGTCATTTTATGACTTTCATTAAATCGGTGAGATCAGTGTGATGGCGTAATATGACATTTTTATAAAATTTTGCTATAATTTCAGCTTTTTCTTCAAACAACAAACACAAGTCTGACCTCACAGAGAGCTCATAATAGCTGCAGTAAGTAATTATTATCAGTTTTTCCCACATTGCTCCAAAATTTAAAGCTCTGCACGTGAGGCAGTTCAAGTCCATCTTTTAATAAAAGTGTCCATTT
This sequence comes from Lipophrys pholis, assembly GCF_963383615.2. Lineage (NCBI taxonomy): Eukaryota > Metazoa > Chordata > Actinopteri > Blenniiformes > Blenniidae > Lipophrys > Lipophrys pholis. The sequence continues at coordinate 6,193,577 of NC_137642.1, read as the reverse complement.
TCAGTCTAACGCTTGCCGCCGTCCGTCCCATTATATATATATCCATCTCACTCTGTGTACCTGCTGAGTTATCGTGGGTGGTTTTACATCCTGCCAGTTCACAGTTGGCATTTTCTTGGCAATGGATGAAAGTATTCATAACACAAACTTCTGATCAGTGCTACAAGTCCCTTCACACACCAGCATAAAACAGGAATAGATTTAAAGGGGTGTCTAATCGCCTGACATTTTCCCACCACAGTGCTGAATAAATACAATTTGTTACATACTTGACCAGTTTACTGCTTCTAGAAACAGAAATAGTCCTCAAAGCAGTTTTCAGTTGTAACAATGTGTCACGTCAGTCTTTTATACTTTGAGAAATGTGTTTGTTGTAGCGTTTTGTGTGTGTGTGTGTGTGTGTGTGTGTGTGTGTGTGTGTGTGTGTGTGTGTGTGTGTGTGTGTGTGTGTGTGTGTGTGTGTGTGTGTGTGTGTGTGTGTGTGTGTGGCAATGTTTGGAAAATAATAGAAAGTACTTTATTTTTAACTGTAACAAAGTGGAGAGCTGCTTATCATTGAGACTGGGTACAGATGGAGTTGCTCAATAGCAACTAATAGATATGGCCTGAGCTTAAATGAGATAATCTTTAAATGAACAATGCAATTAAATATAGGCCATGGAGCCAATTACAGAAGAAAATATTGGATAATAGCGACTATATAATGTGTTTAAAAATGCAGAAATATGAAAAAGCTTACTTATAGGGAATTTTAAGATGACATCTGTCGATCATGACTTTAATGTATCCCTGATCTTTGTCTAATTTATTATCGTAAAGGTGTAATCTTAATGTGTTTAATGTAGCCTACCCTCAAAACACATTAATGCAGGTATATCTAGAGTAGCGAGCATGACCTTAATTTGTTAATTGATCAATTCTAATAGTTAACGTTACAAAGAAGACCTTTGACCTTTAGAGGTTTATGTAGAAATTTAAATCTATAATGTACATGTAAATATGTTCCAAATACCTTTTCTTCTCTGAAATTAAAAACAAATATTACATTCCTGCAAATTGACTTCCCAGAATGCACACAGCTAATGTGTTTCCTCAAGCTCGGGGAGAGTGATGTATGGTGTTTTGCACTTCTTATGTAATCTGTAATGTAATTCGCTTAATCAGGTAATGCAAACTGTCCACTCAGTTTATCTTGTACGGCAGTGTGCATTAGAGCTTCTTTTTACAGTTCAATCCACCAGGGATGGCTTGCCAGGGAAGTTTACATTCTGCCCCTCTATCTCTCCCCAGAGGACTGGCCTGATTCCCTTTTTTTTTTCCTTTCATTGCCGCCTACTGAAATTGGTTTCTGGTCGTATACTAGGAGGCCGAGCGTTTTAGAGCTGTATCTGCTGATACAGTTTGTTAGCTTGTGCTGAGAGAGAAACAGGGAACTGTAAAAAGAAAATAATAAAAAATTTACAAAAAAAAAAAAAAAAAAAAAAAAAAAGGAACTTGCACACAAAGGATGACTCCTGCTCGCAAAACACCTCAATAGGTTTTGTGTTTTTTTCTTTCCCGGAGCCTCCGGTGTGGAAGTCAGTGAGCAGATTGCGAGTTGAGATGATACGGGGGGATTATACAAGGTCGGCGCTTGTGACTCCCGCATTCAAACAGCATAGATGGTGTTCATGACTCCTGCCCTCGCCTGTGGTATCATCTATAGCCGGTTCATCCGTCAGTGCTGCCAGGATCAGGGCCCAGTGAGAAAACATTCAGACAGGAGAAAGTCACCGCGCCGACAGAGGGGAAGAAAACACACGGGAGTATTTCAGGAGGCTTTCGTCCATCTCCTTGACTTCTTCTGCTAGTTCTGTGCTGCGTCACCGCATGAAAATCACAGTAAATAAAACCAACATCAAAGGAAAATTGAATGGCCACACCGGTGCTGGTGTGCTGGTGAAAGCTTCGGCCACATGGGGTGGGGTTTGCATGATCTCCCTGTTCAACGCCCCGCAACCCTGCGTTGGAGGAAGCAATATAGAAGATAATATACAGATGCTGATATTTGTTTAAAATATGAGCTACTTGCTGTTTTGAAAGCTGCCGTAACTCTTAATTTATCTATTTGAGTGCACCAGGAAAACATCGTTCACATACCAGGCACGTAATTGTCATTGGAAGAAGTTCATCATGCAGCTCTTTGCTGTACAAAAAAAACAGATTTATCTTTCCCGTCCGATATCTCCATCAATGTCCAGAGTCAAATATCTGGTAATACATGTGAATCAAAGTGCACTCTGTTGTGAGACGGTGTACTTGAAATGAATGAATTTATGGATTTTTTCCCCTTTCTACTCCTAATAATCGCTGACCTCCATTATACCATGTAGGCTGTATATTTCAGGTTAAGCACTTTACATTCATTTGAAGGGTGCTTTGGTCTAAAAGGGAGTTTTTTCCTACACATCAGGAGCAATTCTGAGTGCAGTGTCTTGCATAAGAGCACTTGCACATGTGAACAAGAGAAGCCAGGTATTAAAGCATCTACCCAGTGATAAATGGCTGATGTTCTCTACTGGCTAATTAAAAACACTAACATGAGTCCAACCACTGTGGTGTTTCCTAATTTAGGTCATTGAAAGTAGTTTAAAAAAATACAATAAAAAAAACCAGACATTTTCAGTCTGTCACGCGTAATGCAGCAAATATTCATATATAAACTATTTAGATGTCAAATTTTAGATTTATTACTCTTATTCCGATTGCTTTTCTCAAAAGCTCTGAAATCTTATTCAAAAAATCAAGAGTCACAAATTTGATGTTAGATTTTACTCATATTCCGTGTTTTTCACAGCTTTCGAAGCGCCGAAGTGGTTTTATTCTGTTGGTCATGAGAACTGAACAGTGTTGTGTTTTACCTCGATGTATATTACGTTTCACATCTAAAATATTCAAACTTCTTAAAAGGGTGTGAATTGTTAGGTCATGCCTCTCAAGATCGTCTTTTCTTGCTTAAAACTGAAAACGCCTGCATGGATGTTCTCCAGTTTTGTCCCACGATTCAAAAATGTGCATATTAGTTTAACAGGCGTATCTACTTGTGTGTGTGTGTGTGTGTGTGTGTGTGTGTGTGTGTGTGTGTGTGTGTGTGTGTGTGTGTGTGTGTGTTTGCTAAGTGTTTCTGTTAATGTTTCTGTGATGGTCGGGTGACCTGCGTAACTTCCTCGTCAAATGTTAGCTCGGTTCTGGGTTAATGATGAAGCAGGTAGAAAACATGGCACAGGGGCACTTGGCTGTGAAGTGTGAGAGTTTTGAATGAACGACAGAAGAAAATGAGCTTATATAAACAGGCAGTGATTCTTGTGACATTGAAAGTTAATCAAGCTGCAACTTCAGAAGGACATCGCCAAATTACTCCCTTCATAGTTTACTTAATACTTATATAAAGTCTCTGCCTTTCAGTTTATTTATGCACAAAATTCCTTGCGCGTTTCCCTCAGGCTCTATTATTATACACGTATGGGAACAAAGAGTAGATTTCGCACTATGGGGAAGATTGCGTTGTGCCCGTCACCAAGCTCTTAACTCTATTGGCAGACTTTTGTTGAGTATATTTAAGTTTGTCACTTATATTGATTGAGCTGGAAGGCGCAGCAGGCCAGGGAGCCACGTCGCGGCATTTCAGGATTCTTTACAGCCTCACCCATTCGGGGACAGGACGACTGTATTTCCTTTTGATGCAACATCTGATCTGTATGCCAGGCTTGGCACATATACCCGAGTTGATATCCTGACAATATTTCAGTCGGAACATTTCAATTTGATGTAGAGGCTAGATTCTGTCCCTTTTCAGAGGCTGTTCGGAGCGTCACCGAATGTTTATGCGGGTAGGAGCCGGTGATAAGGAGACAGACAGATGCTGTCTTCTCATGGTTGATTTGTCTTGGTGACAATACAGAGGAATATTTGGGACTTTGAGTCACTATCACACGTGGAGCCGTTTTATGTTTCGAAAGCGACGTGCGAAGGAGTAAAGCGGCTTCTTGGAAAAAGATAAAGACAAACAGGGTTGCCGTGTTAGAAGAGTAATGGTATGTTGTGACTCTGATAGAGGAGGAATGCCACGCTTTTTGTAAGACACACTGCCACTGTACTCCTCCGTTCAGAGCATGTGGCAGATTGTATCAGTTGCACTTGTTTGCTTTCCGCCCCTCAAACATATTTGCTTCCCCTTCTGCTTTTTTTTTTTTTTTTTATTCCGCAGAACTAATTCTAGAAACTGTCTAAAATCTCTTTTGAAGTAATTTAATGGAGTGTTTGTATTGATTATGTGCCTTTCCGGCTCCACCCCCCCCCCCTCCGTCCTCTTTTCTCTCCTCCTCTGGTATGTCTTTTTTCTCTCTCTCTCTCTTTTTGGGGGGTTTATGGCACTATCTTCTTCATTATGCTCAGACCTGTAGGAGAGAGAATCACAAGCTGTTTTTCCTCACTGATGTGCTCATATCATTAATTCCCTTCTGACTGTGGCCTGGCCGGAAGCCAGAGAATTCTAAATCTGTAAGCAGTAAATTGTGTGCCGGGGTGGAAAAATCTATTAGATGTTTGAGCATGCCTCGAATTTGAATGGGAGAAAGAGAGAGAAAGACACACTGTGGGAGAAAAAGAGAGAGCGAGCGAGCGAGAGAGAGAGAGAGAGAGAGAGAGAGAGCGAGAGAGAGAGAGAGAGAGAGAGAGAGAGAGACCACCCAACACCCGAGTCGTATCCTGTTATGGCTCACACCGTAATCGAATTCAGCTTCTTTGGACGGCTTTATTCATCAATAATTTGTGTTATTTTATTTCTGGAATGTCACATAATGTGTTTTTCGAGGGGGGGGGGGGGGGGGGGGGGTGCACAGGGTAGGAGGGGGTGGGGGCGGGGGGATACGAAGGCTGGTGGATGGTTAAACAATGAGAGCGGCCTCAGAGGAAATGAAGAGCTCCATCTCTCCATTAGGGAGGTCTGAAACAACAGTTGTGTCTCTCTTCTCTCCATTAGTCAGGTCTGGAACAACAGAGATGCTATTGATGTGACCTCCGCCAAGCATCTTAAATAGACCGAAACCGAGCGAGGCGCTTTCATAACACACCGGCTCGTCTCCAGCCCCCCCTTGGACATGTTTCCTCCATGTATTTTGTTCGATATTAAATCATAATTTCCTCATAATTCACTTAGTATCAAAAGCTCGGGAGGTGCATGGATGATGAGGTTTTATCTGAGACAGATTTGCTTTCTCTTCTCAAACAAATTGCCTGCTTGTTCCAGTTACTCTGACTCATCCCGAGGTGTTACCCAACCAGCAGGCTTTCTGCGGAGATTTCTATATTATCAGAAGTGATGATCATCTAAGTATTACAGCAACATTAATATTGCAGCCTCCCCCTGATTTGTGTTTCTTTCGGCGTGACAGTTTCACATTCTGCCTTCAGATAGATGGATCGGGATGATTTTGTGCCGCTCCGTAGGCATTCAAGACATCACAGATTGTACAATTAATAAGTCTGCATATTTTATGAGCATGCCAGTCCATCTGCTTTATGAATGCATGTAAAACTGTCCTGCTCTGGACGCCCTGTTGTGCCCATTAAAAGGACTTGAAAGTCAAATCAACTACAAGAGGGCAAAGCACCGCAGCAGAAATATTAACCAGCAGGTGATTCCAAGGCGCAAACGTCAGACTCCGATGAGTTTGCAGCCTTTAGTATTTACTATAAAAGAGTTTAGAGACAAATATATTATTTTCACTTTTGACTCCCACTGCGTTTCTGTGCCATTTTTAAGCAATAAAATAGTTATAATTTGTAAAGTCACAGTTTAAAAAAAAAAAACACCATCAATTGCAGCAATAATCATTTGAGCCTGCCGCAGCTTTTGCTCATCCTTCATTTGTACTTTTACTAGATTTTACTAAAGTTATTACTTCTGCTATCAATAGACTTCTCTCATGAAGGCACAAGAACATAATTCAGACTATTGGATTTCTTGGACAAGTCTTTTTAATTCAACGCCACGAATGAGCGAAAGATTTTTGTTGTGACTAATGTGTTGTTGCAGGCACAGTCCAGAAACCCACATTTTCATCTGTTTATTGAATAAAATCGCGTTTAAAAATGCCAGTTCTGACTCCTAATAAAAGCAGAGCCTGAAATCCTGGCTCATTATTCCCAAGCTTTTGTAGTTACATGATTTAACTAGTCCGGGCTGTGCACGTTTATGATAATAACTTTAACTGCTACACTGCGTGAGGGTGTGTGAACACTGAATAACCGTTTAATTCTACCGTGGCATTACAGTGTTGGAAAAACACTTTCACTCAGACCTGTGCCAAGGTAAAAATAGCTTCCGTCGCTGATTGCAGTTCAGCTTCCTCAACATCCACTTAATATCTTTCATAATCTGTAAGGCAGAGCCGAGCAGAGCCCGGCTGCAGGATATATACTGTAGAACACACTAAAGAAGACACACTTTTGGCTTGGTCGGAATCACAGTGTTCTTTTCACAGCACAGGGGTAATGCCTTTTTCTCTACATTGAAAGGTAATTGCAACGAGAGCTGTGATAGATTCCAGACCTTTGGTGGGAGCAGTGTGTGTGTGTGTGTGTGTTACATTGTCATGCATACTTCAAGGGGCGATAATTGCACTTTGCGCTTTTATTAAATCAAAGATCTAGAAGTGACGTAATTTGCGTTTGTAAAATATCCCGGTGCAGATGGTGCAATATATTTTTGTTTCTTTGATATATTGGCTGCCGGAGGAGTTGGACGGAGCGCCCTCTCTGCAAACAATAGATCATTGATGCTTCTCTGTCCTCTTTCTCAACCTGTCAGTCCATTTCCTTGTTATGTGGTGGCCCGAGGAGCACTCGGCAAAATGAGAGGCATTCAGCCAGTCTTGTTTTTCCCCCCCCCCGATTTTCCTGTCAGCCATAACTCAGGGAAAAACTGTTGTTTCATTCAATGTGTCAGAGTGCAATATTGAAAGTTAAACAAAAGGCCAGTAAGGCCAGTCACAGATTCCCTCGGTTCCCGCGAAGGTGAGTCAGATTTATCTTGATAGAGATAATTGTCGAATGTGGGAAAGAGCAGCTGCATTCAGCACTCATGAGAAGAAAATGATGTCTTGTGACACACCCATGTTAACAGTCAACACACACACACACACACACACACACACACACACACACACACACACACACACACACACACACACACACACACACACACACACACACACACACACACACACACACACACACACACACACACACACACACACACACACACACACACACACACAAAACTGGCGAGTTCTTACACAAACAAAAGCACTTGCCAAATGATTTCACTGATTCATGTTGTTTTCATCTCATGTCATGTCACTGTTTTGTTATGTTGTATACAACCGATTTTCCCCAAAGCAAAATAAAATAAAAAAAACCCCAAGAAAGAATAAACAAAATATCTTTTACTGTCGTTTTCAAGTCAAATCATACATGTTTCATTGTGAGCAGTAATAAAAACTGCAGTAATATTTAGAGACATAAATTCGGGCATGAATGGCCAGCGCACATAAACTTGTTATCGCGGCGCGTACTTTTTCCACAGAAGTTCTTATCTTTCCTGTGCCATGTCAGACAAGCAGCCACAAACACCGTATGGGTGCTGCGTCACAGTGATTGCAGAGCTGTTTGTAAAGCACAGGATGGAAGTTTGCCACATTAGAGGTCATGTTCCGTAGTCTGGAGTGAAGGACTTTAAAGCAAAGCTGGCTTCAGTTTATAAGAAATTACCTGCTTGTTTCGCCAGATACTGTGTGTTTTTTTTTGTGTATGTGAGAAACAGTTTGTGTAGTACTGAGCTTGGGAACTTCAAACAGAGATCATTAGGGCTTGTGGAGTGAAAACAATTGTTAGTGGTTGTTGTTTTTCTTTCTTGTGGCGCTGTGAAAATGTGTAATCACAACTAATTGCACGGCAAACTATGCAAGGGAAAATCCTACAGATTGCATCTCTGGGATTTGCTTTTGTGTCTTCAATATGCTTTATATCCATGATAGCACATAAACAAGGAATGCGAACAGATGGCACTGGTTTTTAATGACATATTGCTATCTGTAACGTCTCCCTTTAAGCCACGGACTAAAACGTCTCCCCCTAGGGGAGCGCACCGCTCTAGTTGTTATCATCCACTGCTAATGTCAGTCTTTTCTTCACCACATTGTCAAGTTCCCCCAGCTAAATAAATGCAATGTAAATTGAGTATTGTGCTGGATGTAATTATTGAAAGGGGTTCCAGTTGGCTTAACTGTACGGGCTGTTTATTTAAAGCCTTCCTCCCCCGTACTGATCTGATGATGGAGGGAGAGATAGAGGGAGAGATGTTCTTATATAATGACAGGAATTTACAATGGAGCCATGCTGAAAGACAACAACACCCCCTCCACCACCACTACCTCCCTAATATTTCCAACAAACACCCCCCCCCCCCCCCCCCGCCCCTCTCTTTCTCATTACAGTTTTACCATTGGGAAACGTTCCTGTCCCAAATAGCCTTGAGTATTCTTCTTTTGTCCCCCTCCTGCTCTTTCTCTGCTTCATTCCTTCACTGAAAACATATTAAATCATGTTTCCTTTTGCACAGTGTACGCCCTGAGAAATAAGTCTGAGTTGATAATGAGGGGCCCTTCTTTGAGGAAATACACACTGCAACTTTGATCTAGAATGGCATGTAATTCCTTGCCTGACCCAATTCCCAATCTCCTGATAAGATGTTGGGTTTTTTTTCTCCGCCTCCCTCTCTTTTTCCCTTTACCCCCTTTTTTGCTCTAACCTTGGAGCAGAACTCACTCAAATAGGAACTTGCTGTCCCATTAAAGATACATTCAAAGCCAAACATGCCATCCATTTCACTCTGCCGGAGAAGGATGTGTGAGTTTGAAATCGCTGCCTACTCCAGGCGGAGCCACGGAGGCTCCCTATGTATTCCTCTTGCTCTCCATCGCTGACAACCTCCGAGATCTCTGATCACAGCTGCTCAATTGAGTTTGTGTCGGACAGAGCCGCGTGACAAATGAGAGTGGCCGTCATAGCAGATAGAGTATCATCACCTGGGTGTAACAGCTCTTAGGCTTGTTTGAGGAGAGGTAAAAGAGACTTGGAGAGGGCTTTAGGTTTGTTTGTGTAGTCCAAAAGGCAGCTGCATTTCTGCAAACCAACGACACTTGATTAAATTTGCTCCCTGTGGTATTTGCACATTTCAGGTTCTTGCAGAGCAGCTTGTTTTTTGTTTTTTTTTCCAATCTCAGAAGTGACTGCGCCATAAGTGGATTGACCCCCCCCCCCCCCCAAAAAAAAAAGCAACAACCCAGCAAGTAGCCTTTCATTAGTCAGGATGCAGCCGGGGACCAGACAGCAAACAGTGTTTAGGGCCAATCCATCACTTCACTGAATGGGATGTGCACATAACCAACTAGTCCTCCTCATTTTAAGTGACAGCGCGGCCTTGAACCTTGTCAGAGTGGCACTAATATATTAATTATGTGTTTATTCACAGCTCCTTTTCTCTTTCTTCGTGTCTTCTTATTACTGAAGCTACAAAGTTCAAACAAACTGTTTAATTGTTTATATCTTCTTCTTTCCTTTGGAGGGAAAGGTAATTTTTTCTTTAAAAAAAGTGTGTGACTTCATAATATTGGGGCGAGCGCGTCCCCTTGGTAACGTTGTTCATTTCAACATCTGCTTCCTCAGTGCAGTTAAAGAGCTATTTCACAGAATCCTGAGCAACTCAAACCGAGCCAAACAGGAATAACACTGTTTTAGGAGTGTTTTCACACAGTGTGACTTCTATTTCAGTTTCTTTGCCTCTGCAGAGAAAAGACACGCAGAAATATCTTCAAATTGATTTCAAGTACGTTATAAGTCTTTTTCCCGTATGGATGAAACGTGCTCAGATTTCGATGTATGACCAGTGTAAAATAGACATTTCACCTGGAATGCAATGTTTTTTGACTGAAGGAGGGAATCTGCACATGCACAGGGAGAACATGTAAACTCCATACAAAGGCCCGAAGCCCAAACTGGAACCCGTAAGTGGACTAAACAGAAAAAAATAAAACATTAAAACATCAACCGCACTACCTGAAAGCAAGTGTGACAAAAGTGCTTCTTAAGAAGTTCCAAATGTTGTCCTGATGGGACTGACTCGGTCACTGTCATTGTGCTCGAGCTCAGGCTTCCACTGGGTCAACATTTCTCAAGTCTAACCTCGATGTCCCTTGAAAATCTGTAGTTCACATCCTCACGACAGCGATCAGTCCGAGCTACAAATCATTTCATCCCAGGCACCATGAAAGAAACAAAACAGGGCCCTTCGGAGCTCTTTTCTGAAAGCTCATTTGTTACGGCGCCCCCGTTGTTTTCTGATAGTCAAAAGAACCAATTTGGGTTTTTGACAAGGAGCCCCTCTGAATAATTCCTTCATGTATTACAGGACCTATTAAATGCAAACTTTTCAATCTGGCAATCAATAAGGCAGGCAGCTTTCCCTGGACCCGTGCCAGACACATTAGGGCTGCGAGCGATGGTTGCTAGGGAGCTGAGCCTGCTCAGGGGAAAGAATGTTTAATGTAATAGAATCACATAAATCAAGTGGAGGAAAGTGCTTGTGTTGTTTTGTCTCTTCTCTTCTCTTCTCTTCTCTTCTCTTCTCTTCTCTTCTCTTCTCTTCTCTTCTCTTCTCTTCTCTTCTCTTCTCTTCTAAAATAATAATGATAGGTTAATATTACTCCCAGATAGATTTCTGTTTTACATTAGAAATGTTTCCTTTGCATGACTTTTGAAGTTTATAGCTTTTTATAGCAATCTCACAGTCGGTGCATTTAACTTAAGAATCTAGGAAAATATAAGACATTGACACAGTATTGGCTAAATGCGTTGTGTACTTTGAAGGAGGCAGCAGACCAGTAAAAAAAATAAAAATTTTGTTTTTATTCTATCTATCTATCTATCTATCTATCTATCTATCTATCTATCTATCTATCTATCTATCTATCTATCTATCTATCTATCTATCTATCTATCTATCTATCTATCTATCTATCTATCTATCTATCTATCTATCTATCTATCTATCTATCTATCTATCTATATAAAATAGGAGTGTAACACTCCTGCAGCATGATGGTATGGGATCCTTTTTTTTGCAAGAAGCACATTATATTTAAGGATAGTCGTACTCAGGCGTGTATAGGAGGTGGCAAAAGGATTAAAGAAGCTTTTACAGTAATCCAGTGAGAAACGCATCCCGTTTGGAGATTTTATTTTTAAGCTTGAAATGATTCAAATATGTGATTTTGGTCAGTTTTAGTATGATGTTTCACTAGTTTAGATTTATGGTCAATCAGCGAGTCCCAAATAAAGGGTTAATACGGGTGTGTGTTTTTCAAAATATGCTGCGGCCACCCCCCCCCCCCCCCCCCCCCCCCCCCCAACCGCATGAACATCTGGGAAGGAATTAAGCTGAGCTGAAGTAGAATTTTTACTGTGTTTTTGCATGTGTATGCAAGTGTCTTACAAGTGTGTGTGTATGTGTGTGTTTTTGTATGCATAGCAGTGCGTCCTCAATCCTCATGCCTCGCACTTGAATAAATTGAGGTGAAAATTATATAAACGGTTCTTTTTTTTCCCCCTTTGTCACAGGCCACCGCCCCACCCTACTGAAATGAATGAGGCACTTTAGTGCTTTACTATAATTAAGAACAGGAGTCAGCATGCATGGAGGGCAGTCCTTTCCCTTCCTTCTATGTATCCCCCCCCCCCCCCCCTTCTCCCCCGTGTTTGCCCTCTGCACAGCTTCATTGGAACATTTCCTCTGACTGTTAGTGCCCTTTTGTGGGAATATAATTCTCCAGGAAGAATTAGACACATAAAAGCTGGATATCGCCTTTAAAGTCACAGTCACTCCGCCCATCTGATACGCCGAGTCTCTTTAATATCTGCGACCTCCACACTGCAGTCGATTTACTCAAACCTGTCCTGCAGCAAACGCCACTTTTTTTTTTTTTTTCTCATTTGTCCGGCTGTAAGCGCAATGTGTTCCAAACGGTTCGTATTTATAGCAAAATATGGCTGAGTGCACTGCTTCAGTCCCAAAACAGCAGACTCTGCGCTGAACAGCCATGCTCAACAGTTGGTGAAAATATGAATCTTTGGCACACACTTGTGTTTACAAATGAAGAAGTGGAATATGCTGCCCACGAGTTGCTGTGAACACTTTGATATGTTTAAGATTGGCCGTAACCATCACGAGTTAGTCCTGCTTTTATTGTAGCAAAATATATATTCCGAGAAGCGGAGGACATGTAAGGTCTGCTCATTGATGTTTTCAGTGCCTTTTGTGGCCTCCGAAAGTTTTACGAGCCCGATATCTCAAATATTATTGCTGCATACTGCTGTTATGTTATGTGTGCAGTTTGAAAGGGATGTTTGAGGAACCCAGGAGGGGAAACTCTCACTCACACAGGGAGAACATGCAAGAACTTGAACCAGGCTTCCTCTCGCTGTGAGGCTGCAGTGCTTCCCACTACACCTGGAATAATGCGAAGCGAAAAAAGACGCGTCACGCTTTTCTCGTGTCTCTTCAGCCTCTAAATGCTCCACTGCATTTACTAACGCTGACTGTGTCTGTTTGCCGTTTTGTGCAGAGCAGGTAGTGCTGACTGCTTGCTGTGCAAACAAGCTGTAAACAAACAAATCAGCAAACCAAAACACTAAAAGAGATCTCCAAACTGATTGTGTTTTTTTTTTTTGGGATGTTTGTATGTTTAAGCAAAACGACTTCTTTCACATGACGCACTATCATCATTCCACCGTCACTATGACGTAATAGATGTTTACTCCCTGCTGCTACATTTTAAGAACACATGAGAGTCACATTCAGGAAATAAGACTTTTTTTTTTTACTTTATAAATAGAGAAGAAAGGTAAAATGTTTCAGAGAATTTTAATTTATTTTCCCTCATCATGCTAATTTTATTCTGAATATGATGATCTCGAATAATATTATGGTGACAAAGATAAAAAAAAAAAAAACTTGCATTTTTTAATTTAATTCATGATTCTTGAATTGACACGTTTAGCTAAAGTGTAAATTTTGAGAATAAAAGTCAAATTTAGAGGGTGGTGTTGGCATTTTGTGAACAATGTGAAAATATTGGCATAAATACCAACTTTGGTAACAAATATTGGAACAGAACCAGAGACTTTTTCACAGGAAAGACTTCTCATGATCCAAAACATGCTGTATTCAGGTTGTCAGATCTGGCCTCACAAACCAAAAAGCAAATTGTAAAAATTTCAAAGAAAACATGATTTTTTTATTTTTACAAATATCTTAAGAGTCGCGACACAACACAGATATCAGTGACGTTGCCATGAGAACTAGCTGCCTTGTTACTATCAAACTCGCCACAAAGCCGTGCTGTCATGGTGAGTTTGGAAAAACACCCAGAATGCAACAGCTATAGGAGACGTTTCTTTTTTCTTTTTTTAGACATTTCACTCTATTTTGCACCAGAAAGTGTCTTTAAAATTGTCTCAGTGTTCAGATTCTAGTCATTTTCAGGAGGGATTGTTTGGCTTTGAAAAAGAAAAAACTTTAAAGATAATCTATGAATGTTTTTTTGGCACTATTTTCTCCACTCTGTTTGACACCCCTGTGCTGAATGAACATCAGCTTTGTAATAATAGCTCAGATGTTCCTGTGAGCTCACCTGCAAGATGAGCTAATGTAATCATCTCATAAAAGTTAAGAAACACAACGTTAACTGCGAAAACAAGGCGTTTTCTCATTGCTTGTGTCAAGTAGTTCACTTTTTAATGAGCAAAAATGTTTCCAATATGAAACAAACAAAGGAAAATTCATTGAAATATTCCACTCTTGAGAATGAGAGAAAGCGACTGCTGGCATTAATCGGAAATAACTTTATAACTTTATTAAATGAGAAACTTTTTTTTTTCTCATGTGGTGATTCTAATACACCATCTTCAGGCACCATTATGTACCAATACAGGAGATAACCTCTAATACTGGCCGGTTCAGGGTGACCGCTGAAGATTTTGTGTGACGTCCATCTGAGAGGCCGTGTGTGCATTGTGTGTGAGAGCACAGCTCGCAGCTGATATAATGAGCAGAGGAGAGGCTCATGGGTGTGTGTGTGTGTGTGTGTGTGTGTGTGTGTGTGTGTGTGTGTGTGTGTGAATATCACGGACGGCCACTGAGTCATTTGCAAACACCCTATGTTATTCTATGCGGATCCATTAAACAAATTTGAAATATTATTAAAATTTCTCTCCCTTTGAAAGGAATGAAAATAAATAAAGTGCGCGTCGGAGGCCGTGTGATCACTTTGCTTTGTTTTACTCCAGTATGGTGATTTATTGACGCTTCATCCTCTGCGTGATTAATGCGATTTTGTTTACCACACAGACTAGGTTGCAATTAGCGGAATGTTCCAGCACATTTTGTTTTCATCCGAGATAGTGTAGTCATTCACAGATTGGATAAGCGGTGAATCATGCGAATTCAATGAATTTATTTCTTTGTTTTATGTAATTCTCTCCTCGTATGAAAACACAAGGTTGCCTGTAGTGAAAATGCGACGCCCCCGCCCATCATTTCCATTTCGTGTCATTGGCAGATGCTGTTCCCTCTTTATTTGGTCAGGTTTCAATAACATGAAACCAATAGCCAGATCGGGCGCCTGCTGCTGCTTATATGGCCCCCTCTCAGTGTCATGTCCCCTCATTGAATAGTGGGAGAGAGAGAGAGAGAGAGCGAGAGAGCAAGAGCGAGAGGAGGTGGATGAATCAGAGAGATGTGTTATATATTATGAGAAGAGGCTAAATGGAAACAGGGCAACCTCAGAGATCAATACAGAGCACGGAGAAGAGAGCCTGCGGCATGGAGCCAGAATACCAAACAAGATCCGACTCCTTGCTCTCTTCTTCACCAGTCCATTACTTCTTTTGCCTATTTTTAAAGCACGGGGGTTTGTTTTGGTGTTACCGCATGAGTATTTAAAAAGAAAACATCTAACACACAAGTGACATTTTTGGCCGTGGGTTACACGCCTTGCCATTTCTCGCCAAACCTCACAAAAGCAGCAGGGGGATCCAGTAAATTCCTCGGCCGGCCAGATAATGTGGAAATGTTGACAACAGCAAATTTGAGCGGAGTGAGTGATTTAAGGACTACAGCGGGCGACAAGAGAGCACGAGAGTAATGGTTTTCAGCTTTTTCCTGCTCGTCTGTGACAAGAGAAATGAGCACACTTGCCTGAAAGATCTTGTCAGAGCTTGTGGGCAGTGTGAATATTTTTAAGCTGCGCTTGAATGTAAATGACACAGTTCACATGAGTCACGTTGTTTTTCTTTATTTATTTTTTTAATTAGCCAGCGCAGATCTGCTTTTAACTATCAGCAGCCCTCATATTAGGGTGAGTTTTATTCCCAAAACCTTTAAAGTCGCTACAGAAATCCTCCAATAAAGAGCAGAGGATCTCAAAGATGCTGCTTTTTTTTTTTTTTTTTCTTCTTCTTCTTGTTTTTCCTGGTTTTGAAATCCTGTGATATCAATGATGTTTCATCTCTCACTGCAATAGCTATTCATCCAGCAGAGCAGCTGCTGCAACCTCAGCTAATGAGTTTCATGTCGTATGCAGCATTTCAGAGATTTTGATTATGGTGAGTAATTTATCATGCTTGTTATGAAAGAAAAACAGACATTTTCTTCCTTTGGCGTAATCACACAAAATAGTCTTCAATTCTCCCCGGCTTCATATACTGTCTGAGTTTGGTCACGTCATACTTATTTCCACTCCCGTTTCCCCTCATGCAGTCTCCTCATTTACCCTTTTTCACGAAAGGCATTTCATTAAAGGACAGGCTGGCTCACGCAAATATTTTCCCACACGAAGAAAAAAAAAAAAAAACCTGCTCCGTCTTTTTGCTGTTAAATGTATTTTTTCATATTTATGAACAGAAACTGTGCCCTATGTTTTTACAGAGCGTTGCTTTTACTATGCTGGAGTAGATTGAATCCTTATTTTTAGTGCACAGAGTGTCTCATGACAGCTACTGTGGCTAATGACTTTAACAGTCGGCTGTGGACCGCAGTGGTGTTGTTTACAGTGCGATACAGGAAAGTAATATTTCCCATTTTATGGCGTCTTTAAAGGACTTTGTTGCTGGCGTTGCACATTAATCGTGAGCTTTCCCGTGCTTGAAATCACAAACAATTTTCTAAGTGTGGAAGCAAATCTACAGGGAGAGACTCGCGCTCCTTTTCTTTTTTTTTTGGAGGGGAATTAATGACGTCAAAAAAATGTTTTTAATAGATTTTACGAGTAATCGAACAGCCTTTTTTTTGTTAACCTTTTATTAGAAAAGTGATCTCGGTTCATGACTTGTTTCTTCTAAACTGACAAGGATTAATGACAATCACAGAAGACGTGAAAAATTGTTATGTGACACACTAAAATAGACGCTGCTTGTGTGACACTTTTCACTTTTGTAATATCAAACTTCTGTGGTAAACTTCACATATTGACATAAGCTCTAATGTATCTGGCCTGCCTGCCTTCTGAAAGCACCTACTACTCCCACTTAGTGTAGAAATTCACCCGATTGAGTCTTTTTCTTCTTTACATATTGATGAAATATGAAAAATGTTGACACCATATGTAGTCAAGGTACATAACACAGCATCAACAGACATGCTGAACATCCAACATTATAATGCAGTAGTACTGAGTAATGTTGTGTCAGCAAGAGTATGAACCCACAGCAGAAATCAATATTACAGTATATCCCATTTAGGCACATTTATATCATGAAATTTATGCGATTTTGGTCCGTTTTAATCAATTTTCTCATGTTTTACCATAAATTAAAGGCACATAATGGAGTTGATTTTTACATTTCTGGCATTAAAAAGTTCTGGATTGAAATTGACCCTTGAAATACCCTTTGCAACGTCGCTCGGGTTGAAAGTCTTTCAGTTTTAGTGAGTACCTTATTCAGGGTTAAGCTCTTTAAGTTCCCCAGATATTCAGCTTAGAACCCCCAGGTGTTGTCACATACCTGAAAACAAGCCTCTAACAAAAGACATTTTCGCTTGATAAATCAATCATACAATTGATGACTTTTCCCTTCCTCTTGGCCTAATTGATTAACAGCCTCGCAGCTTCCACACAATTCCTTTTCATGTCGATGCAGCACGAAAATCGGCTCATAAAAACTGATATTGTTGACAAGCAGTTATGAGTGATTTGTGCGTTTTCGAAATGCACCGATGTGTTCAAGGGAAAATTAAATGTGCGAGACGTCTGCGAACGAAGTGCCGGTTGCCAAAAGCGTCTCAATGATGAGCAATTTTGAGAGGAAATCACATTTTGGAAGACAGACAGGATGCAGGCGCAGATGTTGCAAAAAGCACAATATGAATTTCATCATGTTTTGCATGAAAAAGTTGCCATGTGGCACATAACCCTCACATTTCCTTGCTGCTTGAAATGCACCATCAAAGAAGAGTTTCTCCTTTGTTCTCTCTGATGGATCATTGGCAACTGTAAAGTGGATTTTTTATTTATTTATTTTTTGAACAGTATGGCCCTTCAAAAAGGAGAAACACTAAATGTGATGTGCAGTTGTTTAGTTGTGCATGTTGAAGTCACAGTGAGCCGTTTCCCAGTGGTCAGCACACTGAGCTAAAAGTTTTCCAGTGAAGAGAAGGGGGCAACCTTCACTGATGTTCATGGCTGATGTCAGTATTTCGTGCCACTAATGAGCCTTGCAGATGGACTCTTGTATGTAATTGTCTTCCTGACGTCTGAGCTGAAACATACATTTCAATCACGGTGACTGACCCCGTCGCACAAGTGGTTCGGTGACGTCTGGACGCTCGCCGCAGCCGTGTAACGTCTGAAAATGTTAGAATTTGATTCCTGTTAACATTTCTATTTGCATACTACAGAGAGTTGTTCAGTCATGGTTCTTTAATCTGGGGATTGTTAGTGGGATCAGCCCCGTCTTGTCATCTGGAGACACAGTGAGACTCGTCCACGCCTCGTAACGCACTTTTTTTCTTTTTATTCTGTTCGAGCTATAGACTCTTCAAGCACGGCTGAGTTGCTTAAAGTTCTGCTGCCATACTGATAATAAACACACAAATGTGTATGCTAATATCACACCTTCTTCAGTTTGCATCAGCACATAACAAAATTGGATTTTAAATTACTTTAATCAATCAGTTCAGTTTGTTTTTTGTGTGCCTGACACAGCACATTCATTGCATCCTGCTGTGGATGATTTCAGCCTGCTAGTATTTTCTTAATATATGTTGTTTGTGTGAAGAAACACAAGAAAAATATGTAGACACGTTACTGTTTAGCTGCTAAAAACAAGTATGCAGTTGAATATGCACTTTTTTTTTCACCAATTCTGGAAGAATTTATGTAATTATTTACTGCATGTGTATATTTATCTGAAAAAGGTGATTGAAGAGGATTGAGAGCAGGTTGCTAATTCATTATGCAGCAAGACATGGACTCCATATGATGCAAAATGAGGCTTTTCCGGACATCCTGGAATCAATATGTTAAATATTCCAGTTATTAGATGTTAAACTTTGCATTGCGTGCTTTCAATCAGTTGCTAAATTGAAAAAAGATTAAAGTGTCAATATTATGTACTAAAATATTTAAAAGAAATTTGCTGATGATAAAAAATGTTTAATTTAAACAAAGGTTAACATGTCTATTGGATGTATTTTGAATTGAGTCTATACATATGATAGACATAGACCTACGTCAGTAATTAAAAGTTACTGATCCATTTTTTATAAGATTTGTTGAACTTAAAGTGAAGTCTGAATCCAAATCATCTCCTCTTCAAATGCTCGTTCATTGCAGGTATACTTCTGTTGCAAATATCACACAAAACAGGTTTTTATTCCAGCAAAAAGAGTGAAATGATCCCAAACTTCCCATGTTTTAGTTCAGGATGTTGCTACACTGACAGTCGCCATATTGAAAATGTCTCATTCTGCAAAAGTCGACTGTGAAATTCATGTGACTATTTCTATTGTCCAATTATGTCGACGACATTAAGTAATCCGTGGCGCCCTAATGTGAAGAAAACACATAAAACTGTGGTAACTGCAGCACGACATCTAAAACAACCCGATCTCCATACTGAACTCTTCCCCTGCTACAAAAACAAGTGATTCTTGTTTTTCTGAATTTCTTGAAGACACGTGTCACAGGTAGATGACATTGGGGATGATTTTGTTTCTGTGGCATACCGAAGTACACCACAGTCTCCTCTCATCCGGTGGAGCGAGTTGAGCAATCACTTTGAACATTGAGCAATCAGACTTGTGAAATCAAGGTTACACAGTGTAGCAGGTAATAAACTTATATCGTAATAAACGTAAATCTCTTGGAGATGAAGTTTCCAGAAATGTCCATGTAGAATACAATGTGATGCATGTGTTTAATGCATATAGCTGCTTTTAATAATCTCAATTATAGTTTATTTCACTTGCTTAATAGAAAAAGGCCTGTCAGCATTCAGTGAAGAAAATTGGCATTATCACAATTTCTAAGAGGCAAGGTATACATCTTCCAAATTTGAGTAGTTGTTCATCTATAATCAAAAGCAAATGCTGTTTTAAGAAACCCAAACAGCACATGGTATATGTGTAGAGTCTGCGACAAATTAAGTACATATTGGTAATGATAGTTTCTCGGAGTCCAGCAGTACTGATTATATGGATTTGATGTGTATACATCCACAAGTGGCAGAAATAGAGTTGGCAAGTCAAGAGTGTAGAAAGTGAAGGAGCAGCTGGAGCGCAGCGGAAAGCGGCAGGCCTGCGGAGACTGGAGCTTCGGTGGGATCGCTGCAGCACACTTTGTGGACAGTAATGGTAGGGTGACAGGTCGCTTTAAATCACGGGGTAGAGTCACGGATCAACAGTGACCACATATACTAAACAACAGGAAATCAGGATCAAATTTAAGCGAGAGAAGCCAAGACGTCCAGGGTTTTTAATCCTGGCCATGAGTCAAGCTCCAGAAATGCTGGATTGTACAATTCCTTTAAAGCAACTGGATAGTGTCTTTCATTAGGGCCCTCTTGGCTTGTAAAGCCACATGTCTTTCATACTCCATGCCGTACCTCCAGTTTTCTGGTATAACTCCAAAGTATGAGCTGAATGACTTCATGATGACATCAGGGTGAGTTTTGAAGAGTTTCAGAAGGAGTCCCAGCATCCATGTTACAACCTCTTTAAGCGTAAGACGTTCATGCGCATTACTTAACGTCATATTCAACTATTAGCATTTGTTTTCAGTTTAGGGGTTGTGTGCTTGTAATTTATTGACTGCTGCTCGACTGAGTGGTTGTAACGTCAGCTGTCCTGTAGAGCAGTTATGACCCTGACACTATTGTAGTTTATGAGGTCAGGAGCTTTACAGCGTGTTCTGAAAATAATCTGCAGCACCGCAGCTGTTTGATCAACACGCCAGCCGACCGCGAGCAGAGGACAGACGGGCCGAAAGAGGGAAAAACTGAGATCCTGAGAGAAAGAAACAAATTGCATACGGTTCTCGCAATGTCTCCCAGCTCTCCGGCGACGCAGCCGCAGCCAATTAGAAGGCTTGCATTAAGATAGGGACGTCCTTTATTTTTAAAAGGTCGTGCCGTAAGAACAAAAGGAATTTTCAAAGTGTACATACACTCAATGTACATTACACGCACCGCGGCACACGCGCTCACACTGACATGCATACTTTACAACGCCTTTGTACAGTTATTAATGCCCCGCGGCTCTCCCTCCAAATTGAATCTAATCATGTGAAATGCTGCGAGGGTCCTCGGGAGAAAGAGCAGGTCTGACGGTGACCGCTTACAATCAAATCCCTGACATTTGGAAACAAAGCCCCGCTCTACCTCTGAGCGGTAATTGCGTGCGACAAATGCCGCAGTCTGGGATAAACGTGTGCGTGTGATACGCATGTGAGAAAATGTTGTGTTTTTATACATCTGTGGCACCTCTCGTGGCGCACGCCGTCCACGTGCGTGTTGGGTTTGTGTGTGTGTGCTGCATGAATGGTTTTAATAATTTCTTTTGAAGTGGTCATCATATTGCAGTACAGTGGAAATAATTACGCTAATTGTGGGGAACGCAGCTGCTGTAAATATGTTATGAATGGGGTCCGTCTTTCCCGGAGCACGTTTTAGTGATTTTTATCCCGAGTCCAGCTTAATAAAACAAAAAACCCTAAAGTGGGTAAAAATGCTTTTTTTTTTCTTCTTTCAATCTGCTAAACCAGCTTGTCCTCCAAAATGCAAGGTGAAAAGCTGGCTAGTTAGCCACCCCTGAAATATTAACTTACTGGCAGAAATTCCCATGAATGTCATGACCAAGGGCTTTGTGAAAGCAGACAGGACGGTGAATAATTCATACCGAAACCGTGTTTCAAACTGCCCGACTTTGCTTCATCAACTGTTGAACCGTGTACTCGGCATTGTAAAGCTAGAAAAATATTAGCACTCCACTTCAAACAACAGCCTATAGGAGCGAGCCCGTCTGGAAAATGTGACATTGACTGGAGCTCAAAGAAACAATGCACATGCATAATTTGTCTGCTTTTACAGTGGCTGCATTTTGAATTATTATGCAGCGTTGTCCTTGGTTTCTGCTCTGAGGCACAGAGTGTTGTCCTATCGTGAATATATGATAGTAAAACAAGATTAAAGAGCTATTAGTATGAGTCCCTGCCCTCATGCCCCCCTGGGAGCGTTTGACCAGGGATTCCATGTTTTATTTAGCCTTGTTTTGTTAAATGTAGTCTCATATATCATCAACATTGGAGCTGAATCTACTTCTATTTACATGTTATGCCCTTTTTCAGGCAAACATTTAGCAATTTCAGGTTCTCACATATCAAATATTGTGTCCTTTGTGATTTTAATCTCACAAATTTGAAAATGTGCTCTTAGTCTTTTTGTAGTTGTTATGTTGTTTGATCAAGTAATATGTGAACCAATTTACGAGGCACAAAATGGAAACATTTGGGTATTGTTGGAGGTTATCTTAATACCTTTTTGTGCCTTTTTACAAGAAATCAAGACAAAATACTTAATCATAGACAATTATATGCCATTTTCATAATCTGTCAGAAAGTGCAAGTACATTTTTCAACATTGATTGCACTGAAATGTCCCCAAACTGAATATATTTCTCAACAGAAACTTACCTGAGAGGTTTAATCCTGAAAATAAATAACCAACAATAAACAGAACCCCCCCCCCCCCCCCCCCCCCCATCACATTATGCGGAACATCTAATTGTTTGTTGTTATGTGACAACATAAAGGGCTATTTCAGTATCTATATATACTCAGGTCATCTCCATTTAATGTTTTGTGGATACGATTTAGTCAGTTTTACAGAATCGCTGTTTATTGCCAGATTGAACTCATTAGATTTAGTCGAGCATGTAAATCTTCAGCAGTATAATCCAGCGGGGAACAAACACCAGCTCCTATATTGTCTTTAAAAATAGGGAAATGTCTCTCTTATAGCTTCAGATTAGCGCTTGCACAATAATTCTTCTGTGAAAAGACTTTTTTTTTTAAACCATCTTCTTCTGCTTGAAACATAACTGAGCATGTAATTAGCTGTAGATTATATTTGTGTTATGTGGGTGGCAGGAGATGCCGAGTGTTATAATTAACTAGCAGTAACCTGGAGCCTTGACAGCCAACTCTCTGTGTGTTAGCGGCATGAATAACATCAACATATAGGAGATGATTGAGGCGAGGATTATACAAGAGAAAATGTCATGACCGCACGCTGCCAGTAAAACTCAGGAACCTCTTTAGAGCGCTTTATGTCTGGCCTGTGTCTTTTTTGGTTTTTGTAACTTTATTCTCCTGCAGCGCTGTGTGTTATTTCACCAACATTGTACTTGCGTGACTTAATGTTGCGTGTTTATTTTACTGTATATAAGTCATAGCATTTCAAGGTGTGTATATGAGGCGCAGATGTCTGTCAGTTGATTCGCCACTGAAACATCTGAGTGGAATATCAAAACAACTATATGATGGACTGCCACAAAATGTCACACGCACATTTATACCCCTCTCAGGGTGAATTGGATAAACTTTGTTGATCCCTAAACGATCATCCAGAACCATCGGCAGATGACAAAATTTCAACAACGTTGAAAAAAACAACGCAATGATTTGTTCCCATGCTGCCTTGAAATATACAGATAGAGGAAACTACAAGTATATTTAAGTCAAACTGAAAAGGTGTTTGTGTATAGTAAAATCTGAATATATTAAGTTAAAATCACTCGTATTGTCATGATGCCAACATTTTAGTTGTTAAAGTCCTTAAGAAGTAGCCAAATACACACATTTGTTTAGTTTATTCTTGTGTCTGTGGCCTGGTTGTTGAGTTATCTTTAGATCAGTGTCAAATAATTGAGAAATAATAAAGATATGCATGCTTCAATTTTTCCTGCTTCCTCAGTTTTCATCAGTTTTTCAGGTTTAGTATGTGATTGTATGACAATATAACTTATTTCAGTGTTTTCAATACCAACCAGAGCTGAAGCTGGACCCTCTTTCTCATTTCCATCTGTCAGAAATGTTGTAAATTCCATTTTCCAAGATTCATCCGAGCCTAATTCAGGAAAAAAAAAAAATAATATGAATATGTGTACAATGTTGATGTGGTAATATATCATAACCATCCCATTGCATTAAGGTATTACACAGATGTATCAGTTTATCATGGAATAATGTGACAACCTTTACATTATATGGAGGAACTTTATCTCATGCACCATCAAATGTGGCGATAAATGCAAAATGATATTCTGCCAATGCAGCCTCTGATACAAGCTAATTTCCACAATTTTCAATATTTATTATTATTCATCAGCTGTAATCTCGCTCATCTCTTTCTAAATACACGCCGACTGCAGGCCTGATTCACATAGCCTTCTCTTTTTCTAAAGGTTATGATGTTCAGAGATCCTCAGATTGTTTTTGATTACCTTGTCTGTACATTTACTAGGCTGTAGTTTGCAGTCCTGTGAAGTTGAACTAATTTATAATTTGTAATATTATTACATTATTGGTTGTAGTTATTACATTCGTAAATGCCTTTTTAATGCTACTTTGATATTGGATAATCGCACAAATGGTACGAAAACTAATACAATCATTTTCAAAATGTTGTTACACGATTGGAAAGTTACTGCGTTATGGATTTTATTACATTTAAAATAAGTTGTACAGAGGGGCCATTTCTTTAAATACATGTCACTTTATGGAAAAGTCATTTATGCGATTTATGGCGCTATAATAAAATGGCTAATTCTATCAGTGGATCAGTTAGTTCTTAAAGACAGGATATATTACGCGCTCCGACCAGTTAAACTTGATATTGTCAGTGAACCCAGCTTCAGAGTTTCCCTAAATTATTTTCAAGTATTGTTTATCACAAATGTTATAACAGTCCAGCATGTCCCAGTTATTCAGCTCTTATTTCAACACATTTCTAACTCAACATACCGTTCAGTGCCATCATGTCGTCACTGTGATTGTGAACACGTTTGCAGAGCTTGTCACTTAGTTCTGTTCTGATGCGTATCTGTGTAATATTTAACCGTCTATCAGCATATCGCCCCGGTCTTTATGACGGTTTATTGTGTCAGCTCAGTTTGTACTTCCTGTCCTGAGGTTCTCCAAATAATAGAAGAGATTTCTTTTGCCAGCGAGTTGTCACAGGCGATAAGGCATGAGTCAAACTTCAACACCGGCGCTGTTATTCACAAACTCACTTAAAGGAAAAAAGCAGCACGCAACACGGCGTGGCCACTACCTGTATGAATCAGTGAATCAGAGTGCGCAATCACTCTTAAAAAGCTGTGTCCCCCCCCGCGACTTGTTTTGTCTATACTCGATTTTCACACATTTCAAGGTCTTGTCTAAACTGCTCCAACATGAACTTGCTTGTAGGAGAAAAAAAAAGCTTGTCAATCAGAATAGCGAGCATGAAGAGCTGTTTTGACATTCCTTTTCTCACCCCGGCAGCGATGCATGTCATGCACTTCAAGCATGCAGCTCAACAACATTACATGTTTGTACAGTAGACTTGAAAAGCCGTCTTGTCTGAGTACTCACATGTGTTATTACTACCAGGAATGGATGTGAAACTTTTTGTGAAAGCTGTTTAAAGTCACGATGAAACAGCAGCTTTATAGCATCTCCATGAACTTCCTTATAGACGTGAGGAAATCATTGTGGCTCAGGTCTCAGCAGGCAGCAGAGGTGCATGCATTTTCCATGAGAATGAAAAGATCAAGGTTAATCAGCAGTAAACACGTCGAGATTTATTGAATATTCATGAAAAAAAAATACAATTTATCTATGTTGCCATACATGTATAAAATGTTCCTTTATTTATTTACCTTCTTGGATTCACTATGAGTCGACACTTGCTCCAGAAGAACAAAAGTAAAGTCTGACATCTCTAATGTTACAGTCAAGCTGAGGTGGTGAGGAGTCAAAGGATCATATTCACAGCACACTGGCAGGAGATGTGCCAGAATATAACAGTATCCAAAAAAAAAGAAGAAAAGATCTATGAGAGAGAATAAAGTAATAAAAGCTGAAGAGAAATAGAAGAGTGAATGTGTCTTTAAAATTAAGTGCTACCATTTTGTACAACTCTTACAGGAGCTCCTGGAAAACAAAACGTTTCCCATTTCCCTGCAAAGCTTTCCTTCTTCGATGTCAAATTAAATTGTGGGTGTAATCTCCACGGGCGCGCTAACTGTGTGTCCGCTCTGTGTGTGTGTGTTTCAGGCCAGGAGGAGGACGGGCGGAAGGTCCTGGTCCTCAGTTACCCCCAGTATTGCCGCTACCGCTCGGTGCTGGCGCGGCTCAGGGAGCAGCCGTCCTCGCTGCTCATCGACCACACGGTGCTGGCGCTGGGCGGCATCGCCGCGCTGGGCGGGACCACGAGGATCCTGTACTGCCGCGACACCTTCGAGCACCCCACCCTGCTGCAGAACGAGAGCATCTGTGACGAGTTTGGTGAGTGTGGCAGCTGGAGGTTTGATTGTCGCCCCCGGATAAGTTTTCCCCATCAGCTCATCCCAAATGCCAACAGCTATTACAGTGGCGGTTTATGGCGTTTGGAGTGTTGCAACGTTGCGCCGCGAAACATCAGACTCTTCACGCCCTGATCTGTGAGCATAAGCATGCTTTCAAAAGCCACTCCCACAGTTTCAGTTCATCTCCAAATTCCAATTATGTCATTTGGGTTACCCAGACCATTTGTTCAAGTCGGCTTTTAGTGGAAAATTGGACATTTTGGATCAAGTCATTTAGTGCTATTGTGTAAAAATCCAGTAAATGAGCTTGAGTCCATTTAAAATGTTAATTTTGTGTTAGGCCACACAATTTAAATGAAGGCCATTAACCCTTTATCGGGCACCGGCCGGAACATTTCAACCTCAGAGAGCCAGCATAGCATAAATATGTGCATAGGTATTAACCATGCCTCTCTGAATGGGATCAACAGTCCTGTTAACAACTTCCTGACGGTGCATTTTTCTCCTAATCCAGTGGGCTTTCAATAGGAAATATGCTGAATTCACACATGAAAAAAACATCACATGACTCACTTGTTGGTTTTCAAGTTGAGAAGTGACACATCTGGGTGTGGAGAGAAGCGAGCTCACCAGATGAGTGAACCGCACTGCTCCGGGCTATGAAAGCTCCTATTTCCATATCATATCACAGTCTCTGTACAGTCGGTTAACAGTTTGCATTGTGGGTAATGTAGGCGCAACGTTCTGTGAGAATGTAGACAAAATGAATCCACTTTATCTGCTTCTGCTGTATTTATTTGCGATCCTCTCTCTGTGGTGACGCTCGTAGTTAGAAAGTGAAATCACAGATTTAATTGGCTTGTTTCTTCATTTCCTGGAGCAATTAATCCTTTTGTTCCGATAAGTGTTTTGAGCACGCAGCCAGAAAAAACTCTGGGTGTTTTTATTACACCTGAAACAAACACTGAATGTTGTGAAGCAGGAAAAAAAAAAGGACTCCCAATGTTCTGTTGTTTATCGCCCGGTATGAAGACGTCCGTGCCACTTTTTACACGCCGTCGAGGTGGAAATCATCCGTTTGTGTGCTGAGGTCTCAAATCGCACGTCACTGCGTTGTTTATGTCGTATGGTTGTCCTTTTTTATTCGAGTGAATGGAAGCCATCTGAACATGCTTTTGATCAGCGCTCTTTCAGTTTATTAGGTTTGAAAGAGGAATCCAAACTAATCCTCTCTTTGCTTTTCAATACACTCTCACAATGTTCTTTTTTTCCTCTTCTTTCTTCTTCTTCTTTTATTCTCAGTTTGTTTGTCCCCAGTGGGGTCCTTCTGTTTATGAACACAAGTGACTGCTGTTCAAACATCCTCATCAGTCACACCTATGAAAAGCCGTCTGTGGTTCCAGTGAGCAGGTCTGAAGTGCTGGGACACGTCTATTTGCCATTCACCGTGCTTTGGCTGCCGCTCATGAATCCACACATTTTATTAACCCCGCGCTGGTCTAAGACAAAGGAGTAATGCGATTCATCTCCCTTTATATTTCCTTTGCTTTGGTAGCTCAGCGGGCTCTTATGCAGCGTCAATTTGACATTCACAGTAACGGCTCCTCTGGTCAAAAGTCATTGTTTTTCTTTTCCTGTAAATTTGCCAGTAGGTAATTGCATTTTAAGAGAGCAGCAGAGGTGAGACCAGAAGGGAAAACGGTTTTAGGCATAGGAAAATAACTTATGAATAGTAACGCTAACATCCTGTGGCTGCTGTTGCTCATTCACTTGGCTCAATAATGCCATTCCTCTGTGAGCCACATTTAAGCTAAAGGTTTATTTTCATGGCCTCAGGGAATTCAACTCTCTCTCTCTCTCTCTCTCTCTTCCTTTTTTTTTTTTTTTTTTACGAAAGCAACCAAATTTTTAATGCTACTCACATGAAGGCTTACCAGGTTCGCAGCAGAGTTTTATTTCTGCTTGAACTGCTGCTCAGAGACTTGATTGTGATTTGTTTCAAAACAGCAGAGCTCAGTAATTTTCATCACTCTGGCAGGTGAATGAAGGCCTTGAGGGTGTCTTACTTATAGGCACACACACACACACACACACACACACACACACACACACACACACACACACACACACACACACATACACACACACAAATGTTTGCTCACATGCACTCAGAAACATACACAGCTGCTGAGTAAAGTTCTCTTGCCATTTCCTGGCGCCATATGAAAAAAACAGCTATAAACGGCATATTAAATCTGCCTTTATTAGGATAAATACCAGCACTGTGGACACGTAAGAAGCAATACTGAGCAGCTGTGAAATATTAAAAAGTTAAAAATTGATCTGGGGAACAATTTAAGGACTTTCTTCAATGCTTCCCTCAATGCTAATTCTGACCTTTTGGATTCTGCCAAATCTGCTGTGGCAGCTGTAATAGCCGTCCGTCTTGTCTAGGCTAATTCATGAAAGTGTGTCAGGCTACCTCGGGGGGTAAGAGAAGATGAGGGGGCTCAGTGAAGAGAAAAGAGCAGAAAAGGAAAAGGAAAATGTGTTATTGCAGAGTTTGAGCCAGCTTGTTGGTACAGTGTTGTGTGAAATGCAGCCATCAGATGAAAGCCTGGCGGTGAAAATCCAGGCGATTCCTGGAAGCCGGCTTGTGGATTCAACACGGCACTACAGCCGTTGCATGTACAGCATAATCACGTTGAGATTTACTGTCTAATAAGCAGCGTATGTTTTTTTTTTTTTTTTTTTTCCTGCTCACGTCTATTTGTATTTCAGGGGATGAGTAATGTCAAATCTGCACGCTCAGCCTGCTGCAGTGTTGTACATAAAACCTTTGTTTCCTCTCAGTGTTGCGCTCTGATTTTACTCGGTAATGATGATTTAAACCGGGTTGCTCTGGATAAACCCAACACTTTCTCCCATGTTGCCTTTTCGACCAGCTTGAGCAAAACTGCAGTTGCGTCAGTTTCCAGATCTTTAGTCCTGTGATCCATATTCATGTTGAGCATCGCCTGTCACCCCTGCAGCTGCTTTCCTCACAGGGAATGACACAGTTTTTGTTTATAATTATCATGCATTCTCTGCCAGCGTGGATTGATTATACCCATGCTACTTCGTGTCCCCAATTTAATTTCTTGCCAGGAGGAATGTAATATCGTACCACTGTGAAAACCCACAAACGGGAAATATAGATGGGTTCTTTACTTTCTGTACGCACACTCATGTACTGAACAGGAAAAACCTTATATAAGTCTAACGAAGGTGTGACATACTGTACTGTAATAATATTTGCATTACTGAGGCTCCTCTGCTGTGAGAAAAACCCAGAAATAGTTCTGAGTGGGCCAAATGTTCGCGGTGCTGAATGACAGATGACAAGGTTTAGGTTGTTGTTATAAGATGTCACAGCTCCGTTGAGTGTATTAGTCACATTAATTTGGCGGCGATACTGCATTCGCTACAAAGCAATAACATAAACATTTGTAAGCGCGACCCCAGAGGTGCTGTATATGATACATTTTAACAAGATGGCCATCTGTTCGGGAAAATATTATTGGCAGCATTTTTTTCCTTTTTCTCTGATTTGAAAGTTATGCAGTCAAACTGCTGACCTTCCTCTCCCCCTCCCTCCCCACAGCCCTTCAGAAACCCAACACTCCTTGTGTGCACACTGCCTAAATCAACAGCATTTTGAAAGTTAGTGAGGCAATCATGTTTGAGTCAGTTGAGAAGAGCTGCTCGCCCCCTCCTCTTTGCTCTTTCTCATTTGTCCTATATTCCCCAGGTCTCTCTCCTTGGAACAGAAACTATATATTTCATGCTCAGCTCGGTGTGTTTTGTTTGAAATATCTCTCACTCAGAGCCGGTTTGATTTTTATTAAAAAGAAACATTTTCAGTGCAATCCTTTGGAATCCTTTTTCCTAATCCTCCAGGGTGGGAGGAGTATAAAAAACAATTTATTGCTTCAGTATATTAACGTTGTCCAGATGCAGTGATCATAAACTGAATTTTACAGTCTATTTTTGTGCTGAGGTGCGTGCGTGCTAGTTCCGTACATGCGTGGCTGGATTTGGGTTGTGCTTTGTATGTATTTATGAAGTCTGAGTTGGTTGTTTCTGGGAAAAAAAAAAAATCCTTTTCCGTAGCTTGTTTTCAGACTGAAACTGATACTGAGACAAGCTGTGCAGCAGAAGAGGAAAATAAAAGATATAAAAATAGTAAACATGCTGAAGCCATGTACTTGGAGATGGTATCTTATGAAAACACTGTGCAGGCTTGATTGGGCTGGGTCACCAGATGAACATGCAGCATGATGTCATTGTTTCCACAACTTGAACCACTTTCTCGCTGCTCTTTAAACATGAAATGTGATTAGATGAAATATGCATATGCCTGTATCGTCCCACGACAGCCCCGTCTGTTAATGTAATAGGCAAATTGCTTGCTAAGCTCATGTTTTCCCATCTCCTCTGCAGATTTGTGTTAACCACCAGCCCATGAATTTTTCATTGTCCATATGTCATGGTATACGGAGGCCATAGAGGAGGATTTTAGAGGAGAAAAAGAGCACAGTCTGTGACTATACAGGCAGATTTCATAATCAGGACATGAACTGTATATAGAGAGGGGCTTTGAACATCTGGTGAAGAGATGCTTACACAATGACACCGCACATCACCGTATATTTGTGTAACATGATATTTCATTATTTAAAGAGAATTCACGCACTTCTACACCTTTAGCTCTGTTCACGCAGCAAACATAACCAGTGTGTATACACACAGGTTCAGTTTTATTGCTCTAATGTACCTGGCATGCAGAGGCAGAATCAATACCACTGTGCTATTTTAACTAAAAGCATTTTCTTCCAGCGGCAGCAGCATTAGCCCGGCTTCTGGGTTGAATAAGGTGCAATCTTTCTGATTATCCCTATTATGTCATCAGCAACACACCAGCTCCACACATATTGCTTTGCATTGCTGCTTATCTATTTTTAGCAAATAGTACAGACAGATAAATAAGCACCAGGGTAGGCAAGAAACCTCTCAGAGATCTAGACCTGTTATTTTCAGTGCAAAGGTTCCTCAGAGGAACAGCTGATCGAGGATAATTGACTAGTAGAGCCACAAAGAAGCCCAGGTAGACTTCCAGTGCCACACGGGTGTATGTACTTGTTATATTTACAAATTATAATGCAGCTTAAGAAAATCACATATACTTTCAGTGACATAATTTGTACCGGGGACTGTTTTTGTCACCCAGCAACTCTCTCTTTCTACAAACCTGCTCCTCTTGACTGAACTGAGCAACCACAGCCACGACTTGAGTCATTTTAATCTGTTCTCAAGTTTTTTTTAGTCAGTATCTTGTTAAGTATACGATTAGGCTCAGCAGCAATTAAATACAACATAAAACAGTAAAAGGTTGTGATGACCATGAACATAAAATATTAATCTGTCATAGACGGCAAGTTTTCTATTAACAAACGGGACTTTATTAAATATATTGCGTGAGGCAGCAACTTACAAGGCATTTCAAATTTTTATCAAGCAGCCATTAATTTGGTAGAAAGTGAGAATTGAACAGCATGATGTTTTGTAGAGGCAAATAAAGTATTCATCTACTTTAAGTGCAGTCGTTTTCATCTCACAACAGGAGAAAAGTCACTTTGCAGAAGCATAAAATGCTATTTTTGTATGCTGGGGATCCAATACAGTAAATCATTTAATCACCA
This sequence comes from Lipophrys pholis, assembly GCF_963383615.2. Taxonomy (NCBI): domain Eukaryota; kingdom Metazoa; phylum Chordata; class Actinopteri; order Blenniiformes; family Blenniidae; genus Lipophrys; species Lipophrys pholis. Next base: position 6,161,615 of record NC_137642.1, on the reverse strand, counting down.
TTTTATTGTCCTGCTGTCATCACATGTTATTGCGGCGACTGTAAGGAAACCTCCCCCTGCTGCTGCGTTCATGAAGCTCAGACATCGCAGTGTTGGAGCTGTTTGCATGCGAGAGCTCTCTTTACACCACGTTCATGTCGTCTCAGGTGTTGTGAGGAGCTCCTGAAGCGGTATTATGTGTGAGCACAACACCGTGTAGTTGAGTGTAGTTGGTATCAGCCGTGGTTTTCCTGAAAACTGGAGCGCATTTGAATGCACCACTGAAGAGTCAGTTTAGACTGGCTCCTACTTGCAGCTGCAGAACTGCAAGAAAAATGATGACAGTGATGAAATGTTGTGCGCAAATGATCACCTAAAACAGCAACTGTGTTGTAACACCTATATTCAAATCTCGGCATGCTGATGGCTGCCAGGAATTCAGGAAAAACAGGACATTATCACAATTCACTAGAAAAACAAGTGCAACTCACATTTTCCCCCAAGACTTTAAAAAGTCTTATAAATTAGAAAAATTAAAAAATGAACGCCATCATGTGCCATGGATCTATTATGTAATCCGTGAGAAAAGTGAAAAGTTGACTAAAGCTGCACATATTAATACAATTATAGTTTTGAAATGTGTCTCAATGGGATTTCTTTCCTCTCTTTCGTTAGAGGTTATAAGGTCTTGCTGACACATCTCTTACACTATCCAGTAATACGTTTCTGTATTTCCAATGAATACGTTTTGCAACAAGTTTGTGAAATGCTTCTCCAATTTGTCAAATGTCACTTTCTTTACGCAGATAAAGCGTCATTATTTTTCATATTTCATCAGATTGTCAAGATATGAGACTCAAATCACATTTTCAAGGCAAAGGAGTCAAAAACAGTGTAAATATTAATATAGAAGTTTAGAAGTTTAGAGCACAAATGTCAGGCTTTGTCTTTATTTACACAAAACAACACAAGCAGCCCCTATTTTCATGTATCGCACACCTATCTACTTCAGCTTTATTAATACATGACGAAACAGGAAGTGTTTATTAAAGTTTATCATACAGATCAAGATGACACAAGTATGAAATCCAGACTGTGGGGGTGAGTTTGAAAACAATGTCTTCCGAGACATGACGAGGACGTTAGTCTGCAGAGAAACACACAAGAATGTCAGTGTGTCCGCAAAAGGTTTTGTCATAAGTGCAAACAATATGAATATCTTCATCATGGACTCATACTTCTCTGCTCTTGAACTACTGAGAACATCTGGAGCCGATCTTATCTACATGTTTTTATGGTCAAAGTTTAAACCTCCGAACTGATTGAGATCAAACTGCGCTGACCTAAAATGAATACGAGATATTTATCCATGACGTGGACTCTCTTCCGTCGTATTTAATTCTTCACCGTGTCTCAATTTCTTTGTGTATTTATGCATTTGTTTTCTTTTTCATTTCCGGCTCTTTTCATGCTGGTTAGAAGGCTACTTACTATTCAAGAGGCTTAACAGATGATTATCAGGGTGATAAGTCAAGTAAGGACATATAGTAAATATATAACGACAATAAATGGGAAAAAGCTGTGCTGTGAATAATTGGCGACATTGGAAAAACTTGTACCATAAACGTGTCCTACACTTTTAGGTTAGGTGATTAAGCAGTTTGCGTGCTCATGACACAAAAATAAAACTTTGACAGCTCATTATCATTGTTGTTGATGAAAAGATAGAACCGATGTGTACATTTTTTTTTTCTTTCTCCCAGAGTGGTTCTGTGTAATTTGAAACACTGATAAACTATAGAGCATGTTATTAATTACTTTACACTTGAGCTGAGGAGGCTGGCTTGACCTCATTCATAATGGCTCAGATGATTATTCCATTAATACTCTTGTCAAAAGTTGAAGAAGTACCGTTAGCGAGCACGATTTAAATCAAGCAAGATTATATTTACACGATGAAACGATTGGGTAGGTTTGTAGCTGTCAGGAGCTACACGATGAGTCACTTTTTTTTTTTTTTTCTTTTTTTCTTTTTCACAAAAAGCCCAGACGCGAGCTGTGATACAACTTCTGAATGTCCCTAATAAAGTTGCCAGAACGGCGTGTTGCAACCTGGACAGAACGCCTCTGACTCATCTGTGTAACTATGTTGTTTACAAAGTCGGCTGCAGAAACGCCTCTGAATGCAGCCTCTTTTTTTATTATTTTTTTTTTGGTGAGGTTAAGTGTTGAGTGCCTTTGTGCAGGTAGGAGCTTGTCGCCGGTTGTTATCCCTGAAAAGAGGTTGTGTAACCCACGTGACGTCACAAAAAAAATCATTGTGACAAGCTGATTCATGACGGCAGCAAAGTGAGGATTAAACTGTTTGTGATGACTGTCATTGATGTTTCCAGTGGGGTGTTTTTTTTTTTTATATATTTTATTCCCTCAAATGACACAGATGTTTCCCGGAAAAGGGAACGCTTACTTAAGCAGTGACACTGCTGGCAGCTGCTTTAGAGATTTGTTTACAAAAGTGCTACTTTTTGGTTAATATGCGGCTTCGCTCATGTTGAGGAAGCAGAGAATACAAAGACAGGAAGAGCGCTTGATGTTTGTGAAACCAACTTCTTAAGTCCCTGAAATACAATACATTAGCATATAAACAAGGAGAATAATGCACAGAAAGATAAAAGTGTCCATTGGCCTATATTGTTACGGGGAATGATGATTATTTATGATCACTGTGGCTTGATGCTGTGTAGCTTTTCAGAATGATAAAGTCCCTGTGATTGGGCTCATTGGCCGACTCAATCCCATCAAGTGTAACTAGAGCGTGATCTATTAGAATACATATGTTTTATTGATGTATGGGGTCCATGTTTATCCTGGCATTCATTTATTTATGGGTCGATGCTGTGATTTTCTTTTTTTTTCTTTCCTCCAGTAATGAATAGGATAAGCCTTGAAGCTTATCCACTGCTCCCTTTCATCTCTCTTTCTCTCTCTCTCTCTCTCTCTCTCTCTCTCTCTCTCTCTCTCTCTCTCTCTCTCTCTCTCTCTCTCTCTCTCTCTCTCTCTCTCTCTCTCTCCCTCCAAAAGCCAAATTGAAATACTGTATTTTTAAAGCCCCAGTCCCACTGAGTTGTTGCTGCAGTCTGTCAGTATCAATGATGTGGAAGCGTTTGAAGGTTATCCCGTTTTTAGCAAATCCTCCAACATTATGTAACTTTGACTCTGTTTTACATTTGGCACTCTTGGAACAACAGGGTGTGTGTGTGTGTGTGTGTGTGTGTGTGTGTGTGTGTGTGTGTGTGTGTGTGTGTGTGTGTGTGTGTGTGTGTGTGTGTGTGTGTGTGTGTGTGTGTGGGACAGTCCCTCTGTGAGCTCTTAATATTTCTTTGCAAAATGGGATTTACTGTTTAATTTTCTCCCCTGGAACAATAGCCATTACAAGCTTCTCGCCAACACTCGGCGAAGTGACATGTTCACTTGTCAGATATTCACAGGCTTTGTTGTGTTGTAGTGAATCTGCTTCATTTTCGGTCCCGACAGAGAAGCAGCGTTGTTACTTGTCACAGTTTGAATACGCACAGAGAGACATTGTGCCTGGCTGGACTTGAGCCAACACCAAAGCGTTTTCTTTTTCTCCCCCCCCCCCCCCCCCCCCCCCCTTTTTTTTTGGTCCACCCCCCTCTTTCTTGCATAATTACGCCGTGCATGCGTGCGTGTGTCTCGAGATAAATACTGGACGATATTATTCAGCTCACCCGGGTCAGAGGTCATCGCATTCCTCAGCGAGGGTGCCAATCAGTGGATCTGGGTTAAGATCAAACCCAGCCGTGTCTCAAATGAGATGTGTGTTAATAAGTACTTAACAGGCGACGCTGCCATCATGAGGCAATCACATGAGGTGGATAGAAAGACGTGGGGAGGAGAAGAAAACAGGCAGAAATTTAAAGGAGCGGTTTTCGCTTCCTGTAATTACGGCTTATTTTGGCTCCGAATTAAGTTTGTGAAATTTCCCTTGTAAAAACATGTAACACTGTAACATAATTTCCTATTTGCTTTACAAATGGAAAGCTTGAGTCGACAGCCTTTATGAGTTTGCGCAGCGCTAAAGAACACACATTCACACCCCTGTTGAAACACACACAGCAATGAATCCGATGAGAATGATTTCATAATCCATGGCAATAATAAACTTCTTTGAACTGTTTAATTGGCTCTTCCTGGAACGGCACGGCTTCGCTTCATTTGATCTGATGAAAGAGTAATGTTGCTTCTCCCCAGGGGGAGCATGCACAACGGCGCACAAATAATGAATTAAGAACACTACCCCTTTTTTTTTCCTGTTTTCCAAATGACTGCCATAATAAAGCAGCAGAATTCATATTACGCTTACACCAGTTTCCCCTAAATTGCTTTCATGTTTCCTTGCTTATGTATTTAATTTTGAGAGCCTGTTTTAAGTGAAAATAATCCTGATTCCTGGAAGGGTAATGGATTGAGGTCACAGGGAAACGGATTGTCATCTCAAAGACATTTGGAAATGTTCCAGAAACATTCCTCACGTGTGATTTATATTTTGCTTCCCCTATGGTAAAAAGTCCCACTGAAACGTGCACACTTCTGGAAAGCGCTCACATGACAAGCACTGACATTTGATTTGAAGGCATGAGGTGTATGTAAAAGGGAGAGTGAAGTAGGCTATGCAAAATGCGGAGAGAGAAATATGTAAAATTGAAACTGACAAAGTCATGATGGTTCGGGAGAATGTCCTCTTTCCCAGACTGAGGAATATTAGCAGTGACAGTCTGAATGGAGAGCCTGTGTACAGCAACAGTATGGTCACAGAAATGAGCTCATTACTGGCAAATACAGTACATTATGTATGTGCACACTCACGCATACCCACATTTATCTTATTATACTGCTGCTGCAGAGGATATTCCATTAACATATCCTTCTGCTAATTGTAACTCTGAACATGCCAGAACCTCAAGGCAAGGAAATCTGTGTTAAACCGCCCCTCCAAAAAACAAAAAACACAACTTTAACTGAAATTATGATCAGGAGATTTATCCCTGAAAATCTCTTTGCTTGGTATGGCTTGTCAGGAAATCCTTAACACACACACACACACACACACACACACACACACACACACACACACACACACACACACACACACACAGACACACGTGCACACACGTGCACACACGCACTCAGTGCTCGTGGCTCGGAGAAGCCAAAAGAGCGATTTACATGATTTTATAAGTGTGAGATAAAAATATGGGAGCGTATTTTTAATGTCCTAGTAAACACACACACTTGCTGGGATGTGGGCTTGTCTCCATGGCAACGCGAGTCGGAGCGTGCCCGGCCTAGCGTTATGACAGTTTCTCCTGATGATGATTGATAATTACTACCTGACTTGTTGTCCCCGTCTCCACAAACATATGGCGGGAGCTGCCCTCCGCCGTATATCTGCCAAAATGTTCCCTTTTCTGATAATAGCTTTTTAATGTTGCGTTTTTAATGTTGCGTTTTGTTGTGCATGCATAGCAATCTCACCCCCCCCCCCCCATGCAAGCTTACACACACACACACACACACACACACACACACACACACACACACACACACACACACACACACACACACACACACACACACACACACACACACACAAAACTCCACCCCTTTGTAATTACATTTGCTGCCGCTCACATAGTTATTACAGAAAGGAAAGAGAAATAGATAGGAGACGCAGGAGAGTGGGAGAAAGTCAAAAACAGGCAGAGGAGGGAGGGAGGTGTGTGTGTGTGGGGGGGGGGGCTTGGTTTCTCTTTGAATTGATGCATTCTTCTTGGTGCTACTCGTTTTAAATTTGACAAATTGCAGGGATTAACACAAAGAGAGTGTTTCTTACAGTATAGTCACATATTAAAATATAAAGAGCAGATAATAGCCGGTGCGTGGAGCTGTAGTTTAAAATGGCAAGCCACACTCTTTATTCCAAATCCGTGCGTGCGGCGGTATTTTATTATGCACTGTGTTTGCATGCATAAAGCTCATATTTAGATGCAATTGGAAGCAATCTTGTTATATTCACAGAGGCCATAGAGGAGGACATCAATCTATAAACATGATTTATCTACTGTGCACTATCTAGCAAGGCATTAGCATAGTCCCTCTACTGTGGGTCTTATTACCTGACTGTATGCGGAAAGCTCAGACTAAAACTTCAGACCTGACCAGCATTTTAAAACAGCAATAAATCAGTATTCCTGTTTGGTCTTCTTTACTCAAATTGCACCTGCAAACGCAACATAATTGGGAAAGTTCAGTTGAGTTCATAGGACAAAAAATGTGATAATTAATCATGTTTTTCTTAATTATGAGCATTTGCAGGCTTGGTCTCCTTCCCAGTGTGTGTAGGAGTTACATTTACATTTGTTTATTTCTTGATTTTTCTCCTTCATCTGCTCATAAAGTTCACCGGCTACTGCGACCTCTGCTGCCAGTTCCACGTACATTATCGGCAGCACGCTCGCTCTCCCTCTCTTGCTCATCGTGTCTCGACTTGTGCAGGCTCAATCAGATGAACTTATTAGCTCCAAGTATCTTGATTTTACGTGCCTGCAGTTCCAGATGCGCAGAACAGCTAGTTCACCCATATCCCATCGGCTCCTATAATGCGCGGCGCACCTGCAGCAGGCAAAAGCGCGGCGCTCTGTGGAAGCCAGAGTCATTTCTAATACTGTGTGATTGAGGTCTGCCACAGGCTATGGCAACAGACAGGCTCTGTGAAGGAGATAATGATGCATACACACACAGCTGTCAGTCAGCCAGCTAAGGGGAATCGTCTTTGAGGAAAATAAAAACAGACTGTAGCTGATATAATGCAGTATTTGTATAGGAAATGATAGGTTTGGGAAATAGAGTGGAACGGGGATGTCAGAGTAGTTGGGGGGTGGGGGGGGGATCTGGTGAGAATCTGAAAAGCAGAAAATCTCACGTGGATTTCCATCGTCGCAGTGTCAATATATTTATGCATCCATTGCGAACACTTCCACAAGTTCCCATTAGAGAGAGAGAAAGTTTGATTGGAGGGTAAGAATAGGTTTCTGTCCACAGACCACCAATCATGCAGATGGTTATAATTTGTCCAGGTGTCTCTTTTGTGTTTGGCTTGTAATGCTGAGAGACGACACTGAACAATGCCTCTGCCTTTTCCACAATTGCCCTTGTTGGAAATACACAGAAAAATAACTTGTTTTTGATGAAAGACCCGAGAAAATTTCAAACAGTCATTTCTCCCCCCCAGTTTTTATCTTGTTTCTACGGCTGCTAGTTTCCAATTTATCTCTTGATCTGTACCAAAATACTTGTCCAAATAAATAATATGGGAGTATTTTCACAACCAATTTTCTCCTTCTATTGTTACTATAAAACAATATCAGGTGTAATGGGTGTTTCCTGATCCTGCATCCAGTAGAAATACGCCCGTCTCGCCTCGTCATGTGTCCTTGGGCAAGATGGCCGGCGTCATTGTTGCGCGCGTGGATGAGCAAATTTGAGTAGCTCTGAGACAGCTGAAGTGAAATGAGCTTCATGCCGGTGATTGGCTGCTGCTGCTGCTGTCATTCTAATGAGACACGCCCCCTTCTCCTATGGAGAGAAATAAGAAAACTTGACAATGAACAGATAATCTAATGTTTGGGGGAATTACATTAGTGAGAAACCTTATTTTTCTGACGTAGTAACTCGCTTCTCGGCATCAAGCGGCAGATCAACCCACTGGCAGTTCGATAAGAAGCCAGAAGAGCTGAAGACAGAAATTTTCCAGACAAAATGAACGTTTGATTTAGATCATGTAAAAAAAAGACTCCAAATCCAGAGTCATGCTGCTCTGTGTCTCTTGGATGTGAACCCAAGCAGCTGTTTTTTTCACTTTTCCTATAACAATTTTATAAGGTCATAATATGCCAGTCTTGTGTTTTTAGCCTTTCTAAAAGACAGTTTGAGCAGTTTTCATGTCTCAATGTAAGAACCAAGGGAACTTTGCCATCAGAGACAAAAAAAAAAAAAGAACTAGAAAAGAAAACAATCACAATCTGATTTGTTCTCACACACCTGAAGCAAAAGAAAAACCTGTTCACAAGAAGCAGTTGAGGACTTGCGGATGAGTTGGCTGCACCTCTGGGGACTATTGTCAGACCTCTTCCTCTTAACAGGAGGGACTAATCCCCGCCTTTCACTCAACCACATGCTCCACATGCTTCTTTTTTTTTTTTTTTTTTGCATGTGTCAATAGTGGGAACACAAGTTCCCGATACAGGTACTCTTACTAAACACGCGCCTGTTTACTGACTCCAGTGGAAAATCTAAATCTCTGCTCAGTGGTGATCTGTTTAAAGTTCCCTCTCACTCTTTTTTTTCTTCTTTTTTTTTCTATTCTCTTCCTCTCCATCTGTGTTACATTGGAAGGTGAGTTTGTTGTTGTTGAAGGCCGGGCAAAACTTAGACGTGTTTGTGTAATAACAGTAACCAGTATCCATTGTTGTATCTCGGAAGCAGCCAAACGCATTCCTCCTCATTAAATTCAGAACAGCTCTCAGGCACAGCCGTGTAAAAATATCTTCTTATGCTGCATTCATGGGCAACAAAACAGGTGATACCAGTGATGAAAATATTTCAGTATTATTGATGTGAATTCCCCCAGGGACGACTTCATGCTAAATGCTGTTCTCTTGTATTCTTTTTTAAAAATTTTTTTATTATTATTATTTAGCTGTGAAAATCTTTGCTCTTCATCAATGGTAATCTTCTTCTGTATATTTATGAGAAATTAATTAACACTCGTATCATCCATCAACCTACGGAGGTTTTGATGATTAATAAAAACAGTGTACTGTGTCCACCCACACACTCTGTCTCACTATGTGGGCGCATTGTGTAATTTTTGATGATTGCCTTGATAGAGATGCTCCAAGTATTAACTGTTCATTACTCTCTTTTTTTTTTTTTCTTCCCCTCCCTCCCTCTGTCTTTTTCTTTTTTTTTTCTTTTTGCGCTGTCAGTGTGTCTCAGATGACTCTGAGCCGAATCATGCCCGAAGCACAGGAACGGAGGAATAACTCTCCTGTCAGATGTGACAAAGTGAGAATTATGAGCACGTCAAAAACGCCTGGTATTACTAGGTGAAATCTGACGTTGGCTACAGTCAGCAACATAATTACGGAGAGCGAAGGAGCTCTTAATGCTGATTTGAATCCAGGAAATCAAGAGCGTAGTTTTGGTTTTGGTCACGGGGAGTGACAGTGAAGTCTGCCGTTGACAGACAAAGAAAGTGTTTCTCATGTATTTTAAAGGTGCCCTGAAGTTCTCATGCAAACTGAAAAACGCGCATCCTTGAGTATTAACAAGCTGTTGAATGCACTTTGTCCTCATGAAAAATTTGCAAAGCAGATGTATTTTAATCCTGCATTATTTACATCCATGTTTACCAGCTTGTAGCGACTTCCTCTCTCCTTTCGCTGATGCATTGCTGCGTCGCTTGACCCATTTCTGTCACCTCTACATTTTTGGAATAGTGTGAAACCATTGGCAGGGTTTTGCATTGCCGGCGTGCAATTGAGCCATTTCATCAAGGTTTTCGAGTCTCTCAGTGCAAAGCCATAGTCGCCCCATGGTCACAACAGACACAATTATGATGAATAACATCAGAATGTTCTTTTAGATCATAGAGAGCGCGTGCTGATAATTATCTTTGATGAATTAATGAATGGACATCTTTATGAACTCCTCTCTTCTTTAATCTGGATTTTTATAGCGAGACAGTAAGAGGTCATCACAGAGAGAGATTAAAGTGGGCCTTTTAACCTGAAACAGTAAATGGAGGTGGTTAATGTCTATTTTTGAACACCCAGTAGGAATGGTCTCCCTGCGTAATGTAATATCTATTCAAAATGCAGATAAAACTCATTTTGATTTGTACTGTTTAGCTGTGTTGTGCTGGATGTGGACCCGACAGATCAAAATAACAGCTGAACAGGGCAGCCAGCAAAACCAGCCGATACCATAATTTAGGATATACTGAATTTCAACTGTTTTGCCATCACTGAAAAGGTTTCATGTAATGTCATCACCCTCTTAAACTGATGGCCACAGTATTTTTTATTAAATGAAAAAAGAGAATATTGGATATTTTATAATATCGTGTCACTCAGGCTGTTATACTAGAAGGCAAAAACAACATGACGTGTTCAACTCAGGATGTATACTTCTTTTTTTTTTTAATGTATTTTCTGTGCAAGTTTCTGAGTATCAATTTGGTTTGGTCCAAAAAGGACATAAGTCATTAGTTCACCAGTTTTGTGTATAGACATTTAGTGTGCCTTTTCAACTCCCAACAAGGCCCTGTGTATTTACATATATTATTTTAAAGGGATGGTGTTGTAGTGGTTAGCACTTTCACCTCATAGTGGAATACAAGTTCGAATCTCAGCTGAGCTGGAGTTTGCTTGAATTGTAGTTTCCTCCCACAGTGCACAAAATGTGCATTTTAGGTTAAATTGGTGTCCAAATAGTGTTTTTTTTTTCTTCTTCTTTCATTTGTATATAATTCAAATGACATTTTACCAAATTTCTAAATGTGTTTATATGACACGTTCATGTAACTCGTGTACAAAATACGTCTAACGCTGCCAACAAAACGCGGTGGAAAATGGCACACCTGACGGCCCTGCATGCGAACGTCAGACGAAGCGCTTCCTCAGAAATGAATTTGAAACGATAGAAACATTAGCTCAAACATGTGTCTCGAAAGAATCACTTCCCGAAAACTGTGGTCAGGAACATGCCATCCTCCAGCAAGCTATGGAAAAAAAAAAAAGAGAGAGCGAGAGAGAGAGAGAGAGCTCTTGAAATCCCTCCAACCTCTGAGATCTCTGATGTATAGTGAAGACGGGCCGTCGCCTGTCACTGCTGGCTGAGGAATCAGTCATCGACTGTCTTTTTTATATTCTCTGTGGTACTGTTGGCTTGCTGCTCGGAGCCTCCCTTGTCACTTCCTTGTGCCTCCAGTGGAGTTAAAATGTTCCACCAAAGTGTAATATCACTCCACTGATCACACATTCAACGCTCCGCTGCTCCACAGATTAAGGTCTGCGTCTCAAGAGTTACATCAGAGGGTGTTTTGTATCATGATTTGTAATGTATTATTCATTATTTATTAGCTTTTCAATCCTGTTATTAGTCTGTTTGCGTTCTGGCAGGTGCTGTTGTTGCCACTTATGACAATAGATGCTTTTTTCCCCTACTTTAATTAAAAGAAACAAATCAGAAAAGTTCATTTATTTCAGAAACTAAGTAACCTCATTTCATAGATTTCTTCTTTTTCTTTCTTTCAATCTTTTTTTTTTTTTTTTTTTCACACACACGAGCACTTCCAGTGTTCAAATATTGTCTCTGCCGGTGTTTTATGAGTTGCTGTAAATTTCCAAGGCACTGCTGTAATCCTGTATGTCAGACCTGAGTGACCTTCTTTGTCTGTTCGTGGGCGTATTCGCAGGCACAGGTACATTTACAAATCCTTCCCAGGGGAGCGTTGCTTCTCACCTGCGCAGATACACATCTCTCCGGGTCACTGGAGAATCTTTAAAATCCTCTCTGACCCCTGACTATCCGCGCCATTCACAGGACGCAAAGAACCAAGTCTTTGCACTTTCCATAGATGTTAATTTTTGAGTTTTGCCCCCGACGTTTAAAGATAAACATCTGTACTTCCTCCTTAGATTCTTTAAACGTTCATGTTCTGACCTGTGTCAAAACAATTCACAGTTACTGTAAAATAATGAAAGCAGCCTACAGGAATTCTTCAACCTAATTGAAGTTTATGAATTCAAGAGTGATAGAGTTCAATAAAAGTGGCAGACAAAATCAGGGGAAAGGAATTTCACAAAAAGATAAATTAGTTTCTAAATCAAACCTATGATACAAGTTGAATCATGATGTGCTGATGATTACGCTGTTGAATCCACACTGACAAACATAGTATTGTAATAACAACAGTTATTTTTTGTGTTCACACATGTTCATAGATACACAGTATGTGCATGTGAACACTCTGTTAAAAAATGCACTTTTATATTGATAAATAAAAAAAAAATAATCCTTCTTAATTTTGTACTTGAGTACATTTCAGAACCTGTTCTTCATATTTAGGTATTTCTCTGTTTTCCAAAGCCCATTTCCTCTATATTTGAGTAAGGAGTGTGAGTAATTTTGCCTTTTATGATCCCATAAAAGAAAAGGCTTCAAATTGCAATGTGAATTAATCATAAGCAGGAATCCAACTCCTAACTCTTTCACTTTCAGTTGTGGTTAAATTTGCTTGTTGTTTCTTGCTGCTTTCCTGGTTAGACAAGGGCTTTTTTTTTCACCTTATACAGGAGGTGGATTATATTTCAAGACTCGCGCTGCTCTGCATTGTATTGTGTTCTGTCCTGAGGGACATAGTGTACCGTACCGACAAAGCTATGTATTGCAACATGAATGTTACCTTTGGCTGCAAGCTATGCCGATAATTGCTGAGTGGGTGTCAGACCTTTGGTGAATTTGCAGCCAAGTGAGACAACGAAATATGTCAAAACATGTTTTTCACCTCTCGCCGCGCTCGTTCGAGTAATGCCTCACTCACCCTGCTTCACCCCCACGTTTGAACTTGGACCTCGCCGCGGCGAGAGGAAGGAGTTAAACTGCGGCGGTAACGGTGCAGGGACGAGTGGGAGTTTTGTGTCGCTGAAGAAGAGACGGGATATTCCTCCTCACTCAGTTACTCAGTCACATTTTATCTGCCTGATAAAAAGCCTCAGATGTTGCTTTATTCCTATCTGGCGCGTCCCAACGGTTGCTACATCTATAAAGACGTTTACTTTCTACGCAGCCGGGTAAACATCGTCTGTTGACCTCAGCAGTTTCCCGACCTGAACGGTTTGTCGTCAGTGGTTTTGACACCGTTGTATCTCTTTACAACTTTTATGTGCGATGAAGTTCAGCTTGACCTTTGTTAGTGCCCATAAAAAGAGTGATCAACATTCAGAACGCCCCCATTGTGCATATTTGCATAATATGATTATGAAGGAGATTGTAAATTAAGACGATGATGACTGCATGCGACTCTCAATCACAGCCATGACGTTTACACAGTTGATGTTCAACCAAACCTGTTTAATCTTTGTCTTGGTGTACAATGTACAGTACATGCACAGGAGTGTTATAGATTTATGGCTATAACACGCCGCCACCACATGCACTTTGTCAGCTTGTCGGTATTGAACCATTTCTGTTGGACCTAAACTGTCACAGATAAAGACAACAACGAGCCAAGCTCATGTTTACGTTTTTAAATCACTTTTATCTGAACTAATAAATAATCTATTCAGTTTTCTTTGTCATGTAAATACAGTGAGGAATGCCTTTGACTTCTACTTTGGTGATTTCTTCATTATTGTTTCCATTTAATTAAATTTTTTTAGTTTTGGAAACGGTTTGTTTGAGTTTTAACCAAACAGATTCGAGTTCATTATGAACTCTGATTTGGATATTCTTTCTTTAGTTATTATCTACCTGAAATTTCTCTCTATAGTTATGTTGTGCTTGTTTTTGCTGACGAGAATAAAAATGGACACTTTTTGTTTTGTTTCACCTCATTTTTAAAATTCTTTTATATTAATGTGCGATTTCTTTGGGTGATTTCTGTATTTCTTTCTGTTTCATTCACACTGACAATGGTGCGTTATTGATAATCACTAAATAAATGATCAAATAGATGTAGACTGTGGAGAATTTCTTTAATTTATAAGAATGTTGACAATGATACTTTTCGTTTTTTTAATTTTGTTATTTAATTCCACTTTAATCTATTGATTTAAATAGTCAGACATGTAGCTAAAATAATCATTCGATCATCATTGTACAACACATCATGAAGCATTTAAATCATGAAATATTAGTTTAATGCAAAAGTAAGAAAAAAAACCAGGAGGCTTTTCAATCAGAACTGAAACTCGTAACCTCGATAACCCGTCGTCTGACGACAGTGAAAATCTCGTACTCAATGTTGTATAAGTCTGTTGTTGTGAGTTTTGAGCTGAAATTGTTAATCTGTTGACTTGTGTTTGTGGAGAGGCGACAAAGAGGAAGCTGGTGGACATTCCTGCTGAATGTTTCTGTTCAAAGTGTTGTTGGGTTCAGATGAGTTAGCTGTTAATCTGCTAAAGTACATCAAAGTGTTTTTTAATCTCCTAAGCCTCTAATTTCAATTTTTAACAACACAAACACAAAACATGCACGCTATAAGCCTGATTATTTATTCCCCTACTTTAACCCTCCAATAATAAGCTGGGTTTTTCTTCTTCTTTTTTTTTTTTAGAAAAGGGACAGTGCTTATAATGAACATATACACAAGTTGAATTATAGCCAGCACACTCATTTCCATATAATAGGACTATGAAAATAACAGCAAGAGAAGTGTCAAACAATTAGGGGAAATGTTGACTAAAATCTATTGAGTTTTTTCTTCAGACCAGAGAAGGTCTGAAGTAAAGGTACGACAGTTAAAGTGCAAAGTACAATATTCATTTAAATACACAGCCAACACACGTTGGAGTCATTGCATAGCGTCGAGTTTCACAATTTTCCGCTCAGTAAATTGCACAATGTCTTGTTTGGCACAAGTCTGTGCCAAAATAATTGCATCAGGTTTGCACACATGGTTTTATTAAGCCTGGATTTGTTTTAATTTCATAGCTGTGAAAATGGAGAAAGAATGCGCAGTGAGAAGGAGATATTCTTTAATATCTGGTTGTTCCTCAGTGTTATTGTGTGTTTTCGAAGAAGCTCGTGTTAGAAATGTGTGACACGCTGGTGTGTCTTGTGTCGACGACCATATGACTAATATATGGCTGTAAAGCTGCTTCCTGTTTTGTTTAGTTTTTTTCCCCTAAATATCTTAAAAGTGCAAGAGTTAGGGTGATGAGAAGGATATACAGGTTAAAGAACATTTCAAAAGATAGATAAGCACAATTAGATGCTATTTATAGCCAAATAGCTCATTTTCCACAATTGTACTACTGTCCAAGAGTACATGTCATTTACAGGCTATTTTAACTGTGATGAGATGTATATTTGCACATTTTGGCCTTTATGTGCACTTATCATACGTCCAAGCAGCAATGTTAGCGTTCATCTGTGCTCCGTGGATCTGAGAGTAATTTATCCAACTGATAAGACAAAGAATTGATAAAAAAGCAAGTTGCTGTGGAAAAAGAGAAAAAGACAAGAGAGCAGTGTTTATATCATTATAAGAGAAGTGTCTTGCTTTTTCATAGTTTTACTATAAAAGCTGGACGATCATAAAGCTGTGACTGTCGTCTAATTGATATTTTGAAGGAAACGGGAATAAATTTCATGGTTTCCAACTATGTTCATTTGCCCGATAAAGAAATGAAGACGATTTTTTTTTTCTTCTTCTCACGGCGAACTTCCTCATTAATAACAGAAACTTGTACGTACAGAGTTGTTTTTTTTCTTTCATCTCTCTCTCCAGTCACTTTTGTGAGTTTTATCAACTGAGACATCCATCAGTTGAATACTCCAGCCAGCTTGAAACGTCTCTGCAGTCCCAGCAGCCTCTCAATCAATCAGTCCATTTTGTTGTGGTTCCCTGTGGCTCTCCTCCGTTGACGCATAGAAGCGTCAGAACCCTTCCCGAGCTGTCTCTAATGAGTTTTCCATTATCATTGACATACACTGAATGGCAATGAAACAGAGGTATTAGGCCTGTATTTAATTGAATTTGAGGGGGTGGGGGGGGATTATTACACAAAGAAGTTTTTATTGAAGCAGTTTAGGCCTGAGAGCATCCGGAAATCAACTTGTCATCCTGTGCATCTCGCCGCTGAAGTCGTCCCGACTTTCATTGCTTGCGGGGTCGAGCTCTGTGACAGGATGTGATGGATTCACAGCCGGGGGAATTCCCCTCACCTGTATATATGGATATATGTGTTTCCATGTGTGTGTATGGCCTCACCCCCCTAAAAGAAAAATAAGCTACACTCCAGAGCGCTTTTACTACTTTTCTTTTTTTTTTTTCTTCACTGTGTATGTCTGTGTTTTATTTATTGGTGTTGGTATGTGTCTGCAGGCCTTTGGGGATTGTTGAAGAACTAGAAAAGTGTCCTCTGGTCACTTAAAGGCATGTTTCGAAGTCTTCTCAGCGTCCCAGATAAGCAGAAAGCCTCAGACTGAGTAATAACTCACTCATTTGGAAGCAAAAAGGAGCCCGGTAGCTTGGTCAGCTTCCATTTTTGGGCTATATGACTGTAGGGGCCCATTTTTGGCTCGGAGAGGGAAGTATCATGTATACTTAAATGGCCTCTTTCTTTTCTAGTACATTGACTAAAACACTTAATGCCCACAGAGTGGTAAAAATACCACATCTCCCTGGGTGCAGTAAAATCATTGTCTTGTGATGTTTGCTTTGTTTTTCTGCAGACTATAAATGTCTGTTTCCATTGTAGAAAATCAATCTGCACAGAGTTGGTCTGTGTTTGATTTTCTCTGTGTTATTCTAAAGCGGATGACTCCTCCCTTATGCAACTCTGCCACGAGGAGAGCAGATCAGCACTTCTTCTTGCAGCGCACAAACATTTCCTCCACCTGACCTTCTGTGCTTGCATTGTGTGTTTACAGAATACATGAATGCACCGTTTAACCCCCGCTCCACACTCATATCTATGCAAGCCGCTTAGAAATTGTCTCCGGGCCGTCCTTTATCAATACGTCAATGAATTTAAACTCCCTCACTGTCTTGTCGCTGTGCGTTATGCAGCAGCGTTTTGCAGTAATTGCAGCATTTTCTTACGCAGCAGTATTTGACCTGATGAAAAATGTAAACAGACAGGCAGGTTATGTAACCGAGTGTAGGGTATCAGGGGGGTTAGTGATTGGACTAAAAGAGAGCTGCAACGAGAGTGCGACCTCACTTAGACCTGCAGTGTTTAAACCAATGTCACATGTTGAAGGATAAATCTCCCGTCAGACCTGCAAAACATTAAATCTTCTGTAATTTCTAATGTCTGTGTTCGGATTGGCTGCACATGTTCTCAGTCACTTTGTACCATTATACACGTCTGGCTCATAGTCATGAGTCGGTTCTTTTAAGATTTTATCTCATGTTTACTTGTGGTTTGTATTTAGTTTAAATGCGTTCTGTGTGTATTGTCCATACAGAAGCACAAGCATTGTAATTTGGCACAGGCTATAAATCCTATATGTGGTGTTAGTCTACCCAGTAAATATTTAGCCTTTATATAGCTTCAACTTCAAGAATAAACACGAGTAAATGAATAAACAATGTGATTTGTGTGACTTCTTCGCATTAATGTGTAATTGGCAACAAAAAAGAAGCCGAGTGAGCAACAAATTGAGAAAACAGCAGAGGGAGGAACACACCCAGTACCTTCTAAGTAAAGATTACAGTGTTGAAAACTTGTTTTTTTATTTTGTGCCAAAGAGATGACAAATGCACAACAAATGTCCTTGGATTCCTCCCTGCGCTATTTCTCCACAGCGTAGTGGTTGTGAAAATAACAACATGAAGTGATAGGTTGCTGAGTCGTGATCATTTTTACCCTTTTTTAATGACTGCCTCTCAGCTTTATTCAGCTCTGGTGTTATTGTAGCGTTTTCTTGATGAGAATTTGAGCCGACAAAAATAATCACAGGGTCCTTTTGGCAGAGAACAACCTTGGATGTGATTTAATTGTCATTGCAGATGGAAAGAAGGCATGTTGACACTGAGAAATACATGATTGAACTTAGATTATTTTGAAGTTTCAGTCTTCCTTCTCCTCCTTTCCCTCTTTCTCTTTCTCTCTCTCTCTCTCTCTCTCTCTCTCCTTTGAGCTTATCTCTGTTTGTGTTGCTGCGTGGAGGCAAGGCACTCTGCCAAGAAGTTACATTACAATCGCGGGTTGACATAAACGTGGGTGTACAAAGGACTTGGAGGGCTTAAATACTTTATTGTGTGTGTAATGTGAACTGAGCAATTATATCTGCCAGCCTTTCAAACAAAGAGCTCCTATCAGGCAGGTTCATGTGTTTTTAATTAACAACGTTGAGACATGAGCAGACTAACCGGAAAATAGAAACCAAAAATAGATCCACAATGATTAGTAAATCTGAGGTGCCATACCACAACGTAATTCTTTATGATGAGATGCAGAGTGAAAAAAAAAACAAGTGGAACAATTTTGATGCTCTTCATGCCGTGGTGAGAGAACACATAAGGGGCTCTGAGTTTTCGTAGCATCTGTATCAAATATTCCTTTTAACAGAAACTGTTTGTTTAAAATTTCTTCGCTTCTGCGGTTCTGCTGGTTAACCAGCATCTGTCATTCACATTATTACACTAACTGCTCCACTGTTACGACACCCTCATCTGTAATTTTAAAACTACGTCTGCATGAATTTAAAAGTAGTTTTCTCTTTTCGGCGCGGGGGGAAACTTGAGGATAGTGTTTACTAGCACACTGGAGCAATTTGGCAGCCTGCTACCCCATTCAGCACAATGTTGCACTAATCCAGTTTAAAAATAATTAGCTACAGGCTAGCGGGCCTGTGAAATTCCTTTCCCCTGATTGTAAATGTTCCTGTCATAGCCTCCGTCCTCCTCGGCTAAAAGCCAGTGTTGCCTGACAGAAAGCGTGTTTTCATGTCTCTTTTATTGTTCCTGTAAAATACAGTTTATTAATGTGAAAACTTAGCGGTGATTTAATCTCCCAACGACGCTTCAGTGCACATGTTTTCCGCCTGAGTGGGTGAATCACACCGCCTCTGTTTTCCTTTCCCTCAGCCCCCAACCTGAAGGGGCGACCTCGGAAGAAGAAGCTGTCCATCTCTCAGAGGCGGGACTCCCAGGGCCAGGGGCAGGGGTCGTCGGGGTCAACCCAGGGTACAACAGCTGCGACGACTCAGGACCCGTCCAGCCCAGAGAGCAAAGCTACGTCCAAGGTAAAGCACTCGGGATAAGATAAGTTAACATGGACTTTGATAACGACTTGAGGGACAATATTATGTCAGCAGACACAATAACAGTTTCAAAAAGGCAAAACATTTGCACAAAACGAGGGGGTCAAAGAAATGCTTTAATAGAGCAGTGTGATATTAATATTTCACATAAGTAAAGTGTGTATTTGTAGTATTTATGTACATTTGTTGTATGTACACAAAATGTCCATTATCTAAAGCAGACATGAGGCTCCCATCTGTCTTTGTAGCCTTCGGGATCATTTAATGGAAAAATCTAAAAAGATCACGCATGGAAGAGGTCTATTAACCACATTTTATGGTGGATTTTGCAAATGCATACATTTTGATTCAATACGCTTGATGCGCAGCCATTCAGTTAGCTCTTTATTTCAAATTACTAGCTCCACTTCTCATACATCATTAAACTATCAAGTACAATTTGGCCTTGTGGTAGAGACGATGACATTTTTGTTGCCCTCACAATGATCAAACGTGTCCATCCTTGATATGAATATATGAATAATATGATATATTAAACAGTAGGTTTTAGTTCCCTTTCTTGTGCTACCTTTGCACTAATTGCACAACTCCCTTGTGCAATGGTTGTCCTTGTATTTTACTCTACCAAACACAACGACAATGCACCACAGTGCATTAGTGCAGCGGTACAGTGGCGACATGACGAAAACTGCGTGGTTATGAAGGCCATGTGTTCCACAAAGGGATCACAAACGGAAACAACAGAAATATTTGACGTTTTTACTTTAAAATGATTGATTTGTGGCTATCAAAATATTTGCTGATTGTTTATTTCTGTGATTGACTGCAGCAGCTCTAAGACAATATAATTATTTTTCATCTGTCTCATTCATTCACTGATATATTAGTCACGATAGCATCTGTTATTGAGCGCAGCCTCTTTGTCTGTGCCTTTTCTCGTTCTCCAAACACATAATAGTCTTTTAAACAAGTACAATATGATCCCACAGTAGAACAAGATGTTTCATTGCTTTTTCCACCCATAAATAAAAACAATCAGCATTTGCAAATAGAGGAAAAGGAGTCATCTACTTCTGAAATCTTGTTCCGCTAATTTAGATTAGGAACAATACAACCCTTTTGTTTGGATTTTCTGAAAGAAATGGCTGGTTTGTAGTGGTATTTCCACTTATAATCTAAATGACTTTTTCATTGATTCTGTGTCTCTGTACTTTTCAGTGTTTTTTTTTTATTGCCTAACCCTGTCTTTAATATTCAAAGTCAAGGAAATATCTACCCTAAAAGCCTTTTCACAGCTGTTATTCCTATGACCTTGGACAGTTAAATCAATATTAGCAATTCTCTCTCAACGCTCCAGTCAAACTTATCTGTGCCTAATCTGTGGTGACAAGGAGAGCGTCTCTGCCGGTAATCAATGAGGGTTTTCCTCTGTGGCGTGGCCAGGATGAATATTTGTTTTGCACATAACACCAAACGGCACATGTGACGCAGACGTCACTTCAGATGACACCTTGTTAAAAGACTTTCATTAATTGTCCAAACACATCTGCTACTTTCCTCTCCGCAGGTCAAACCTCACTGTAAAACGGTACCCAACGGAAAAATAACCACGGCAGCCAAACAGAAGGCCACCAACGGCCTCGGCAAGAAGTCTTCCTCCGAGGACAAGGAGCGAGGGAGGGAGAGAGACAAGGAGGAGGAGAAGGAGGAGAGGAGCGAGGAGGAGACATCAGAGGAGAGCCGAGCGGAGGAGCAGTCGTTCTTAGTCTCGCTCTACAAGTACATGAAAGACAGAGACACGCCCATCGAGAGGATCCCCTTCCTCGGCTTCAAACAGAGTGAGTGGGACAGCTCTTACTCTCTTATTCCCTCACTGGCAGTGTTTAAACAACACACCACTCCACTTTACAGTCAGTAGTAAAGTTTGCGCGGATACATTTCACCCGGGTTATTTTTGAAAGAAATTAGGTCAAAACAACGCCAGGAGGGAAGGGCCAGCAGGCTGAGGGGAGGATTAAACGCTATCATGAGTTAAAGACACCTGTAGGAACAAAAAGCTATTCACAGCTTTGCCGCAAACACTTTATTCAAACCTTAAAATATCTTGTGCGCAGAGGAACGAAATAGAGATATACCTAGAAAATTAAGGTTCAGAGATGAGAGAGTAACTGAACTCCGTGTGGATTTTAATCAGCCTCTCAAACCATGTTGTATCTGTACCGGCCCCCCTGCTGGGATCAAATGGGAACCATGTAGCTGCCTCTCAGTCAAGTCAAGGGTATACTTTGTCCTAACTATCAAGAGTTTTAGATGAATAAAGAAGAGATGGCTCCAAATGACTGCAGCCATAATGCCCGAGATGTTAAGAAAATGACATTTTGATTGAGGTAATAGTAAACTGAAGGAATATTTGTCTTTGAAAAAAAATAAAATAAAAAAATGCATTCAGGAGACGACTCGGGATCGTTCCCGTCAGAGCACATTTGAGCTGGCTTTCATGTGAGGAGAGAATATCTTCTCACACTTGTCAAAAGGGTTTCCTGTGAAGGCCAAGAACGTCCTCTAACTGCGTTAAAAGAACATCACATGTATGGGAAACACGTCTGCCCGAGATGAAAGATGTCTAATATAGGTCGGATGCTTAGCTTGCACTGCCTGTGCATGGGACAGGGAGGAGAAACTCGTACCCAAACATCTTTAAAGGGCGCACATTCAAGTCTCCGAAAGCTGGAGGGGGAAGAAAAAAAAGTGTTTGTTTTCAGTGTTTGATCTTCAGGTGAGACAAACTCTCAAACTGCGGTTTTCACATTTCCGTCTTTATTCAAGGAAGGAAATCACATTTGCATTCACGTCAAAGGAACCAAAAGAAGATTTAGTCATTAAGATCAGAACATAGAACGACAACTTAGCGAGAGAGAGAGAGAGAGAGAGAGAGAGAGAGAGAGAGAGAGAGAGAGAGAGAGAGAGAGAGAGAGAGAGAGAGAGAGAGAGAGAGAGAGAGAGAGAGAGAGAGAGAGAGAGAGAGAGAGAGAGAGAGAGAGAGAGAGAGAGAGAGTCTACTGAATGTAGCCGTGACAGTTTATAGCATAGTAAAACTCATTACTCTAAACTATTACACGAAGGTAAGCTGTGGTCGCCTCAACTCTGCTAACCTCACCGCGGTATTTTGACAGTCCTGTCATCTTGACTGCCGACATGTTGTTGCTTAAATAGGTCATTGTGGTTGCAGGAGATAGAGCGAGGGAGCGAGGAAGACGTCGAGAGAGAATTACATACCCAACACACTTTACTTTTAGTTGGCATTTCTCGGTTTGAGCTCAGAATAAAGTCGAGGTCCACCCGCCAACTGTTTTACATATAGTACATGCTTTGAATCTCAAAACCAGACACATCATAAGCAAGGCCCTCATTAAATGGTGAAATCATGCTGTTTAAACTTCGTCCTTGGCAGCGAGCACACATCAGCACATGTAAAGACGAGGGGGGAGAGAGAGAGGGAAAAAAAAAAAAAGAAAAGAAGAAAAACACATAATTAATACAACAAAAACCCTCAGATATAATCAGGCGCTGTTTTCATATTCTTCCCTTTTAACCAACTACAAATGCATTAAAAGATCAAAGAACTCACTTCCCTGTAAGGGAGATTGAAATTATGTTATTTTAGTTGCATTTGAGTAATAATCTTTTTATGAAGTTCTCTGGAGTTTAACAAAAGCAACAGATGGTTGAATGATTTACCAGACGTGCCCATGCTTTGTTGGCTGTGCCTCTGAAATATCCATTTGATTCACCTCCAAAAAAAAAATCCTATCTGAGTCTGAACATGCACTATTCCTATATATCCCTCCTCATCCCGGAGCTGTTGAGAGTTTTTAAGGCTGCTAGTGTGTCTCTTTACAGCCGAGCAGAGATGAATGCACAGATTCAGTCAGTCAACCTTTACCTTCATTTTCTCAAAAGACAGTTTAAAGCCAGTGATAATAACAAGCATATTAATAGTGATATTTCTGCTTTAACTCAGCGCCCAGTTGTTTTCCTGCCTCGTCCTCATGTTGAATTCATATCTCACTCCAGGGTTTTATGCATTAAACATCTGAGAGCAGAGGTGCTGATTTGAGACCACTTGGCCTGATACTTAGTTTACCGCCAGCATTTCTTTATTTTTTCTTTTTAAACATGTGACTTGCTGCAGATTTTTTTTTTGTTTTGTTTTTTTAATCTTTTCTTGAAAATGGACAAAACTAGTCATTCGTAATCAACATTTAGAGCCGCGGCTAATTATCTGCTTGGGTATTAAAAGCAGCTTTCTTCTTTCAGTTTATCATTCATTTTTAAAATGAGGGTGGAAAAAAAAACTGTTGCTGAGAGCTTCACAAAGTCCAAGGTGACATTCACAAATGATTTGAAGCGATGCATCAAATCAGATGAGGTTTTTTTATTTCTTTTTTTTTTTTCTGCCTTCTTTGAGGCAAGCAACCTTAATGACATCCATATTTCTTCAAAACTAACAAGCAGAAATTAATGAAGGTTACATACTCCTAAAAGTTGATATGTGCTGAACACAGCGTGATGAGTATATTGTGTTATTGCGGGGCGATACGGCTCAGTACTGTCTCGAATGTCAGAGAAAACATGGGCTATTTAGAAACATTTTTAAGCTATAAACAATTGGAAAATGTGTGACTTTAATGTGTGTCTATTTCCAAAAAAGGCAGTTTGGCAAAAAAAAGATAAAGTATGATGGTGTTTATATATACTTATATCTTTATATACTTTTTTTCTATTCTAATATATTTCTGCAGTTTCATAGCGTGTCAATATGTGTCCTGTAAAGAGTGAATGATTTAATTCCCACCAATTGTTGTCGCTGCAGCGTGCTCCGTTTTTATTGTCTACAGTACACTATGGAAAGAACAGCCCTGAATGCTGTAGCACTTGAATCACAGAAAATGACTAATAACTGCGGCTGCAGTTTATTCATCGGAGTCGCCGTCCTTCTATTTCATACCACTTGGTTATTATTGACTTTTCACTCCAACTGCCGTCATTTAAGTTGTATGGCCGCAGCCGAGGCGCCGGCAGAAATTTCAAAGTGAGGACTGTGAAGGGATAGAATAGGAGTAGTAGTAGGGGCAGCACTGTATTTTCTGAATGCCCTTGATCTGTGAGATTAGCGTGTTTTGTGTGTGTGTGTGTGTGTCTGTGTGTGTTTGTGTGTGTGTGCGCGCTTCAGCGCTCAGGCGTCAGTGTGTGATTGCGAACATCAGTTCCAATTTGTCTCCCTTTTTCAGCCTTGTTGTCTAATTGCCATGCCATCGGTGTGTCATTGAGGCTGCATTGTGTTCCTGTTTTGTCATCCTTATCTCAGTGATAATTGCCCCTGCCAAATAGAGGGGGAATTAAGAAAAGAAATTGCTAATGACAAGACATCTAAGAAAAGGCATGTTGTCTCATTTCCTTTATGTGTCCCGTTCCCTCCCAATCCCGTGTGCTATTGTGGTAATTACAGTCGATGCATAACAAGCTAGTTAAATAGCCCATCTTTCTGTTTCTACAGTCAGAAAGCACAATACGCCGGCGTGCTCAGTTCAAACAGAAAAACCTACCCAGCTCCCTTTGTTATTCCACCCGTGCATTGACAACGGTCGCAGAGAGGAGGGAAGGAAAAAATCAATGCTGTCAAATGCGGAGATAGGAAAATGTCATTTTGACAAATGCAAGGCTTTGTGTACGCACAGATTGAATTTTGATGGATTTCTCCCCAGGCGAGGCCTCCTTTTCTTATTTATAGGCCTTCATATAAAAATGTTAAACAATGATGTTACAGAAAGCAAATACAAATGTCATTGGCACAAAAGTCCCCCAATGAACTCGTGCTTCTTTGTTTGCGGGAAACATTTTCTTTTCAAAGACAGACAGCCATTTGAAGCTCCTCCTGAAAGCTAACGCAGCTATTTTTAGGAAATTGTTACACAAGACTTGTATTTTGATATGGCTTGTCATTGGGTATTTGCATGGGGAAATCAATGCAAATGAATTTGCATTAGTTCAAACAGAAGTTTGAGCTTATTGCCAAGCGTTTGATGCTTGTAATGGTTTTCATTCATACCTGCAGGCTGCAGCTGAGGGTTAACAAATCTCTTTGTCAGGATGAAGCATATGCTGTATTTTATCACATGCTGGCGATTGTGTGAGCGCTCAGTATTCATTTGCATCCTTTCAGCTGAAGTGCTCCATTGTTTTTTTGTGTAAATGAGGAAAAGCTGTTTTTACTTCACGAGTCCAGGAATATGTAATGACTATTTTTCTTGTTATCTCATTGGTTTGTTTTCTGTTCCTGTGCCTCTGTTCATTTATATTTTATTTGCAGCATTTGGTCGGACAATAACAGCGTTACGTTACACTGATTCACTGTGTGCAGGGATGAAGTTACCTTGAAAATATAGTGCAGTGTTCATAGAATAATGTAGATTATATACCATTTAAACACTGCCGGAATGCTAGTGATCTAATTATCTATTATTGTAATGGATTATGACTCTGAAAGTGGATATTCTGCATAATGAGCTCTTTACATACGATATATACGCCTTCGATATACAGTAATGACTTTAACTTGCGATGGCATATTTTTTCACATTTGGTATTGCTGCTTTCACATTACTCCAGGATCGAAATATTTCTCTCGTTTCCTCTCTGGTGTAATGACTATATATGATGTCATGTGTTTCACTTCAGATCCTTTCCCAGCGTTCCTGACTGCCTTGTTTGTCTTCTGTCTCCCACAGTCAACCTTTGGACTATGTTTCAAGCTGCTCAGAAACTCGGAGGATATGAGCTGGTAAGTATTCACATATGTGGCAATATATCCCTTTTCCTTTGTCAAGGTCACTCCCTTATTTTTTTTCTTCTGTCTCCCCTCCTTTTCCCTCCTTTCCTCTTTTTTACTGAATTGTCTATCCCTCTATAATTCTGTCTTCTTACCTGTCTTCCCTTCTTTCCTCCCCACCTCTTTTCCTTCTCTTCTGTCCTTTTGCCCCCTTGAGGTCAGTTGCTATTTTCCCAAGAAGAAAGTCCTGCTCTGAGCCGCTTTTAGCAGAAATGATGCTGTTGTTTGAAAACCCCCTTGGAGTGGAAAACACATGTTCCTCTGTTCTGTGCCGGTCAGAAGGAAATTGGATAAATCGCTCATTTTTTCCCATGTTGGAGATCAAGTGAAATGCACATACATACCCACAAGCGTGCACATGTACAGTACTGCGTGCACACGCTGCCAAAGTGAGTCAAAAAAAGAAGGGTGTATGAGCAATTTAACTTGGCAGGCCTACCTGCCGTTTATTCGCTCGCTATTCATGTGCAAAGTGTTTCCAAAGTGAAGTCAATGTTTGATGTGAAGTCGTCAAGTGTATTGCTCACGCCTGTTTCTTCATTAGCGTGTTTTATAATGCCGTCCGAGCAGACAGCCAGACCACGCCGTAAACAGGAAACAGCTCATATAATTGGGGCTCATATCCTTTTAAAAGCCCACATATCTGCAGCTGACTATCTCACGTTTCATGTCAAGGCTTTGTTAGCTTTGTGGCTGCCTGGATTTTTTTAATTTTTTTTTCGTGTGTGTGTGTGTGTGTGTGTGTGTGTGTTGTAGTTCTTGTCCGTTATTCCCATCTGTTACTGGATAAGAGGTTACAGCAGGAACAACTGACTGCATGATGTTAACAGAGCTTATTATGTTAGAGAATTGAGTGTTGAGGATTCAATAACTGGAACATCATGACTCAGTAACTCCCCAAGACCTTGAAACGATGTCAGCCACTTATGGTTTTTTTTTTCTTTATGTGTGTTTCTTTTTATTTTGGGCTCATATATTTTAAATGTTCCTTCCTCTTCATTAATCTTATTGTCATCCTTTGTGTCTCTTTTTGTCTTATCACTCTGTCTTCCCATCCATTCCTCCAGATCACAGTGCGCCGACAGTGGAAGCATGTGTATGATGAATTGGGCGGCAACCCCAGCAGCACAAGCGCCGCCACGTGTACACGGAGACACTACGAGAGGTGAGTTATTACGTTACTCGGTTATATGTGACACATATTGTTATGCATGCACACATGGAACAGTTTGCATCGCCTCGAGTGAGTAAACTCCTTCACAGCTACATCAAATGTGATTTCACAATGCTTTATTCATAACATCAGGACACGACAAGACAAATATTGATCTTCTCGGAGGAAAGTCAATGCACTTAAACATACATGAAGAACGGTGCTTGCCACAGAGGGATAGCCTGCAAATCATCCTGCAGTCTCATTGTTATGGCATGCAGCTCTGATTGCATTAAGAAATACATTCCTAATGGACCAAAATCAATTCGCAGTGATGTGGGATGCTGTTATTGTCTCAGGATTAATTGATCACTTGTGTGCCACTATGGAACCAATTATGCTGTAATTTAAACCCATTGTGTGCTTGAAGCCAACTGGAGAGGATTAAAAAGCTTAAAATACCAGCTAAGTTTTTAATTATTAACAGACCTACATTGATACATACATATCTGTATGTATATGCATATGTACAGTTGCTATACTCTCCACGAAATATGCACACAGCCACATAAAGCCGCAAGATAAAACTGAAAACACCAGTTTAATGTATTCATCTAATCATTCAGTCAGATACTGCAGCATTTTGAACTTCCACATTATAATCACTCAGATGGTATTACCAAACCAAAGCAAGCATATGGATGTGATCCTGAGGGAGCTGTGAGGGTATTATGCAGGGCTGCTTGCACATACTCACACAAATACACACACACACACACACACACACACACACACACACACACACACACACACACACACACACACACACACACACACACGCCCACTTTCCCAAGGTTAAACAAATGCCAAATACGATCTCCCCAGCAAGAGATAACCAGTCGCTCATGAAGCAGGTCATTCCTCGGGGCCGGCGACCCTCTCCACATCCCTCCGGCTGCTGCAGGTTCATGCATCAGCACGGATCACACACACACACACACACACACACACACACACACACACACACACACACACACACACACACACACACACACACACACACACACACACACACACACACACACACACACCTGTCAGTAATATAGCAATATGCCAGCAGTACCATATGAGGGAGCCAGGCAGCTTCATATTGTGTCAAGATTGCATGCTGTAAGCGAATTTACCAGCACAGGCGGCTGCTTTTTTTTTTTTTTTTTTCCGTTCTTTTTTCCGAGGAAAATTTGCAAAAGCATAGGTGTGAGAGAGTGCATTGTTCAGGGTGTCGTGATTGGAGACAAGCTGACAGTGTGCCTCTAAATGTTCAGCTGAGGGTACCCTCGGTGTTTACACTGCAGTCCCAGTTGTTCCCCCAGACGATTATGTTTCAAAGATGGATTTGCTGCAATGGACTAACTTATAATAGAAATGACTCTCAATACCTGGGTTAACAGACACTTCGCCGAGAGAAAAAATAAAAAGGTTATTGCTAACGTCAAAAATATGCTTATCGTTTTTGTTTTGTTGCAACGAGCGTAGAAATTACTTTATGGCCAGATGTGATAAGCAATATTGTTCATTAGTCTGTGAGGTGTAAATGGGGCTGTGGGCAGGCGGGCGGGACGAATTCATGTGGGAAGTGCTGAGGTGTGACTGCTGCTGCGCTGGCCTTTCCCTCTCCAGCCACCGAGAAGCAGCTGAGAGAAAATAATGCTGAATCAATACAAAGCAATAATATCCACACACTGCAGTGAATATCAGGCTGACAGAGAGAAGGTGTAAGAGAGAGGGGTGGGGGTGATGGGGTATGTGTGTGTTAGAGAGAGAGAGAGAGAGAGAGAGAGAGAGAGAGAGAGAGAGAGATCAGCTGAAGCTGAGCAAGTTTCCATTCAGGGGAATAATTTTAGCTGAGCCTTGGTGTTTGGGCTGCTTGGAGGGCAATTAGCTTCATTGTATTAACTCAGCAAACACGGCCATTCTCTCTGCATGATGAATGAGGCTGTTTGTGGGCCCGCTGAAGTGTGTGTTTGTTCCCCAGAGGCGTCTTTGTTTCCACCTTTAATCATTAGTCAATGTGCTACAGAAATATAATTCACAGGGAGGAATATGCAGCGTACAAACTGGAACAACACCTATGTTTTTCCTCTCCTCTCCCAAGGATCACTTCCGATTTGTCTCACAGGACTAAAGTAGAGTAGAGCAGGAAATAAAAAGTCTCCGGCTCGTGGGGGGAAAAAAAGAAACAATATTTCAGGACATAATTGCTTTCAATTAAGTGGATATTCTTGGCCGTCTTGATGTTATTTGGGTTAAAGATGGTGAATATCCACAAGCATTCAGCTCCAGTTTTAAATTATACACATTATCCCTTTACAGCCCTAATGGTAAAATCATATGAAATGGTTTCCTAGGAGATATTATTGTGAAAAATGGAGCCAGGGGCATAATCACTGTATTTATGTTGTCCAGGAGCAGGCAGTAATCACTGGTAGAAATGGAGTTACATAGCTTGAATTGAACAGGAGATAACCTCAGCTAATTGTCATTTTCAAAGTTACTGTTGTTTAGTCACAGAGCGCCGTTCATTAGCACACGGGGAAAAATCAATGTAGAAATGTCCAAGCCAAGGTCTGCCGCTGCAGCTACGGGGAAGCTTTAATGATATTTATTTAAACCGTTTCCCGAGATTAGCTGTCAGGGCCCAGCGCTCTGAATTAAAAATGAGGTCATGAAAAAGATGGCATCAATAACCTTGAAATAGACTGCCTTTTGCTTCTGTGCTGTGCCATTTTCTCTACGCTCCCCCCCCTCACTCTCCCTTTCACTCTCTCTCTCTCTCTCTCTCTCTCTCTCTCTCTCTCTCTCTCTCTCTCTCTCTCTCTCACTCTCCCTCCCTCACTCCCTGCCTTGCACTTCATGCTGTTTCTTTCATTATACAGGTCAGCGCCTTTTAACAGCTCCTACATATTTAATCTTCCTGGTTTCCTACGTGATCTCTTGTTACAGAAACATCACGTTCCACTATCTCTCTTCTTTTCTGCCTGTTACTGATTTTTAATACCTCGCCATGCTTTGGCAGTCTAATGTAATTGCACAACCGGGCTGATATTTGGGAGGGAGGGGTGGGTTTTTTTTGAGGTGGGATGGGGGGTATCCATGGCAACAGAGTAGCAATTTAGAATAATTTGCTATTTAAAAACTCTGAGGTTTTTGGGCAATAGCGCGGAGCACAGATGAGGAGTTTTTGGATTAAATCATTTCATCTAAAGTATTAGATGTTTGCCAGATGTACTGTACATGGAGTCTGAGGCTGGTGAAATATTCACTGGCTCAGATCATGCAGATATGTGTCTCTTTTAAGACAGATGCACGCCTGTTCCAATTTTAGTCGACGAGATGTTTTATTGATTCAGCCTTTATTCATTCCTCCTGGTATCGATGTTCCTCTGCATTCACTAAAGCTGCTCTCCTGATATGAAAACACATTAATAGGAAACCTTGAGTCAGTCTTTACACCCCGAATTATAACAGAGTAGTTTTTTTTATTTATTTATTTTTATTTAGAAGGAAAAGGGGACAAAAGATTGTTTTGTTAGATTTTATTCTGCCAGGGCTCTGTATCATGCACTCGTCAGCAGCTCTCTGCATTGTCCTTGCTGTTTTGCAGATGCATCAAATGTGGCGCATTACACATTAGCTTGGCTTTTTTTTTTTTTTTCTAATGCTGCAGCCCAAACACAGACTTCAATTATTCTGGTCTCTTGTTCTAACGCTGGGTGAATCATTGGCTTGCAGTAAGGGTGGTGTGGAGGGAGTATCAACTTCATGCCTTTTTATTCCCAAACCTGAGAGAAGCAGGAGGGGAGGGAGGGAGGGGGTTTAATAAACAAGCAGTGTGACTCAATAATAAGAAATAAAGCAGCAGAGAAAGGAGGGTTGCAGGGATTTAGAAATGAGAACATTGTTGTGGATCATCTGTCAGCATTCTTGAGCAGCATAAACAATGTCTCAACATGTTGTCTGTATCAAAAGCGTGGCCAAATTCTTTGTATATCCATGACTCTTCCTCTGAATCTGGACTTCAGCAGCAGTGGGAATGCAGCCAAAAGAGCTGCATGTTCTTCATACTAAAATAGCAGGCAGCTATTTTAACCTCTGAGAGCTAGATGGCTTTCCGTAAGACAAATGCTTCGTTGAGCATTCAGTGATTTAAAAGGATGAAAAAAAGGGGTTTTTTCTTATCCGCAGCAATCTTAACAAATCACAATATTGAGCGATTTCTTTATGTGTGGAATTTAATCAAAAGGTCCAAGGTTTCTTTCCCTTGTGGCAAAGAGAAATCACAAATTATAGCACTGATGTGTGACAGGCAATCGACTGTATGGGAATCTATTCAAGTCTACTGAGATTAATAACTAGTTCAGTGTAGCAAATTAAATTAATGACACTCTAACTGAGCTTTCGGTCCACTTTAGGGCAGCAAAAGGGGAACATATTCTGTACATTATGGGATATTAATAGTTGAGTGACTGCGGGACTTGAGTGTATGCAGAATAGTCCACGTTTATTTTAAACAGTTAGCACTCGTGGCGTACACCTGCTATGGCGAACATTTACTGCAAGCTGCAGCAGCAGCTAATGAGAGCAAACCCCAGGGGAACAGTAGAGGTCATTTTAAATCTGGTATTTTCAGACTTGACAAAAGACTTAAGTTTTTCATACATTCCTGCGCTGCCCTCCTGTTTTAACTGCATGAATGAGGGTCACCTCAAGTGGTTTGGCTTCGAGACAAAAGAGGGGCTTTGAGGCATGAATCCAAAGCAGAGGGACCAGTTACAATGTCTGTTTATCCCTCTGCTGGCATCTCGTCTCTCCCTTTTCCCCCCACACTGCTCATTGTCTTTTCCTCATTGCCACGATGATGCTTAATCACTGCACTTAGATTTCATAAAGATTGGATTTTATCCTTTTTATTTTGTTCTCTGTTCCTCACAGGCTTGTAAAAGTGAGTTATTTTCTTTCCTCCAAATCTTTGTACAGCCCCGGGGGCTTGTCCACCAGCTCTTTAAATAGTTTCTTTTCCCTTTTTTTTTTAACGCATGGAGCAGCTCTTGTGATCTTAACACAACACCAGCTAAAATTAATTTCAGCACGGATGGGAGGGAAATTGTTGAAATGGAACAGCCTGCAGGCTTTTTCCACTTATTTGGTGACTTAGGCATTTCTTGGATTTGAGCACACTGCTTGTTCCTGTAACACAAAACTCAGATGAGAGCAGCACATTGCTGGTAAAGTCACCTTGTTTTTGCCAAGTTGTCTTTTTTTTTTTCCAGGGGGGTGGGGGTGCTGTGTGTGTAATCCATTATTTCAAAGGCAGAGATCTGCTTAGTTGACAGTTGTGCGTTTATGAATTACCCAGTTATTGATCCTCCTGCTCTTTAGATCACTGGG
The DNA here is from genome assembly GCF_963383615.2 of Lipophrys pholis. Lineage (NCBI taxonomy): Eukaryota > Metazoa > Chordata > Actinopteri > Blenniiformes > Blenniidae > Lipophrys > Lipophrys pholis. Next base: position 6,129,063 of record NC_137642.1, on the reverse strand, counting down.
ATACGACACATTGTACACATATGATGAAATACGTTTAATCTTAATTACACCAGACAGCTTCTATCTCCAACTGTTCAATGTTTAATCTCTCCACCACATATTTTAGTTGCTTCTTATCAACACTGGAAAACGGCTGCTTAAACAAAAGCCAGGTGATAAATTGGCATGAGAGGAAGTTAAGTATTTATTGACCTCATAAAAATGTTGCCTCTCCTGCCTTGATGAAATTCTTTTCTTGAATCTGTTAGAGCAAAATGCGCCTCCAAGTGGCTCAAATTCTGAACTACATCTGGCCTCCTCTCAACCAATACTTTGCCTGCCAAGCTCAACCCATCCCCTTGTCTTGGAGGAAATTGCTACTTGTAGAGGCATTGTATTTTGAGTGGTTATTATATCATATTACACAATCGGGATGAGGTTATATGTATTTCACATTCACAAGAATTCACTAGTCTCTGACATTGAAAATAGTTTTGCTTCTGACATATGGTTTGGTTTTATTACATAGATCAGGATAGAAAAGAAAACAAGTGGGTGTCCAGTGGAATGATGGAACTAATTAATCATAGAACATAATAAGCTGCGTATTTATTCATTTATTTATTCATTTATTTATTTATTTATTTATTTATCTTGGGAAAGACCTTTTTTTTTGTTAAGTGTAACAATGCAAATAATATCTGACAATGAAGGGAATTTCCTGAGCCTGATTTTTTTTGGCTTCCCGGCCAACATAACATCTTAGACTTTCCATTTGAAACTATTTAAGGCTTCAGTAATTTCCCGGGCTCAGCTCTTACATTATCGGGGCCAGCGACACCCCAGCCCCCCCACCTCATATTGACATTCCATAAAGTTGACCCCAGCCAAGGCAGCCATCTCTTTCCCACAGATCATGCTGATAGTCAACAGTGCAGGCGAGTGTGTGTGTGTGTGTGTGTGTGTGTGTGTGTGTGTGTGTGTGTGTGTGTGTGTGTGTGTGTGTGTGTGTGTGTGTGTGTGTGTGTGTGTGTGTGTGTATATATATATATATATATATATATATATATATATAGAAAGGAAGCTGGGTATTTGCATTGTCAAGCAAGAAGAAATGGGCTTTATCTGGATGAAATATTTATTATAGCTCCTTCATCCGTGCAACAATGTCTAATTATAGAAAGCCTGTGAGGCAACTCCCTGGTTCTAATGAGTAGCACTGTTGCTATTTTAAAGTTTAAAGCAGTGCATGTTTTCATCTCTTGTTTTCTAGGATTCGTTATTTTCTTTATTCGCAGTGGTTTCTGCTCTTCATTAACATGTCATTATTCCCTCTTTCTCTCCCTCCTCTTCCTTTTCTTTCTCCTGCTCGCTCTCCCTCCTCTCCTCTCTTTCACAACCTCTTTGCTCTCTGTCTCTCCAATAAGTCACATTTAATAGTACATTTCCTTTCTTGGCCTGGGGCCTGGTGCCAGACCAGCTGTATGAAATGTAGTTTCACCGCTTTCCCTGCCAGCACTTTTGTTCAGAGGAAAAAATAACAAAAAATCCCACAGAGCCTCTTGAACTCTCTGAGGCTTTTTTCTTCCTTTTGAAGAGGAGGCGAAACAGCTCTTGATTCATTGTTTGTTTTACCGCCATGTCCCTTAAAAGGAGTAGCACAACCGTCTCTTGTCGTTACACGAGAAGACCTTATTTTCTCTCATGACTGAGAAAGTCATGTTTCTGTCTAGCTTTCATGGGTTGTTGTTGTAAAGAAACTGACAGAGGAGCAAGAGAGATTTCCAGAGGTCCTTATTGAAGTTTTGCAGTTGTTGGAGTTTTTCAGTTGTCTTGGTTTCCTCTTCCACGGCGTTTCTTATTTCTGGTCCGGTGCCAATTTCCATTTTCTTCTCCCAGCAATAAAAAGACTAAAAGTTTCCCTCACTGGTTTCTTCATGTCATTATTTTACACATGGGTATTGTTATGTTATCCAGATCTTAATGTTCCTATTAGTTATGACATCAGATATGGAAAATTATCTTGGGATCTGTTCAGAAGAGAAATAACAGAAGTCAGAAATAGTTGGATGTTTATTCTACATAATGTTCCTTGTCACTGAGTATGTAGCTAATTAAGTAGGAGCATTGTGCAGATACATTTAATCAAATGTGTTGAAAACTGTGGCGTACTGTTACCAACTGACATCTTTTATTACTTTAATCACTTCCCCGGCTTCTGTCATTAATCATATTAGTTGATTAAATTAGATATTGATTGCTGTGAGGTTCCTAAAACAGTTTGACTTCAGTTCCTCCAGATATTTTTCTCCTTTTTATATCCTACCGCAGTAACTTGCCATAAAAACACACACGCACGCACGCACGCACACACACACTCCTCTGTCAAGGTTAAAGTAATACCAAATGTGATCTGCCTCAGCTGGAGACAACTGGTTATTCACATTCTCACACACACACATACTCTGGCACCCATCTGAGCCTGGATTTCCCCTAACCTACTTTAATTACAATAGGATTGTTAATACTTGCCAGGTATTAAAACAAGGAGGCATTAAAGCACGGTATTTGATACACTGCATGCTTGTGGCAAAGCTGTAGCTAGTTCTGTTTTTGCTATTACTCAACAAAATACTGATGTGGTTTAAAGCGGTTTATGTTCAGGGAAAAAAAAAAAGAACAACAACTTGCATTTGCACAGTCTTATGGCATTAAGATGTATATGTGGGGTTCTTTCCCATCGTGAAACGTTGAATTTTAACATGATTTTTGTGTTTGCTGACTCAAAACACAAATGTGCTCTCCACATGTGACATGACCCGACTTGATCGTACCTGCTGTGTGTGCTTTCTTCCTCAGGCTCCTCCTTCCTTACGAGAGGCACATTAAAGGTGAGCAGGACAAACCCCTCCCCTTGGCCAAGCCTCGGAAGCAGGAGGGCAGCCAGGAGAAGGTCACAGGAGCCAAAGCCAAAGGTGTCGGGGCCAAGAAATTAAAAGGCCTCAACAATCCCAAGGTGGGAAGTAAAAAGGACAGAGAGGAGGCAACAAAAGGCCAAGAACAATCACAGGTCAGTCGCAGGCCTCTCCCAACTGCTGCCTCACCAAGTTTTGTCCTCACTCTCGTGTCACTTTCATTTTTATGCCCCTCCGCTTTCTCATCAATGCCTTGTCCTTTCCCTTGACATCATGTTGTCTCTTAAATTGCGTAATAATAAGAAAATATTGGAATGTCCTGCCTCTTTCTCTTTGACAAAACGTAACGGCTATTATTTTCCCGCATGCAGGACTCCAAGGGGAAAGAAGAGAGCCACGAGCTGTCTGCAGCTATAAAACAGGAAGTATCTCTGCGAGATGAACCCATTTTAATAGAGGAGGAAGAGTTACATCTTACCCTGAAGAAAGAGGAGTCCTTAGCATTGGAGCAGCCGTCTTCACTCTGCCCCAAAGAGCTAGAATGCAGAGCGCCACACGCTGGTCTACCCCTCCATGCAGGGCCCGGTCCCCAGCCCGAGTGGAGACAAATCACAGAGGCTCTCGAAGAAAAACTTACGTGTGAACAGCAAACGGAAGGGCATTTCATTCCTAAAAGTCATTATCTGCCTCATCGTTGGGATCAGAATAAACCTGCTCCACATGTTGCTCTGCCCGAGCCGTTCTCCAGGGTCAGAGACTCTTTAGAAAGTCACGGTGGGAGAGTGGGAAAGGTGTTGCCGATGTGTAAGCAGGCGGACAGACAGTGTATAGACTTGAGCACAGATTCCTTCCCAGAGAAAGAAGATTATGTAGTCATCAAGAAGGAATCTGCTCAGGGCCCCGGACAGCCGGCCGCCTACTGCAAAACCAGTCAGGGGGTCATGTCTCCTTTGGCTAAAAAGAAGCTCCTGTCTCAAGTGTGTGAGTCCAACCCTTTTTCCTTCACATCTCTTTCTCTTCAGCCTCCACCTCCCACGGCTGTGTCCTCTCTACCCATCATATCAGTGGCTGAGCGGGAGAGGGACAAGAGAAAGGGTGAGGAAGAGGTGGTGGGACAGAGGCTAGGCGGTGTGTCCGACAATATGCCCGAGGTAGCGCCTGTATTCAGGCCGTCAGTTATCCAGCATGCCCAGAGCAGTAAGCCTCACCAGCAAGCCAGTAGTGGACAATCAGAGAGGAGCTCTGTTGGGGACCTTTCGGAGACTTACGGCTGCCGCACGAGCCATCACCTTCAGCCTCAGGTCAGTGCGCCTTGGCAGCCCTATCTCCCCCGAAGCCATACCCAGGACATTGTGGAAAACACAGGGGAGAAGCTCCTGCAGGGCCCAGGTGCTCCGCCCCGGAGCTACACAGGTGACTGCTACTCCTCGCCTCACCTCCACAGTCTGTACAGGCAAACTGAGAACTGCCTGAGCCAAGAGAGGATGGCTGGCTTTTCCAGCGGAGAGCGGAGAGAGCACTACACCAGGGACCGTGAAGGCAGCCAGAGCTTTGTTTGTGGCGGTCTGGAGCAGGAGGGCTTGGCCTACAGGTCTCACTACAGTGACAGGACTCAAACGCACGGGGAGAGCAGAGAGGCCGACGACGAGCCCAGAGACTTCACAATTTCTAAACCCCTCTCCCAGAGGGTTTCGTCCTTCTCCAAACCCCCCTTCTGCACTCTCCCATATACTATCATGCACCAGAGCTTGGATTCCCACCCTAAAGCGTGCCGAGTTTCTCCCATGACAATCTCTCCCCCCAAACAAAGCCCAGCAGAGTCGTCGCAGCCATTTCCCAGCCCCAAAGGTTCAGGCGACTCATCGCTGACCAGTCCCATCCGACCCAGCAAACGGAGCCTGGCAGAGCCAGATAGCGAGGATGTCCCTGAACGTAAAGTGCGAGTCGTGACCCCAATCCATCCTGCTGGTACAATCCGACGCAGCGACCCGGAGGAGCTGAAACCAGCCGAGCCGGCCCACGCCATTCACCTCAACCATCTCCCCGAAGGCCACCCTACAACCGCCTTTCCCCCGCACCACGCCGCGCCCCTATACGCTGGCATCTATTCCCACGGCAGCCTGGTCTCCCAGGACGGGCTCCAGCAGCACCCCGGCCTGCAGTACCTGAAAAGCCAGTCCGCCGTGTCGCCCCTCGTGCCCCCCTTAGCGTTCCACTCCATGATGCTCCACAGGCAGCTGCTGGCCTCCAGCCCCAGCCCACACCACTTCTACAGACACCCCGGTGGGGCAGCGTTGTACGGGGACCTGTTGCACCATCTATACCCCCTCTCGACCCTCCCGCCACCTCAGCTGTCCTCGGTACATCCCAGCACCAGACTGTGAGCGAGAGAAGACCTTGTTTTTCTCTCTCCGCTCTCCCTCCTCGTCATCAGAAACTGTCTCAGCTTCTCTTTGTTTTTCTGTCTCTTTCTCGGGGATTGTGGCTCAGTCGAAACAAAACACTGATTATATAACTTTGGCTGATAGCAGATGAATGCGTCAGTCAGTCGGACTGAAAATTCCATTTCTTTTTTATCTGTGTATGCCTTTGTTTATATACTTTGCACTGTTCTTTTTTTTGTATCACCACTTACTGTATCTTTTGTTGTTGTGTCCTTATTTGCACAATGCTCATGTGTATGTGCTCACAAATCAGTTTTGCCGGGCTCAGTGACGGTGAGTCAGGTTGTTGCTCCGGATGTGTTAAAAGTGGAGGGCAATAGAGAAAAGCCATTTGTTTACTGCGTCTGAGGGCTAAACTTTGTTGCTTAAGAACACTACAAGTAACACGACAACGTAAATGAAATTCTTTATATAGCTAGAGATGCGTTTCGCCATCGCAAACAATGTCCAGCAGCTGTTAAGAGCATTCTAACTCTTTAGGCAGGCCGTGGTGTTGTATCTGTTTACATGTCTCCACGCTGAACTCTGTTGCCTGTTTGTGCCGCAGTTAATCCACTTGGACTCCTTGGAATAGACACTTGGTGAGGTGCTGCATAACATGAACTGTTTTATCACAACGTAACGTTGAGAGGTGCTGTGTACGACAGATGTACTGTAGACTCACTTTTTCTCAGTTCAGGTTTCATTCATGATATATTTCAGCTCCAATGCAACATAAGCAGTTGGCTTGTTCGTTCTGTTGACAAAACATGAATGTTTCTGTTGTTGTTTTTGTTTGTTCAGAGATATTAAAAAGCTGTTATAATTTTTTGCTTTCGAAATTGAAAGTAATTTGACCCCCGCAACCCTTTTCTTGTGACGAGTAGACTGTAGCGGCTTGTTTTCGTCTGTAGGAGCGGCATAATGAAGCAGCCGTCTGCTGTGGAATGCTCACCGCAAAGAAGGAAAAAAAAAAGAGAGAAAAAAAAATCAGCATTTCATCTTTTTGTTCTTGACTTGAAACACTTTTTTTTTTTTTTTTTTTTGGGGTGAACAGACTCTTTTATTCAACAGGCTGAAGACTCACTGTATGATTTGATAGGAATGTTGTCACTTAGGATATTACTGCTTTGCAAATATCTGTGCCTTTCGCAGTCTTGGATTAGAGTTAGCACTACAGTTGTTAAGGTTTATCTTCTGTAGCAGGGTAGGAATGTCGATATTACCGTCGCTCTCGTCTGAAATGCAGCAGACAGTCACACGGGAAAAAGCATATGGCACACTTCAGACACCAGACTTAATGGGTAAGGCACAAGATTTAACATCTTAAAAATGTAAACAGTCACGCTTGAAACAAACGGTTAGTATTTGTGCTTAAAGGCATTTATTCACCTAGTTTAACTTTGCCAGGCAGTCGGTTATACAAGAACTTTCAAAGATTTACTGATAGTTGATATTGACACAGGTTTGGTGTCTCTCACCTGCAGGGCATGTGTGCTCTGTGTTTTCGAGCAGTGATGAAAAGGTACCGGAGTCTATAAAATATGCCTACCGTGCTCCGTAGCCCGAGGTGGAAAGACAACACCTGTGCTGGCTTTAACAACCACTATAATTGCAATCCAGGATAGTCGAAATACACAGTGAACATGTCTGATGTTTTTTCAAAAAGAAGAGGAAAAAACTGTAAAGGTTTACTATACTTAGATAAAGACATTACTTTCTGATTAAGTACTGTACATTGCTGTGTGTAGGTAAAACTGGCATTAGTGCTGGCTCCTGTACAAAACATTCATACGGGAACAATTCATGGCAACGCCCCTCTCTCTCTCTCTCTCTCTCACACGTCTTATTTTCAGTGTAAATAGCACTGTAGATAGTACTGCGTGGTTGTTATCATATAAACTGTTATAGTCTGTAAATAGTATTAAAAAAAACAGTATAAAAGTTGGTTACACAATCTAGCTGTGTCCTTGTTTGCTCTGTTTCAAGGTCACCGTGATCATTTTAGTCTCAAACAAACACTACAATTTAAGAATTAGGATACTCTTTTCTTTTGTTGTCGTTTCACTTTTTTTTTTGTTTTCATGTCATTTCCATTAATGTGCATCCAGAAAGTGTTTTTGATACAGTAGCCATCTGTTTACCAATCACCCAGCTGGCGAGCAAGACAAAAAAATAAAGACATTTTGTATGATATGACCTCCTGTATATTTAATTAAAATATTTTACTATCTATACCTGATTCTTCGATTGTTTTTTTTTTAACTGAACTGCTGATAAATAGCCAGGGTTGAATCAAGTGATATTTAATGCCAGCGTGCTCACATCAGTGCAATGTTCTGTTTTTCTATGAGTATGCAGTGTGAATGGGGTTTTATTATTGTAATACCATTATCTGGCTATGAGATTCCATCCGCCTTAATCTTCACAACAGGCTACTTCTGGGCTCCAAGCCAGAGAAGCCTCTCCAGTATTTGCTGCAGTACAGAAATGTGCCAGTGCATGTATCTCTATGGGATGTGTGTTGGGCTGCAATAAAAGCCATGCTTTGACTTTTATTGCCACCCCCTGGTAAACCTTTAACATGAAAAATATTCAGTAATACTTCCAAGCTCAGCAAAAATAAAGCAACCTCACCAGGGTAGGATGTCGGCCGTTTTATTGCAGATCAGCAGTAATAATACAACAAAAAAAATAAAACAGTACAGTTAGCTTCCAAGACAACAGAGACTGAGTGGAAAATTGCACTTAAGAAACAAAGAACTATTTTTTTGTTTGTTTTTTTGTACAAATTATACAACACTGACACAATTAACACATTGCTACTTACTAGTACATCAACAAAGTGACACTTAAATTCTAAATAGTTAAGACTTTAGAAATATTGAGACGATCTGGAGGTATTATACAAGATAAAGATTGTAAAACAATTTATTCAAAAACACTTAACTACAAATTTCTACCCCTGTTAATGCTGTTAAGTTATAAAGAGAGTCACTAGAAGTATTCTCAAAGCTCTTCACAACGATCAAGAGAATATTTTCAGCCCTCATTTATTCATAAAGCAGCTGTGCATTTTTCTGGCATTAGATCACCTGCTCCTCACAGAGGCCACTTTCCCTGCAAGCGTGTGTTACATTTACCTCCACCAGAGCTGCGCAGTTAATCGTCCAAAATAACACCGGGATCTTCGCCTTCAGAGTACCTGCCAGCAGTGCTGACATGCATTTCTCCAGCGTGCTTAATTTACCAGAAAAGATGGGCGAGATGTTGATGGAGGACGCGGGAGAGCAATATAATTATTGTAATAATCGTACTGCCTGAGGTGGAACCGCATCATCATGGCCGTTGAAAACTGATGCTCTGAGGTTGTTTTTTTGTTCTCCACGGTGTGTACAGTACAAGATCAAAGTGACTGATGCATGGCTAAAACACACCAGGCATGAGAACCATTTGACACACTGCTAATATCGAGCAGCATCCCTTTTGTGCAATCCATTCACCCTTTCAAGGCTTAAACTAAATCCTCCTGTAATCCACCTGCCCCCAATTCTACCCCCCCCCCCCCCCCCCCCCCTCTAAATTAAACAGAACATAGACAGTAAGATTAAAAATATGGTGACATTAGCCTCCACCACACTGCTTCATCTAGGCAGGCAATTTCAGAGAAAGTAGTTGGATCTAATGTTTTGTACACCAAGTGTAATTATGAAGACCATTCTTCAACACAATATTGCTAAGTGGCTAAAATATTCAGTGGTTGGCAGCATTGGATTTGTTCAAAACACACTCACAAGGGCATTCATTATTTCAGCCACTCAAAAGACTCATTCATTCAATTATGTTCGCAGCATTTATTGGCTGCGGAGTTAAATTATGTCGGGCATAGTGTGGGGCGACTGAAAAATCAAGGTTACTCCATTATTAAGACCTCTGGGGCATTGGAGGAGTCACATTAGTGCCTGCAATACGCCGAAAATCTTTTCGCTTTAGATTCAGCTGTAGTGGTCATAAAGTCGTCACAGTAAGTAGAATAAGTCAATAATTCCAAAAGAAATGACTTGTCCACAGTTAACCGATGGATCAATTGCAATTTGAGTGCTTTTTGTGGAAGGCTGTTTCTCCAGCCCATGTTCCAGTGGCAGAGTGGAGAAATAAGCCTTTTCCATTTTAGTGGGATTAATGACGGCGCAGGCCAAGCCAGAAAACAGCTTTCAGTTCAGTTCACGAGAAAGTTAAGATATGAAAAATACCAACATGGATCATTACAAGACTGATAATGTCATAAGATGTGTCGAGTGAAATCTGGGTTGTCGTGAGAACTTTTTTTTTAAGACCATAACCCAAACAGGGCATTTTATAAAATGTGCTTGTATGCTGGTTTGAGTTATACGACACGATTTAGTAGGCTAAATGTGAAGCTGGAAATGGTTAGTTTTGCAAAGCATGAGAAAACATCGAGCCTGGTTGGGGCGTAAAAATGAAAAATGAAGTGTAATCACCACTTGTATTTTTATAGAGCTTTTTCTCATGGCTGTAGCATATCATATTCATACCAGTGAGTCACTGCTTACAATATTAGATTCTCTATTGCTGTCTGAATCTTTAGCCTTAAGAATAGACGTGTTAATAATGAGCTTCAGATGTGCACACTGGTCGATAGTGTCACCTCTGAAAAGACGTAGCGAAGCTGATTCTGATCTAACTGTGTTTTGGCTCCATGTTAAAGCATAATCAGAAAATTGAGGTTACAACATTTTGAGGTTCATCCTCTCTCTGAAAGACTTCCTGAGTTTGCTCCGCGGTGCCGGAACCGGAGCGGGACCACTGCCGGCTCTGACAGAGGCCTGATCCGCTGTGGCCCCGGGGGTCTGGCTGGAGTGGCTCTGGCAGTCCAGCGTCTGAAGGGGGGGGTGAGGCTGGCACTGAGGCTGGATGTCGAGGACGCCCAGCGGAGCATTTTTGCGGCTGAGGGCCGCGGCTCCTCCAGCGTTACTCCGCTGGAGCTGCTGGATGATGGCAGAAAACTTGGCATCCAGAGACGGTCTGCCTGTTTTTGACCTGGTGGCGGGGCGTGAAGTGTCGGAGTTCTCCTTCCCCTGGTTCACCTGAAGAGGGTGAGGGTGATGAGGAGGAGGCAGAGGAGGCCTGGCTGGACGGGGAGGGGCAGCATGAGGCTCTCTGTCAGCGGGCGGGGGCGGAGCACGCCGCTTCTTGCTGCTGATGGGTGTGGAGCTGCTGCTGGGATTGGGGCTGGAACAAGGGGTGGAGGTTTTGCTGTGGGACAGAACACCTTTCTGCACCACTATGGACTGAGAACCCTCAAACAGAGTGGACCAATTAGGAGCCTCCGTCTCCTCATCAGGACCGATGAGGAAACGGCCATCCGTCTCCTCAATCTTACTGTGGATGATGTCTGTGATGCTCTCAAACTTTCTGGGAGAATTTATACCTGCAAGTCAATCAAAATTGATAGTTAAACACTGAAAATGAATCAAATAAATAAAAGACATTGGAGCTGAGCTCTTTCAAGTCCCACAAAGCTGAATTAGCTTCCAATTATGACCAAAAAATAGAAAACTATGTACAGACACAGGGTTTATTGATTTGGATCAGCGCAGAAACAAAAGTAAACGGCAGGATATATTATATTTCATCGTCTCATTTCTTGTGAGCACTGAATCATATTTTCAAATCAACACATGCAATATAAATCCTGTAAAACCTTCAACAAACTCATTTTCAGCCACTCATCCCAATTACTTTACTCACTGAGGTCGTTGTAAACAGAGTCCGCCTGCTTGGTGAGGAAGAGTGATGGTTTCCGTGGTGACGCGACCTCGATCTTCATTAGCTGGTGGCAGCAGTGAAGCCACTGGCCTGGTTGTAAACAAGGACGGGCATGAGAGAGGCAGATAAAGGTTCGGACTGTCTGTTCTTGCTGAGGTTGTTTAGCGAAACATCTGTGCAGCCGCTTCTCTTGAGTGCACTGATGTACACACTCCTTTGTCTAAATAACCTCAAAGTCTTTTTACAGAAACTTTCACGTGACCAATAGTTTTTATATATGCAGACAGTAAACGTTGCACTGACTCTGATCATAGAGGTGCTGGTAGAGAGCGTCCAGCCACTCATCCAGCTGCTCCCTGCTGTCGGCGGTGAAGACGACGGTCCGAGATCCCTCGGGTGAGGGGTTGATGATGGACAGGCTCCTGGATTTCTGTCCCACGGACTCCTTCTCCATCGCGCTGATCCGAGTGTCCTGCAGGAGTCGACACAACAAGTTCATCATGAGCCGAAAATGAGTCTGACAGTTTACAAATCACAGCACTCTGCGAGACGTTGCACTCAAAAGCACAACGCTGAGAGCGCAGGATGAAATTAATTCAGCAGCAAAATGCCAGAGATGCGGACAGGGTCTGTGGTGAGTAATGTGGCATTTTATATTTTGGGTTCTCTGAAAATGTTAGGTAAAATGCTGAATCAAAGGATGAAATTGATGATAATGGATCTGGTATTTGAATTAGTCGTACCTAAAAACTAAACTGGCAGTGCACTTAAAATAGACACCTACAATAATCTTTCCATTTTCGCATTTGTTTAATATTTAAGTTCTTCTCACTTTATTGATGGGTATTTTGACGGTGGGCTGCACTTTAGCTTCAATCTCTTCTGGAGTGAAGTAACCGGACAAGAAGCCGGCATGGAGCACGCAGTAAAGACTGCAGCAGCGGTTCAACCCCTCCACATTTTGCTAAAAAGAACAAAAAAACAGGAGGACGATGAAGCGTTAAAACCATAAATCAGGAAGGAGCCTCCTTCTAATGACATTAAAACATGAGAGAACACACCTTCTGGCTCAGGTAACCGCTCATCATGTCCTGTGTCATACAGGCCGGCTGTGCCACCAACCGGCAGCACAGGTTGCCGTAAAGTGGAAGCCAAGACGACGACTCAGCTGTCAGGATGAAGAGCAGCCGAGACAATAAGACGTTCAAATATCACAGAGGTCTGCGCAGATCAATCATTCACTTAGAACCACCGCGACCTTGCAAATACTTTATTATACTGTGGTTTGATATTGCATAGCCGTTCCTGTAATATAGTTTGTCATTTAAAAAGTCATAATATGCTTTGTGAACCTGAACACGGATGTATTGTGGTGCCAACTGCTACCAGAAGTCTACGCCTTATATGGCGGTTAGATAACAAAGACCTGTCTGTGCACCAGCTCTCTTATCCACCTAATCACCAACGGAAAATAAAAATAAAAGTAATCCGGGCTAAACTTTAATTACGGGCTATTTTCTTTAATTTTAGGTTTCATTTTAATGGTGTAAAGATATTGTGTCATTATCATAACACTGAATTAAATCAGAAGCTAAAAAAGCATAATCCCTTTTATCCTCAGATATTACAATTCTTACCGTTCTGGAGGACAATGAGAGAGTGAGACTGAAAATTGCCTTCAGCCTCGGGCAGACACAGTGTCGTGTAGGCCAGCAGGTTGTATTTCGCTCCACTGTTCAAAGAGAGACACACAGATATATAATTAATTATTCTTCGGGCGAGATGCATTAATTCATTTGCCTGATTTTAACTGTAACAATAAAAAGTTAAATAATGAATAACTTTAGAAAGGCTCAGAACCTTCAGACACTGCATGTGCACATATATTCTATTTTGTATTTTCTAATTATTTCCTCTTGTAAAAAGGGTAATGATCTCGGTCCCCCTCCGACTGCTGAACAGGTGGTGCGTATCACTTACAGATGTTCAGCTTAGAGACTGACTTGATGCTCACAAAGCTTTAAAGTAAGCTTCTCCTGCTTGTCACAAATGCATTACAGATGGGTATATTAAAAACATTCACTGTTTTCTAATAAAAGAGGTTTATTTATTGGAACAAGGAAATCTATGAATGTCTGAAGGCTAACATATCAGTATTCACAGCGACAAATATTGGTTTAACCCGTGTTTTAATACGCACTCTGTGTTATTTGCTGACAAAAGCCTCACGGAGCCTGCAGCTACTCCCATTGTTCTAGTAATAAGTCATAGCAGAGTTACTTCCCAGTCAGGGGAGGAAAAAAATAAAAAGAGAGAGAGAAAAAAATAAATAAATAAAATCTTAAACAGTGAGCCAAGAGCCTATAAAAGATTTTATAGGATAACATAACACATACGATGGGATTGGGTTGTGCTGCAGGAAGGTGTCAGGGTCTGGAGTGTCCAGCAGGGAGCAGAGCTTCTTTCCACTTGTCTTTCCAAGAGAGTTGCGGAGCTTCTTGGCCAGTTTCTTTGGCGTGTTTACCAACGTGAGCTCTTCCTCCAGGGCACAGCTCCACAGCTCCACCTTCAGCTCGAACTGAGGGACTGCTTCTTTACTGTGAGAGGGGGCAAAAACAAAAGCTGGAGCATCAAGGGACGGAAAGTATGTTGTTATTCAAGTGGGAATTATAGGTGAAACTCACAAGAGTGTGACTCCCTCAAAGCAGACATCTGTGACCGATCGGTCCACCACCACCATCTCCGTGTCAAACACCTGCGATCCGACCTGCATCACGCAGAACAAAGCCACCTGACGAGAGCCTGGCAAACACAATGAAAAGGATGACTCACTGGTCCAAATGTCCACAAAAGAAACATTAAGGGTAATAGGGCATTGGAATTAATGATGCCAGAATAAGTGCAAACATACTCCCTTTGTTGTTGAAGTGGTCTGAGTCCCTCCACATCAGAGGAATACGTAGCCCTACATCAGCAGAGAGGGAGAACACGCTCTGTCATAAGTTGTTAAACGTTTCACTTTGTTTTTAGAGAAAGATGTTGAAATGAGCACAATCAAAAGTGGAGCAAACTCACCAGACAGTGCGATCGTGCTGAAACAGGGAGAACGGTCTTCGGAGACTGGATCCGAAAATCTGTAGTAAAATTAGTAAAAATGCAAATTAAAGCAAAACATAGTTTCAGAAAAACTAAAAGGTTAATCATCAAGTACAGGGAGGAGGACGGGCTGTGACAAGGGTGTAAAAATGAATTAATTATTTATATTATTTAAACATTATATGTGTGTGTGTGTGTGTGTGTGTGTGTGTGTGTGTGTGTGTGTGTGTGTGTGTGTGTGTGTGTGTGTGTGTGTGTGTGTGTGTGTGTGTATTTTTTTTATTCTTTCTGTAAGTACACTGTATGAACACAACCACTGGGAAATAAGACGATTAATTGTTGAGGTGGAGAAGGAGTATGAGTGAATACGTTTAGGCTTCGTCCTACTCCTTTTCGGATATGGTTGGGCATTATTTATTTAATTATTTACTTATTTTTGGCTTTGCTTTATTTTGTCAAGTTTATTTGTTTTGTGTGCTTTTATTTAATTTTGTTGTTATTGTTTTGAATACTCTCATTTGTACCAACATGTCCAAAACTTTTCATTTATTCCCTCCACACACTTAGATCGCCAGCTCTGCTCCAAGGTAAAAGTTCTTATTCATGTCAAGAAAGTTCAGCTCGAGAAAAACACATTTGGAATATTTGGATCCATAATTGCATTGTGAGTTTGAGTGGCCCTGGTAGCCTTTACCGTCAGATGGATTGTTGCTCTCCTGAAATAAGTGAATAGGTATTAACACATGTCCTTACCCAGCAGCTCCCATCATGTCCTGCTCCCAGTGTGTCTTCTGCAGCTGTGCCAGATAAGCCTTGATCCTGGCGTTGCAGGTCAGCAGGTTCTTGGAGGCGTTCAGAATCTGCTGTCTCTTACTGCAGGCCAGCAGCAGCTTGTAGGCCCCGTCTCGCATCCGGATCTCAAAGTCCAGCTTCTCCTGCAGGTTGGTGTTCTTCACAGACAGAAGATGAAAGGGGAATAAGAATTTTCAAAGACGTAATGTAGTGAAAACACGGATGGGAAGCTTGTTATGATGATTAAAACGTGATAGTTTGTCAGCAGAGACAGTTGAATATGAGAAGTGGTGTTAGAGTGATGCTGCCATTAGTTTAACGAAGACATATATATATATACATACATATTGAAAATCAATGGGATTATATAAGTATATGATCATGCCGTGGATCATGCAAGGTTTTCATGGCAAAGATGCAGAATGGTGACGTATTGATGAGGTGACAAAAGCACAAGCACAATTGTTTAAGGCTATTTCTGCACAACGATTCACTGCCTAAATGTGGAGTATGATGATGTCTGTTATATCAAGTCTTCATGAGGGAATAATCATCAGCGTGTATCAGTATAGGACTATATTAGCTCGAAGACGAGCTGTCACTTAGTGTCCAAACAGAAGATTACTGCCAAGATGACAAGCTGATAAAAAATTGTTTTTAATTATGACTGAAAGCTTGACGCGTCGAATGAGTGATCTAAACCGGCCTTCAGACTGGAAAGTGCTGTGAATAATATCTACATCTGTCAGGGAATCAATATAAGAGGCATACTTTTTTTTTTATATGCAAATGTGTATAGAGAGATAGATAGATAGATAGATAGATAGATAGATAGATAGATAGATAGATAGATAGATAGATAGATAGATAGATAGATAGATAGATAGATAGATAGATAGATAGATAGATAGATAGATAGATAGATAGATAGATAGATAGATAGATAGATAGATAGATAAAAAAAAGAGAGGTTATAATAACACATTTTACAATGTATGTCATTCTGTATGAGCAGTACCAGTAAGTATGTATCAAATATTGGACTGGATGAAAGAAAATAGCACCCTATTGTGATTACTGTAATTTGGTATAATAATAAATACTCTGCAGCCAGTTCAATCAACAGGCACTCTTGTGCAAGGTGATCAAGCACAACAGCCTAAATTGTTCAATTGAAAAGGTTTGGAGGTTATTTTGAGGTCATTTTAATACTTTGGATCAAAAACATCAATAAACATAACAGGAGCAAAATAGTAGGAACGCCTCCCAATGTAATGCAACTTAATTCAACTTTGCAGCTCAATAAAAGCTAAATAACCAACACCCAGTTAAAGATAAACCTTTCAGATTATCTTAAACATAACAGAACCCTATTACCCTTGTAAAGACTAAAGATTAAACCCACTGATCACATCTCGTTGTTTAACTGCAGTGAAATATGTGGTGTGTTTGAGGGCTTCAATATATATGAGATGGATATCTAGATAAACAAACATCATCACTTCCACAAACTACAAACTAATTTAATGCACCTGTAGCTTCTTAGAAATCTGTCGTATGTACAACAAATTCATATCCTCTACTATCTGCTGAGCGTCATTCAGGAAACTGGTGCATCTTTTCATGTTTTTGGCCTGGAAGGACATTAGTTTGAGCAGCGTTAGAGCAAAGAAAGGCAAGTCGCCAGCAATGTTCAACAATGCAAAGTCAGTGCACAGGAGTAGAGACGTGTTGGACACCAGAGGTACGGTGCACAGCAGAGACATGATGCACATCAGACATGTTGGATCATAGAGACATGTTGGATCGTAGAGACATGATGCACATCAGAGACATGATGCACATCAGAGACATGATACACAATAGAGACATGGTGCACAATAAATACATGATGCACATCAGAGACATGATGCACAATAGAGACATGGTGCAATATAGAGACACGATACACAATAGAGACATGGTGCACAATAAAGACATGATGCACAATAGAGACATGGTGCACAATAAAGACATGATGCACAATAGAGACATGGTGCACAATAAATACATGATGCACATCAGAGACATGATGCACAATAGAGACATGGTGCAATATAGAGACATGGTGCAATATAGAGACATGACACACAATAGAGACATGGTGCACAATAAAGACATGATGCACAATAGAGACATGGTGCACAATAAATACATGATGCACATCAGAGACATGATGCACAATAGAGACATGATGCACAATAGAGACATGGTGCAATATAGAGACATGATACACAATAGAGACATGGTGCACATCAGAGTCAGGGTGCAGAGGAGAGGCACTGCTCTGCTTTCAGACAGATGAATGGAGTTAATGGAGTCCAGTATTGGATTACCGACCGAGTAGCAGCTTTGTTCTAAGAAAACGTAAAACAGCTTCTCTTTGAATGTTTTAGAGAATTTTGAGAAATAAAAAATTGTTCTAATTACAGTCGAAATAACACAATCGAGCCACAAACAATAGCATTATAGGTCGCGTCCGTTGGAAAGGCTGCACTTTGTCCCCTGCAGCTTCATTTGAACTGTCAGAGACAGGCGGTGACAGAAATCACCACCTCGTACCTCAGTTTGAAGGAATAAAGCGCTCTGTCGTATTTTCTTTCGCTTAATCTCCATCGCCACCGCGGATCCGGCTGATAGCAGCGACCTGCCGCTGGTCCCGGTCCGTTTGGAGGTTTGAACGACCCGCTGCTCGTCCATCGTGTCTCCGTCCATTCACTAACAGCCGCACATTCCTGCTACAACATCCACCGCCCCTCCAACGGACAGGGTTGGTTCGTTTTGTTACATGGAATCTACCGGAGAACAACTATTGTCCAGCAAATATGAAGTATTTCCATTCAGACGTTTAAAATAGTGATATATTTTTAAAGAGATTACATTTTTCAATCGCACTAAATGCTCAAAACATCATTTCAACCCTCTTTGTGAAGCCGAAACTTAAATTATCTTACAGTTATGCGATATGAAGCTGTATCATTTAAATAAGCCAACGTTTATAAAAACATTGAGAATTAAAAGAAGTGAACATATTTCAATTCCACAAGATGTAAAAGGTTCGTTTTTGCTCTTAAACATGTGTGTACGATTCGGTCAGAGCACTCCGGCGGCTCACCTCTTACAGAGAAACGAGCGCCTCTACTTACGTGGGAACAAAACGTCATTACGTCACCGGGTCAAACAAAACAAGTGTGGAGCCTTTACGATTTTTAAATTTTGATGAGAGATGTTTTTGGTTTTTTTGGGGGTCATAATTATTTTAGTGGAGATGTTTATACCAATACTAATTTAAAGAATTTA
Source organism: Lipophrys pholis (assembly GCF_963383615.2). Lineage (NCBI taxonomy): Eukaryota > Metazoa > Chordata > Actinopteri > Blenniiformes > Blenniidae > Lipophrys > Lipophrys pholis. The sequence goes on along the minus strand of NC_137642.1, from coordinate 6,110,729 downwards.
CAAGCTTTAATAAATCACGTAAGCATAATAGTTCCCCATGAGGTCATCTAATCAAAAGCAAAACAATTACTTTTACTCTTAAGAATAAATGCACATATGTCGCCGTTTCAGCAGTTAAATAGTTTTCTTTGTCGTTTATATGCTACTAATCTGCAGTCTTTAATCTGTACGATATAAATGTAAACTGTGGTGCACGTGTGCAGCGTCCGATCAGTGTTTATGGTTGAGCGATATTAACATTGTGCGTAATAACGCGCCACCAGGTCTTCACATTCTGCAGCCAGCAGCACAGCCCCAGTTGTGGTGGTGTGGTGCGACTTTAACAAAAGACCCCGGAACGCGATCTGCGAGTCCAGGAAACCCGCCCACCCGGTTCTGGTCGACGTCGCTTCTGGTTGAGTTGGAAGAGTCCACGGCTGGAAGTGCGGACGCAGGCGCTGCTGGATGAGGATGAACTGTGTCAAGTTCAACAGAGGAAACACGCAAACCAACGGAAATGACGAGAAGCATTTCAATAGTAAAAGGCGGGTTTCTAAAAAAAAAAAAAAAAAAGGAAGAAAAAAGAGAGAGATTCAATTCATATGCAGGGTAATCCTCTGGATCAATCTGTTCCACAATGATGTCAGACACCATCTGCTGAACAATAATCCATTTTCTGCTCACTTGATATCCTCAGTGATATTTTCTATCCACACATTCCTTGAATGTTTCGTGTTTTTTGGCATTTGCTGATTTGTTCACAGTTGTATCAATGTGTGAGTTTACATCAGTAATAGTACAATCTCCACAGAACTTTTAACAAACTTTTATAACTATTCAAGCAAAATGCCTGCATCATTGACTCATACAAACGATGATTCACAACAATGAAACACAGGATATATATTAATGAAATTAAATTATTATCTCTTTTTATATGTTTCTCCTTAAACATCCCTTTTTCTGTTATTCAGTTATTATTGTCGCAAGAAATCAAATTCATGACCATTATAATTTCAGTTAATCTCTGGAATTATAGTTTTAAATAATATTTTATATACGATATTTTATGTACCCCCGTGACCCGGAAACGGATAAGCGGAAGAAAATGGATGGATGAATGGATATTTTATGTACAACAGATATCATATGCAATAAAAGAAAATCTTCCATATGTACAATAAATTCATTCCTCTTAAAAAACAACTATATTCCAAATTAATCTGGCAATTCTGAGGTTGAGTCTGCTGGAGCAGGAGTAGCAAACATGTCCAGTAGTGAAACTGATAACTACTACTACTACTTATAATAATAATAATAATAATAATAATAATAATAATAATAATAATAATGTTTAAATGTGTTGAAACATTGTTAAGTGCCTGAGCCTTCTGTTGGAGCCATTATGAGTTGTTGATCGGCAAAGATAGCGTGGAGTCCATCACAGGACAAACACAATTGTGAGGGTAAACCAGAGAACTCAGGGAAAAGCTGCAGATATAGTGAGAACAAGCACCTTGCAAGGCTGCATCCATTGGTGTGTGAATGTGTGTAAATGGGTGAATTTGGTTAACAATGTGAAATGCTTTGGGACCGGTCAAGCAGTTGAAAAGCAATATATAAATACCATACCATATAAGCAATGTAACCAAAACAATATTGAGGGTGGAGCTGCAAGCATAAGGAGAAATGTGGGATGGATGCAAGGAAAAGGAGAAAATATGTGGGAAATGGCAGATGCATTGAGGTGATCCCTATGTGGAAAGAAGATAGAGAAGTCAGGGGCGGTTGGATGGAGATGCTCTGCTGTGGCAAACCTTAACTGAAAGGGCAAACATAGAATAAAGAGCAAAATGTTTAGCACTATACATAGTTAGCACTATATAAATAAAGCAGACTTGAACTGCTTGCTCATAGAGGCTTTTATAGGCTCATAGAAAGTTAAAAATCACTGCTTCCTGCTGCGTTCCCTCTTGCCTTTCTTTTGAAAAGTCTTGTCGGAAGTTATCTTGCTGGTGTGCATGTGTTGGCTGCGCTCTGGCAGGATGTCGCTGCGCTCCGCCGTTACTTCGCCGGGAGCAGCTTATTGTTGAGGGACGGTAGGGGGAGCGGAGCGGGCCACCGCACTCTACTGCAGCAGCAGCGGGCAGGCAGGCAGGGCTGGGCTCCACACACACACAGAAGCAGACACACACCTTCAGCAGCCGGGGCAGGGCAGGTAAGCAGCGCCTCTTTCCTCTCGTGACGATATTTATCTCAGTTTGTTGGACCCCTGCTGGGATGTTTTAGCTTTGTCCGCCACTCTCCTCAAGTTCTGCTCGAGACTGGGAGAAAAAATAGTCCTTTCCGATGCTCATCTAATGATGCCACTGTTGGCTTTTCAGTATTTATACGTTATTTTGCTTCCTGAAAAACACAAACAGAAAGGAACAAAAAAAAAAGATTGAAGACTTGGATTTGTGTTGAAATAAAACCGGCCTTAAAAACACGTTTTAAACAGAGACCCGCTGTCGGCTAGCAAGGATGGCTACTATTGTGAGCAGCATGACAAACCTCCACCTTTTATAAAGCCTCCCTGCTCATCCTCTCTCCTATTAAAAAAGAAAACACACACACACACACACACACAAACCACATATCTGTTTACATTATTCCCCAATCCAGATGAGCAGAACCCATCGAGCCTGATTTGTTCTCCTGAGTTGCATCCTTCGAGATGCACATCAATGACGGCCGGTCACATTGAGCGCTTTGTTTATTCCACTGGAGACACGCTTCGCTCCGGCCTCATCTTTTCTCTCTCTGTGTCTATGTAGTTATAACCCGATTGATACATTTGTATTATATTTCACTGTGCATTGTGTCTGCAGAGTGTTTCCCAGTGTCGCCCCCCCCCCCCCCCCCCCCCCCTTCCTCCTCTTCCTCTTCCTCCTCCTCCTCCTCCTCTGTGTGGAGGCTTTGTTTTCATGGGGCAGATGTAGCTGGCCTACATACATCCGCTCTCTTTGTGTGGAGTTTGATTTTTGCTTCTATCCCCACGTCATGCATACGTTTTTGTTAATTTTCAATAAATCAGCTTTACATGTGTGAAGACAGCATAAGATTTATCAGTGTTGCGCAACCTATTCCTGATCAAATCCAGCTTCCTTATACTTTCAAGCTGTAAATGGGACTAATTATTTATGATCAGGTGTTACATCTTTATGCATTTATAGTGTTTAAAGTTGCACAACTGTTCAAAGCAGCAAAGCTCACATTTATCTCACTTCATGCCACCCAATCTGTTATAACACAGTAACTTTACCCCGTGTACCTGATGTTTTCCTGGAAAACTAGAGAGTTTCACAATATACCACCGAATCTTGTAAGTCGCCTCCCTCAGCTGTAAGAATTCAAATATTTTGGTTCTGAGCCACAGAATGTGCACATAATACCAACCAGCCTGGCTTTGCTTCTTTGCTTCTTCTTTTTTTCCCTTTTCGCTCTGCCTTTTTGTGCCTTCTTCCTGTCCTCCCTGCAAAAGTGGCTGCTGGCCGGCTCTACAGACGGCTGCATTTATAAAAAAAAAGAAAGAAAATCTGTGTCAGTGTCACAGGATGGTTGCTCTACTCTTGGACAGGAAGCTGCAGCAACATCCAAATTAGACTCCAGCTCAGTTCGACTATATACATGTCCTTCTGAAACTTCAATATCTTAACTGCTCTTCCTGATCCTATTTGTTGAAACTCACTTTCTTGTTCAGCATCCAAGCGGTGCTGCAGGTCTCTGGCCAGAGAGCAATCTGTGCTTGCATATTAAGTGTATCAGTCTTCAGTTGGGATGTGGGACCGTTTTGGGAATTGTTGTCTGGCCTGCCCACGGCCATTGTGTATAGTAGGAAGTCCAGGAAGTGAGTTCATTTCACTACAGCGGTGGGGGAGCCTTATTTGTGACAGAAAACAAACAGCCCAGCCTGGAAGTTGATATCTGAATTTGAAGGTATTAAAGGTGTTGTTGTTGTCGTTGTAGCAGGGAGTCCAGGTCTAAAAATAGCAGTGAGTCTGGGTTCTGTTATCTTCCAGAGTAGAAACATTTAAAAGGGGTTGTGGGAGTCAGATAGCTTCGCCTGGTGACGGTGCAACGTGGGATAGAAAAGGGGAAAAAGGAAAGTCTGTGGTGAGACGCTGAGAGAGACAGAACTGTGCAAAACCAGAGGGAAAAAAAATCTTGGAACAATTTCTATACATAATCATCAGCCTCTCCCTTGTTTTGGAACATCGCGGGTGTGTCTGTAAAATGAAATAAAACACAAAACACAGAGTGACCATCACATCTGTTTCAGGGTGTAACAGCTGTACTCCCCTTTGGGTTTCCTCGACCCTCTGCTTATTTCCACTGCAGATATCCATCTTACATTTTCTGCAAGCCCCTGATTGTCCTGTTGTATTTTTTTTCGCCTCTCCACAGTGCTTGTGTGGATTTCAGTGTGTGAGAGTTAACTCTTTTTGCCAGGCTACTGCTGTGGGCAGCATAAATGTTGGTGCCATAATAAATCTGTCAGGCCTGGCCAAAATACTAATGTTCCTGTTAAGAGAGCCATGGGTCGGTCATTATTTCCTCAGTAGGGGCCATGCATGCTCGTAATAGCTCTCTGAGGAGCCAGAACCTACTATGGCAGTCTTAAACAACAATGCGGGAGAGATTGAATGTCTTAAACTGGTCTAAATACCATAATGTTTGCAGGAAAAGGGTTTACCATCCACCTAACTCACTGGAAATTTAGATTTGGACTTTGTATTGGTTTAAGTGAATATTGTTTTGTGTTCTCTACTGTGTAAAATCAATCGGGTGACTAAAAATTAGTACAATATTGATTCCTCTATTGTTTTAATGGGTAATTAAGGTTTGCACATTAATTCAGTTCATGCAGTGTTCTCTCCTGCTCCTGTGTGCCATTAAGCCCAGCTGCCTCCAGACATTAGTGTATTTCTGTAGAGTTATCTGAAAAATGTACTGAACGCATGTTTCAGAGAATGAATCCATGCACTAAAAAAGCCTATGCTGCAGGGCATGTACTTCATTAATTCTCTTGGATTATTAATAATCTATTTTTTTAATAATCTCTTCATTGCCCTAACATCTTGTTTAAAGCGTCGGTTCCTCCTCTCAGCCTGCATGAGACCGATAACATGACTCTGCTATAGTGCTGAAAGGCAGGCTGTGTTTTTAATGCTGTAAAGATCTAAACACGCGCGAAGCGTAAATTTCCATATGTAGGTCACGCTGCATGCAGGGGTCATCAGGCATGTGACGGGCTGGTGTCTTGAGGGCCTGCGTGTGCTCCGTTGTGTTTGGTCACAACAGTGACGCATGCAGGATGGATGCTGGCTAAATGGAGGTGTTTGCTTGTTTGTTCCTCCCCAACTGCACATGTGAAGCCTGCTTTTCTGCACCATATGGTCTTTTCTGCCACACAGGACGCTTTTCTTTCTTCCCCCGTAGCCACGTTAACGTGTATTGATATGTGGTTACACATGCACCCATAGCTTTCTGCAGACTGTTTCCAGAATTATACTGGCAACATAATGATTTATAATTTCCCTGTGGGGTGCAGGGATCCTGTCAAATCAGATTAATGTTGCCCTATAGTCTTTATCTGGCAGCATTAATCCTTCATTATCCTAATTGTACAGTTTATTAGCATTTTTTGATTTTCTTTTTTCCTAAAAGAAGAAAGGTCAGCATTAAAGTTTCCCTTTAAAACACAAATACATATTCCTCATTGGTTTGTGGATTGTTGCAGAAACTTAATGCTTTCTCTGTAATGAACATTGTTTCTTCAGCTTGAATGATAAATAGAGTGATGAACACATGACGGCCTTCAAACCTGAGCTTGAAATGGGAATGGGGCGTCGCTTTCCTTGTAATAGGTGTGCAATAGGGCTGCCCAACATATTGGGAATGTATTGTTATCATGAAATGCATATCACAAGAAACTGACTGAACTGTGATAAATCATGTCTCCATGCTCTGCTCATTCAAACTGTCAGGGTTTTATATAATCTAAAGAAAAGTTCTATTAATTTACTCACAAAAACCAACCCAACAATTGGCAAATTTAAATACCTTATTCAACATACAGGATAACGGTCTGAAGCACAAAAAAAATGACCACAAACAAGAACAATGTTGGCTAACGTCTCCATTCACAATGAACAAGGAGTTAGAGAAAGAACACTGTGATCTGCAAGCATCAATCTCAAAGCTTACACATAGTAACATCCTCTCAATGTTTGTACAACATCTTCACATATTGTATGTTCACCTGACGTCGTATAGCTCCAACATGGAGAGTGCTTTGCTGAGATCATAGATATTCTATCTCCTGACATTAAATCTCTGCTGCAGAATAAAACCTGAAGTTGAGTTAAACCCTCTTTTCAGGCATTCAGGATAAGCATTTAATGTTGGTCTTGGCTTCAATCTGAGGGAGCAGGAATCTTATTTTAGGGTTTTTTACAGTCACTCTTTCACCACTCTGGTAATATGCAGTTGTAAGATATGTGATTTCCTTGTAGAATGAAGGTAAATGATGCATTTGATTGCTTTGCGTGTCAGAATTGCATCGGTCCTTATTTCTTTCTCCCTGCCTGAAGGCTGTTTAGAGCCGGAGCCTCCTTGGCAGTGGTACACACTGTCAGACATTCAGCCTCGGGATATGTGACGAGTCTTCATGATAACTTATCATACTTGTCAAAATCTAGTGTGAAGAAACTAATTCAGACAGGTTCTTTCTACAATTGAGCAAATGACGGATTTCTTATAACAGAGTAAAAGTCTCCTCACTACTTTTGCTTTTTGTTGGTTATTTTTCATTCATGAGGAGAAAGTAAAGTAGGCCAACCAAATTCAAATGTCATATGAAATCAAAGTCTGTCACCCTGACATCCCTGGAGGAGTTGCTGCCTTTGTGTGCTCCTGAACTTGGAACATTTCATTTCTCTGTATTATTTAGCTGCTGTCAAACTTCACTTTTATCACTGACCGGTTCTGGTTAACCATCATTCAGAGTGCTGGAGTTACTTTGAGAAATTCTGCACATACAGAGAGATACATACATGTGAAACGTCGTCGTCACATATTTATACCCAGTCTTTTTCCTCAAATGTCGAGGGAATAAAACAGTCTTTCATTCCCGTCAAAGTGAACCAGTATTATTTGTGGGCTCTGTGAAAAAGTGTGACTGTAAGAGGGAATATAGATGTCACTTTTAAAGTGATCGGGCAGAACATCGCCTGGCAATTTTCTGGTATATGATCATGTGAATCACATAAAGTCTCGCGGCTCTTTTTGTCTCTTTTGAAGAGGAACAATAGGTTGTACATCTGCACCACAGTCTATGGTAGACATCGCCAAAGGGGGCGCTGGAAAAGCCTTTGTCTGTCTGACCAGAGGTTACCGTCTTGTCTTGAATCTGTTGCCTTGTTTGCTCTTTCCACCCCTCAGGGTCCAGAGGGCTCTCTGCTCCCAGAACAGCGAGAAGACTACAACACTGATCCAAAGCCCCTTTTGCCTATTTCTTTTATTGACTTCAATCTAAAAGCCCTCACTGACCTTACATCCATATGGTTGAGGGACTGGGCTGCTGCTTCGCTATTTGCCTCACCTGCCGATGTACTTTCCTTTTAATGGTTTTACCTCCACCTCCAAGGACTCTCCTTACACGCTCTTTGATCAGTTTTACCCTTGAAGGTACAATATTTATACTTTCAGTGAGAAACCTGCAAGAAACACTCATATCATGATATTTCATTTACATTTTCTTGTTATTAAAGATCATCCCTTGAAGGATATTCCATTACTTGAAGATTTTTAAGTATACATATAACCCATTATCTCACACAGTCACTTTTATTCCTTGTTTTCAGTTTTAAAACTCTAAATGGGCCTGAAAAGATTGCCTTTATATTGAACATCACTGTACAACATTGTAATTGTAGTGTTATGTGCAACAAAAGTATATGACTTCATAGACTAATTGAACATGTGTTTATAAACAGATATTGCCAATTGCACTAGTTTCATGTTGTTTTTTCTTATTTTTGAGATAAATCCATTGATCAGGTACACTAACTAGAAATAGGAAATGGTTTAGTAAAGTCAAGGAGCTATGCACTATGGTGTTTATGTAAGATATCATCAATAAACCCTACATAGATAATTAGTACATTATGATTCCCTATGTTCTAGTCTTTCCTTCAATTTTAGTATTGTTAGTTTTAGCCAGAGGGCTAAATCTGTGCTACTGCAACTAGCGAGTGCTAGTTATATCTGAACAATCAGCTCTGCTGTTGTTGTAAACATTAACTGCATGGTCTGCTGTCTGGCGGAGGATCTCTCCAGGGAAAGACCAGGCAGATATGGAACATCAACAAGAAATGCCCAAACGCGTTCTAATTGAATCACTTTTATTTCTCTATCAGTCACAGAGTATGACCCCATGACAGGATCAGTCCCTGCACATGAAATGTCCAAACCGTTCACTTCGATGCGTAAAGCTGTCATGTACTGCAGCCGCTCGTAAGTTTTTTTAACAAGCCACACACACATTTTACAATGTAGGCAGGCAACCACACCCTTGCTCGGGCTAACTTTGGCTCCCATCACAGCACCATGAGGAAATGAGCGTGAGGAGAGAGTTGTCCCTGTGTGCTCTTCTCTCTCCTCTTCCGTCTTTCATCCTCACTTCTGTTTGCTCAGCATGTCTGTGTGAGCTGCGAAGGTGTGTGATGTGGTGGCGACGTGACATCTGGGAGGCTTCAGGAGGAGAAGCAGACAAGCTCCTCTGAGGGTTACCCAGCCGTTGCATCACCCCGGGAAGCACACTCCAGAGAGAGAGAGAGACAGAGAGCGAGAGAGAGAGAGAGAGAGAGAGCTGCAATGAAAGAAAACAGATTGTAAATAAACGGGCGCTCTCCCTGACATCATCTCCGGTCCGCCTTCAGTCGCTGTTTCTGATTGGTCCATTCAGAGTTGAGGCAGAAGATTTGAAATGTTTCAAATCCAGAAAGCTGTTTATATAAGGTTCTGCTGGACAACGGAAACAAAACTGTAGGAACAATTAGTCAAGGCTGCTAAATCTGATTATCCCTCTTTGCATTATAATCACCCTGCTGATTTTTTTTTAAATGTCTGAACAGCTTATTATACAATGAATAATAATTGCAGAGCGCAAACTCGTTGGCTACTAATCGGTCCTGTTGTTAAGATGATTTTCCTCTTGACAATGAGTGACAGAGTTCCTTGTAACTGCGAATGAGTGGCTTCACTACAGACGAATCATGTTTTTTTAATTTTTTTTTGAGATTCAAGTCAGACCGTCAGAAAATTAGCGGAAGCCGCACGCTCGCTATCGTGGATTTAGAGATGAGTGTCTCCAGTAAGAAGTGGCGTGCTTCCTGTTTCTCTGTGGCCTTATCCTTCGTACAAAGAATTCACAGTCATCTTGGAATAATCCTGGTCTTTCACTCCTCATTTCTGTGTGTGTGTGTGTGTGTGTGTGTGTGTGTGTGTGTGTGTGTGTGTGTGTGTGTGTGTGTGTGTGTGTGTGCGTGCGTGCGTGCGTGCGTGCGTGCGTGCGTGCGTGCGTGCGTGCGTGCGTGCGTGCGTGCGTGCGTGCGTGCGTGCGTGCGTGCGTGTGTGTGTGTGCGTGCGTGTGTGTGTGAGATAGTAGGCTACAAGTACAAGTCTGAGTCTGGAGGTTGGGAAATGCCTGCCAAAACCATGAAGTCACTATTTCTCCTTATTAGCCCCAGAATGTTGCTGAAAGAGTGGAATGAATTTGAGAAGCGTGACTCATAAAAAAAAGAATGTCCTTCTGCAAAAAAATTAAAAATACACAAGGACTATATCTCAAGCACAAAGTTTTTAGCATATTTCAAAGTAATCATCCAAAACATGAATATATCAAATGTTTCCAATGGCAGCACATGTAAAGCAGATAGAGTTTCTGTCTGGACTGTGTGGCCTTCATCAGACGCACCGCAGCATTCCTCCATCTGTGCCACATCTTTCATGTGTGATAGTGAGAGGCTTTTTCATTTAATGGCACCATAAAGGCTGGTATCCAGGCTCCTCAACCACGTTCCCATTAACCTTGCATTCTGCAGTGAGTGTGCAGTGAGTATTGAAACGAGCTCTCTGATGCTTTGGTTAAAGGCAGGAGAAAGAAACCACACATGATTAGAGGGTAATACTAAACTGCTATTCGTGTTTTTGTTTTGTTTTTTGTCACTTCTGAACACATTATCTCTGTCTTCCAGAGTGTTGCCAAAGTCTGAGATCTCCAATGGTTTCACCTATAGTAGGCAAAGCAGATGATTTGAGCATAGAGTCGTAGGTTAGAGTGATTTTGTGTTTGACTGGATTAAAGAAAATCAAATATTTGATTTTTGGACATGTGTGTTATCCCTCTCTTTAAATTCTTCAATTTAAGTATTTGCAACTAAAACTATTTTTAGATCAGTATTGTTCCTGTAATATAATATGCAGCCCTATACCATTATGGTTAATGGACTTTTTACTTATATGGCACAGTTTAATGCTTGGGCCATCTCAAAGTGCTTTACATGATCAGTCACATTCACCCTTTGACTCACACACTGCTGCTCCCAAGCTGCTCACACACCACTGGGAGCACTTTATAGTCTTTCCCAAAGACACTAAAACAAATGGACAGGGTTCCAACCACCACTGGAGCCGCTCTGGATACTCATTATGGAGGAGCAGAGAAATTAAACACAAGCTTTGACCAATTATGGCCCATTAAGTTTAATTAGTGCCCCATGCTTACAGCATTATCATTTTTGCACAAAGGAGTCATTTGTGAACGGGTCAGAGCTTTTGATTGTGAGCCTTAGATACTGTATATCTGAGGAAAGTCGTGTTGCATGTACTTCGCTGTTGATGTTGCTTTGGATTAGTAGGAAACTATATTGGGCTACTAAGAGAGGCTTCTCTTTAACAGCTTGTTTCTTAAAAACTTTCTCAGATTTTCTCATCACACAGTACTCAAACTTGTCAGAGGTTCGTGGGATGAAGGGCTCATCTGTTTGAGATCAGAGACAGCTGCTGATACAGTCACACTCCTGACAGCGTCATGCAAGAAACTGAGGTGTGCAGTTGATTAAAATTTTAACCAGGGGATTACTGAGTTGGTATACTAAGTACTTAGGAGGTCAAATGACTTAGAGCTTAGCTCAATAATCTTTAATTCCCGCTCTGATGGGCTTTTCTTGGCACTTTCTCCGCACGAACGAGAGCGCCTGTTATTTCAGCGTTACTTGAAATGACCATGGAAAGCTTTGAAATGTTCATTTAGGTTTGGAAGAATAATTATTAGAAGTGATTATTCAAGTATCAAGGGTCTCCGTTTCACCCTGAATAAAAATAATTATGAAAAGAGAAAACCTTCAGCTGCCATATTTCAGTCAGGCATGCTTCATTCAACCACGTTTCTAGTGACACGGTTTGAAAACAGTTATGCAGGTCAACTTCTCAGTGAGATCTGTCTAATGTCCCTCCTCCAGTTGGAAAGTAAGAGTTGCTGGCTCTGACCTCCTTTCCAGCTCATCAGAAAGAAAGCGAGGGGCGGAGGGAAAATAAATGTTCTGATGGGTAGGCCAGCCAACATTCCTACATCACTTCCTTCTCCAGCATCTGGCAATGATCAGGCCAGCAGAAGAAAAAAAAAAAAGAGGATGTTTCTCAATGGCTGACAGAGGCATCGCGTTGCAAGACCGCCCACTCAACCTCATTCCCCCGACCAGAGAAACCAAATGAAGCAAGAGGGGGTGATTCAGAAGATCTCCACCACTTTACTCCAAATCTATTGTCTTCCTAGCACATTTTCTTGTCTGTGTATTTCTACCAATGCAAAGTAAGAAATCTCCTTCCTGCCTTCACTTAGAACACATGAAATAATGTCTTTTATTTCTTGTTTCATCTCTTTCAGGATGGCCTAGCTGTGTGGCCTAGCCGTCAGTGGTCTTTCAGCAGTGAGCGACCTGAACCAGAGGTGTGTAGCAGAGTCATATATTCACTTTAAAGGAACCCATTTATTGTTTCCATCTACTCAAAGTTTTAGCTGCTTCACAAGCAACTTAAGTCGGGATTTTCTTCCAAAATGATCAGATTTGTTTGATATTTTTCATTATTAGCAAACTAAAATGTGTAATAATGGTGAGAGATGTGGTCGTATTATTTTAGATTGTGGATAATAATGAGAGCTGTTGTAGTAGATTGTGTTTGAAGAATAACTCCCACGTATGGACGCTTATATCAGGGATTTTGTCTTTAACTAATTAAATAGTAAATAGTGCAGATTTATCACTGCGTATTCAGGCTCAGCATATTTCACTACCACCCTGAAATCTTTACGTTTTACATTATCGATGAATAAAACATTAATTGGTTCAACTGCCACTCTTTTCAGGTGCTGACGTGCTTTTAGGTGGCCAATGGTTTCGAAGATTAATCACATATGTCAGTTTCTATCAAAGTGAGAGGAAACAACGATCCCCCCTTTGCCCTCAAGCTGAAGGAGCTCAGAGGCTATCAGGTTGATCCTGTCAGAAGCATATGCTCTCAAAGTGTCAGTACAAGTGGCTCGCACACAGAAACTGCAAGTAGTTCATGGTTCCTTGGAAGTAATGGAGTGTGAGAAAAAAATTTAATAATAATGATAATTTAACACTGACAGTGTCCAAGCCTATAGGCATTTGCATTCACAGCCCAAATTCCATTTATCCATTTATTTTTATTTTACTATAAAAATGTACATTTCCATAGTACTATGAATTTCTTTTGGTGTGAGGTGCAAAACAAAGCTTTATGTAGCTTTGTCCAAATGGGTTCCTGGAGCTGATCGGACAAACAAAGTCATATTCATACATAAGAGCAATATTAGTCCCCGATGAGCCTTTATTACATTGGTGTCAAGCATAAGGCACGCAAGAGGCTCTAATCCGGCCAAACAACTAAGAAAAATCTATAAATGTCAAAGAAAACTGTGATTTATTTATTTATTTATTTTCAAATAAATTAAGAGACTGAGAATCAAGCTGAAATATCAATGATGCTGCCATGAAACCTTTAGGTGCCTATCCAAGTTCTTGGGACATTTCACTGTATTTTGCACCAGAAGGTTTCATTAAAATTGGCTTCGTGTTGAGATTGCAGTCATTTAAAAACTTTGTGAAAAACAGACATTTTCATCACAAATACTCTGTGCCACAACAATGAAAAGCTTTAAAGTTTAAATTTAAAGTTTTATAATGGCACTGTTTTACCAGTGCGGCCCACTGTATGTGGCCCCTGAACTGAAAGGTGTTTGACACCCCTGTTCCATTACATATTTTTGGACTGCGGGAGGAAACGAGAATACCAAGGAGAAACCCCCACATGCACTGGGAGGATTCTCACTGTAAGGCGAGAGAGCTAACCTCTATAACTCTATCTGGTCTGTACTCAAATTACAGTCTAAAATTATAAACTTGGGAATTGTTCTTTTGTTTGACTATTTCTGCTACATCTGCCTCAGCAAAATCACAATGAGTTTCCTGAGCCACGGGTCACCTGAACCTTTTCTTCTTTCTGCCATCACAGGAAGTGTCTCTGAGGGGCCATCAGCAGTGTGCAGAGATGAGCGTGACCTCTTGGTTCCTGGTGAGCAGCGGGGGGACCCGCCACCGGCTCCCCCGGGAAATGATCTTTGTGGGGCGGGATGACTGCGAGCTCATGCTACAGGTGAGGGAGCTGCACAAGGCCACGTCTCCAACGACAACAGCCTTCACTCCATAAAGACCAGATAGTGTCGTGTAGTGTAGTGTAGTGCAGTGTAGTGTAGTGTAGTGCAGTGTAGTGTAGTGTAGTGTAGTGCAGTGTAGTGTAGTGTGTTGGAAGTCAAATGGAACCATGACTATAATTTGATAACTGGAAAGCACACGGAGAGTTTGGTACTTGTTTAGGAATTTCTCACTGCCACACAAATAGTCTGCTGACTTCACACTGACCCGTTTCATAAGATAATAACAGAGCTATAATAAGTGTACTAAATAAAACCTAGATCGGCGCTTGCTGTTCCACAAGCACAACATGTTTGTGTGTTGATTTTTTTTCTTCATGTGTGTGAGTTTGTGTCTGTGCGGCTCTGCGTACATCCAGAGGAATGACTTGGGGTGGACTTGTGTGTACCTCGAGTCACCGCACTATTATTAGAAAGTGGGGCAGATACCTCTTCAGTTAGATCTTATCTGACTCAGTCAGTTGTGGTGGAAAGTGTTTACTCTCCGTCGTAGCATTTCAAAGGTTTTAATTTCCACCACCGTCTATATGAACGTCTGATTGTCAGAAACGCATTTAATACGGAGCGACTCCTCCCATATTGTTTTCCGTTCACTATTCACACCATACTCACGTATGTGTCTGGTGATGGCAGCTGTTTTGAGACGTACATCGTGCACATGCAAGTATTCTTGTACAATCTAACACAGTCTAGTACAACAGCAGTGCCCTACATTCTAGTTGTTGTTAACATTGCCACAGTTTTTTTTTATTAGATTATATGTTTTAGTTTTCTTTCAAGCTGTAAATTTCCTGTAATGCTGAGTTTGACCAAATTATACTGAGATATTTTGGTCATTCTATATGCCAGAGTGGTCATCTCTCAATTAGTTGCAGGTTTGATTCCCCATCTCCCACTTCCATGTTGTGTCCTTAAACAAGACACTGACCACGGTTTTGCTCCCAGTGGGAATGCCATTAACAGTGTAAAGCACTTTGGGGGCAGCTCAAGCAGTGGAAAAGTGCTGTATATACTGTATGTAATCTATTTACCATTACAAATAAAGGTATAAATAAAATATAACCTTGAGTAAAGGACTAATGGAAGCGCTGTTCAGGTGGACTTTTATTGAAGTGGGGGAATATAAAACTTTTCAGTAAATCCTTATTGATGATGCTGTGTGTGCAGTATAAACAGTGGCATCAATCATATTTAACTGTATTTTCTTAATGCTCTGCTGTTACACACTCTACTATAATTCTCTCATACATAGAAATACGTAGAAATACTGCTAAACCATGAAGCAGTAATTGTGTCAAAAGTTTTAGTTTTTTTTTTTACAATCGAAGGCCTGGTCTTTGAAGATTATTTAGATTTTTTTTTTTACAATAAATACTTTATTCTAAACAAAAAATACTCTATCATAAGCTCACTGTAGACTGTAGGATGGATTATGATCATGAGCTTGTTTCCCTAATATGTGGACAACCACTGAGAGTAAGAATAATATCCTGCGTGTCATTTACGTACTCCATCGGTGCCTTCAGCATATTCATAAATAAAGCTGTTTTAGTGTTCCTAGTCCAGTATCGCACCACTTTGGGAATCTCTAATGGTTGTGATTAGCTGTAACTTGTAGCTGCAGTCACACTGTGGGGTAAAGTGAGACGACCAAGAAATGCTTGAGGAGTTTGTGACACTGTCAGAAGATGACCTCAAGCTGTTTGTGGTTGGACAACTGAGAACTGGCCACCCAGGAATCCCTCTCACAATGTAAGATTTCAAGCCACGATCAAAGAGATAGCCGCGATTTGCAGTTTTACATTACTGTGAGAGGTCTGTCTTTTTTTACTTGTATTGACCTCAAGTTCTACATATTCTACATATTCATGTTTTTGGATGTTTTAAAGGGATTCTTCAAATCAAGGCCATGTTTTCTTGGTTTGGTGTGTTTGTTTGGTACTACTCTTTTGTTAATTGTGCGAAGTGGCTTACAGTGATCCTCCATGTGACTACCCCAACAGGCCAAGGCCTCATCACAAGGCACACACACACACACACACATCACATGAAGATATATGCCAGTGCTTTTTAGCGTCATGATAGATCTTTGCACATTCCTAAGCTGAAAATAAAGCAGAGCATTGTCACTGCAGGAATAATCAAACTTATGGTGTCCGTCTGAGTCCTATAATGTGTTTTGCTTCTGGCAGAAAAACAGAAAAGAGACAGTTCGGTTGAATTCTATCTCGGAGATTTATCTGCTATCTTGTTGCACAGCTCATCCGCAGACAGAGTGTGTCTCTCTTTGTGTATCCACATGTACTCCCACAAGCACTCTTTGGAAAAGTTAGTTTCCACTTCAGGCTTATTCATATTGCTGACACTCACTTTCTAGTCTCACTGAGCTCCTGCACATCTGAACTCTGCACAGGTTCTGTCGGTCAGCAGTGCGTTTGAGCATAGCAGCAGGGATCCTTTCTCCTGCAGTCTGAGCTATAGCGAGCAGCTCAGATTTCTTCCATCCTGTTTGATCGAGCCTAATCTCACTAAAGTAATCTATTCCACGTTAAGCCCTCTGGAGTGGCTTCCCTCGGTTTTGCTTCAGTCTTATCTCCACTTTTCTGCTTCAGCATGAGTGTGCTTTTTGTTGAAAGAAAGAGCGACTGAGTTGAAGGAATGCCATATGAGAACTGAATATGAGTTTCAGCTGGCGGAGTCAGCAACTTCAGCACAATAGGCCGATCCTTTTTGTGGTTCTCTGTGCCTGTATTACATGTCATTGTTTGTATTTCTGTGATTGTTAAGGCCAGTTTATGCCAGGCTATTCAAATCAAGAGAGATGCATTGTATCGATTCAACTAAAGAATGTTTTGGAAGGCATTTGAGACTGCAGAAATGTTCCTCGGCTAAATCTGTCTTATCTTCACACAATACTTTCATCCCGAGGTTTGCACTATGTCGTCCTCCACACAGAAGGTCGCAGTGTTTGTTTAATCTCCAAACAGCTGATGGGCTCATATGGGAAGGCTGCAGAAAATCAATATTTCATCCCGTCCTTCATTGTTCATCTGCTGTCCTTTGTCTGCTTGTGTGTGTGTGTGTGTGTGTGTGTGTGTGTGTGTGTGTGTGTGTGTGTGTGTGTGTGTGTGTGTGTGTGTGTGTGTGTGTGTGTGTGTGTGTGTGTGTGTGTGTGTGTGTGTGTGTGTGTGTGTGAACAGCTGAGCCTCAATGTGAAGGTGTGTAGAGTGAGCTGTGTCACAGAAACTGAAATAGCTGCTGATGTGCTTCTCGTTGTTATGATTGATATCATGTGTAGTAACACAGCGATATATAAGAGTTTCAGTCTGCACAGACAGCTGTCTTTAGTCACATAAATCCTTGTACTGATGTTATTGCTTGCTTTCTTTTTATACAGCTTGTAAAACTAATAGTTTGTCAATGTAGCTACGACTTTCCTTAATGAGATGTCAATAATCTCGCCAAGCTCACAGCTGCAGCCACTGGTTTGTTATATTATTTGTTTGTGTTTGCTTTTGTTTAAAGTCCCGCAGCGTGGACAAGCAGCATGCAGTCATTAACTACGAGGCTGGGACTGATGAACACAAGGTCAAGGACCTGGGCAGCCTGAATGGGGTGAGTACACAGACAACAAAATATGCAAAGTAGGAAGATGTGAGGACAAAGACAAATGGATAAAAGTGAATGTAGAGAGGACAGAGCAGAATAAGAAAGAGATGGATGACGGAGAGGGAGCATTAAGAGCATGAGATTATCAGCTGAAGGAGGAGAAAGGGGTTTCAGAGAGAGGTGGATGGAAACAGGGATAGCATGTGAGAAGGTAAGATGTGACGTTATTTTTTTCCGTCAGTCAATAGGACCTTTTGCTTTTTCTGCCACTAATCAATCTCTAAGTCAATGAAGATTAATATCAAGTCTCAGCTCAATTTAAATCTGAACCTAATTATGCAAATTACAACTTCAGGGTAAAGTCTGCGATCCAGATATGGACTAAAGGGTCACTCTGTCAGTAAAACCGAGCTCTGGGGTGTGCGGTCAGCTCCCAATTAATTTACAAGCGCCGTCTAACCTGCACACCCAACATATTTTCCACTCTGAAGACAACACAGTACAGCATGAATATTGCAAAAATGAATATTTTAACCTACTGAAAAGTGAAAATGGGTCCGCTGGCAGAAAGTGCCAGCTAAGTATACATGAGAAAGGATTCACTTCAGTTACCTTTGGCAGGCGGTGGCATCCACGTCTGTCAAAAATCAAATCAAATATATATGTTATGTTGTATAGTTATATGTTCAATACAGAATACACCTAAAGGTAAGAAAGATTAAGATAGAGTCCGTGAATATGAACTGCAAAATTAAGTACAGATCAGTAAAGAGTGAATGACTGGCGTTGGGCACACTGTTGTCCCGAGGATGCAACTATTGGGGACTGATTAGGTTTGTTGTGGTAAAACTCATATTTGTTTTGATGTAAACTGTAAAAAAATTTTTTTTTATTTGTTTTCACACTGTCATTTATTTACTCTCTGGGATTTCAGCTATATTCTGTTGCTATCCATCCATGCATTTTTTATCAAGCTTTTTCCAGTTCAGGGTCAGATCTAAACATATTTATTGTTGTTGTTTTTTGAAAATAAATAAATAAGTAAATAAAAATAAACATCATATTTCTGGTGGGCTCACCACCCGCAGGAAGGTTCTTAATCGGTGCAGTGTGATCTGGCTGACGGTTCTCAGACTGCCACCCCCGCCACCCGGAAACGGATGAGCGGGAGAAGATGGATGGATGGATGGACCATATCTCTGTGTCTCTTTGAAACTGTTTCTCAGTAAAATGTAGGAGTACTTTCCACATGGCGTTAGTCATGTGCAGTGATTAGTCTTCACTCATCGCCCAGCAGATGAAACACATATGTCCTTCACATCCTCTCAGACGGGAAGCCGGAGTCAGCGCGGCTTCCTGCTGTGTCATTAACCATGCTGCCTCTTTTGGCGGCATTTAGCGGAAGTTTTCTCCTGCTGAGTCAGTGGATATCCAGAGCTTTACCACAGTGGTGCGCTATGGGGAGTGTCACCGTTTACTGCGCTGCCGAAGCCGGTTCTTCCCTGCTTCATTCGGTTTGTTGGGATTTCATCTCAGTGGAGAGAAGACAGGAATGTTTTATTACAACAGCGGTGCCAGCGTGATAGACAAGTGAAAGGAGGGGAAAGGCTTTAGGAGAAGGACAGAGATGGAAACTAAAACTTCAAATTAAACATGCTTTGTTTTGCTTTGGTGCTTATTTATAACTGATTGTGATTCCTGCACACCAGAGCCTCTTTGAAAATCTAAATCTATTATTGTGTGAATTCTGAAGCAGTCATACATTAGTGATCCAAATCTGTATTATTATTATTGTGTGAATGCTAAAGGCAGGCATACATTAGTTATCCAAATTTTTATTCTTGTGCACGTCAGTGGCAAGGTGCGAAGATTACTATTGATGTTTTAATCTTAATCTTCTTCTTCCACCGCTTTTTTGCTGTGTAACTAGTCCCGCATCGTTGGGAGCATGTACACACAAAGCACGTCAAAACGTGTGGACAATTCATGAATAATGTGCTATGACTTTTGTTCACGATTCGGCTTACCGTTTCCGCGAAAATCGCAAAAAACTGCGGAAAGAAAATTCCAATTCAAAGTGGATGGGATTCAAGTGAAAAACACAAAAAAAAATCCTGTCTTCAACGCCAGGTGAGGTCACTATAGTTTCAGCTAGAGACTTGATCTAACTTTTAAAACGCCCCCACGTCTGTCCTCCATTTTAACCTGTGAGCCTTTAAGTTTGATAAAGTGTTCTGCTGTTTTTGGAGTTTGACATGCTGAGTCAAAGGAGATCTTTGATCTCAGCATCTCCATTGCAACCCAGACAAAGCGGATGGGAGAGATCCCTTATAACTTCCTTCAGCTTCATCAGCATCACAGTTCAGATTTATTCAGCTTCATCATTCACACTTGCATTTACTTCAGGGAATGCAAACTAATGACTGCTTAACATTACACACACCCACACATACTGGAATAAACATTTTAGGTTGATTGTTTTAATCACCAGAAAAGTAATCTGCAGGTATTTGGATGAAACACTTGATCCTTTCAGTGGTTATATTTCATGCAAAAGTGCCAGACAGTCTTTTATTTGCTGCTTTTTTCTTCTGTACATATGTAAAAAAACAAATGTCCACCTTCTTTAACCTTAATCTGATGCTGGTTTGTGCTGAGACATAATTTGACCTAAAATACTTTGATAGATAGCTGTGAGTATATTAGGTGCAAATATTTCTTGTAGACTATGTGCTGGATTATATTAAAATGATCATATCTGAATTTTACTTGCATTCCTCTTCAATCCGCAGACATTTGTAAATGATGTTCGCATTCAGGAGCAGATGTACATCACTCTGAAGATGGAGGACAAGCTGAGATTCGGATATGATATCCTTTGATTGTTGTGATCTATTGAAAGTGTGCAGCATCCACACATATCATCCGGTGATCTTGTAGACTTTATAAATAGAAACATTTCAGGTGAGACGTTATAAATTAGTTTTTTACTTTTGTTGTTGCTTCCTTAATCTTCCTTCTTCACATACCAACCTGTTCACGGTGGTGAGAGGAGAGCTTACAGTGCCCGAGGAAGCACTAAAGGTAACATTAATTAAACAGTTTCACACCGTTGCATTATACCAGTGATGTTTTTATTCAACATTTTTATTTTTAATTTTTTCCACTTTAGCATGAGAAATTCACCAGTGGCCTTCAGCTCAGCAAGAAGCTATCCAACGGTGACGCCACCACAGGAACAAGCAAGTCTCCCACTAAGACCCCAACAAAGTCACTGAAGTCCCCCAGTGGTGGCAGCCATAAACCGGCGGACAGCAGAGCAACAGACGGGCTCAGTTCATCTAAAGAGCCAGCAGCTAAATCTGCAGACATGCACAAAACAGAGGAGAGGATGGCAGGTGAGAGGCTGAGTGGAGGGGAATCTGTCAGCACCATGTGTTTCTTTCTATATACCCATTGTGCCCAATTTTTGCCAATGCAAATACAGAAAGCATATTATTAGAATATTATTTGTTTGTTATGCCAGGAAAAAAGTACAAATTTGTCATGTAAACATGAAAATAAGGGCTGCAGATTCAAACAAATGTCACACAGTTTGAATGTCTAGTGATGATCTGTTACATCGATGCCTGCCTGTTTGAGAATACTATGTTGTTGGTGGAATCGTATTGTAGGCTGTCTTTGTGGGACACAGAGATATGCTGATTCGATGTGGTGGGATTTTATTTCAGGCCAGTAGGGGGTGGACATAGCCACCAGAAACAGGTCTTTTACCAGCATGTCTGCCTGTGATTTATCACAGAGGCAGTTTTGGTTTGAGGGTGTCTCTAATCATTGACATCAGTGATCATGCTGGGGTGCTGGTTAATCTCCAGATGTTGAAACAAGGCCACACAGGGCTTGTGTTTTGAAGAGATTAAATAACAACAGGGTCAGAGAGCCTGCACAGTTCAAAGTCTTATATAGGCTCTACTTTTCTTAAAATACTTAGACCTCTGGACATGCACATATACTTATACATTTGGACCTAAATAAGCAGTCCTGTTCATCACCCCGTGAGCCAGTCGTTTTATGGCCATATGTTTATAATTCTGCAGTGTTACTCCTGTAACGTCAGGCCTCACCCGGATATTATGCCTCATAGTAAACATACATTCAATAGGTTTAATATAGAAACTTAAGTTCGCACAGAGCAGTGGTAATCTTTCGACTATAGTGTGAGTAAACCCACACCGTGCAAAATAAGGGGTACTTAAAAAAAAGATGGGGCAAAGGAAGGAGCAACGAGTGTAAATGAACACTTGAAGAGGCGTCATCAAGCAGTATGGTCCAAAATTGTTAACCTCTGCTGAATAGCTCAACTGTTTTCCCCTCACTTCTGAACTCAGTTTTTAAAAGAGGTTACACATAATGCTTGTCCCATGTCGGCTTTCATCCTGATGAGGGCAGAAAGGCAAACGGAAAGTCCCTGTTTTTTATATCCTGCTTGTGTCTGAGAGAGAGAGAGAGAGAGAGAGAGAGAGAGAGAGAGAGAGAGAGAGAGGGAGAGAGGGAGAGAGGGAGAGAGAGAGCAAGAGCATGAGTGTGCATCCTGCTGGCTAAACTTCTGGAATTAGGTCAGTGGTGCAAGACACGACTTGAGTAGAATTGATACACAAACACATTTACAAAAAGCATCTTGGTGGCATCATGATTTCAATAAACTGCTCATCTACCTTAATATGTCAAAGTAAACACTTAAGACCAGCACTACAATATAATAGTTTACTTGAAACGTGTCTGTGTGTGCGTCTGTCTCAGGGGACGTTGCGGCGCTGCCCCGCGGGACGCCGCTGTACGGCCAGCCGTCTTGGTGGGGGGATGGGGACGCAGACGACGAGAATTCCTTCAAACAAGAAAACAAATCATCCTCCAAAAAACATGACAGCTCCATGTCAGGTAGGGGATTGTGACATTTTAAGCAGTTTCACACCTTCGGCCACCATCACACATACAGACATGCTCATAATGTCGTTTCTTTATTAATATAGAAATAGAAACAATGTGCTTGCTATGTCATCCATGCATATTAATACAAACATAGGTTCAAGTTTTGGCTTTATAATTGCACAATGTGGACTACACACTAACATACAGGACGTTGGATATAACTCTATTTTGATAATAATCCACTTTTTATATATTTTTATAAATGTGCTACAGGTAAAATTGCTCGATTTTTCGAGTCTTTTTTAACAAAAGCCCAAAAATGTTACTTTATCTAACAAGTGAGAACAGATGATGTGCTTTTTAGTAGTCACCAGATGAATTTTACAATACTAATACTTTATTTCAGCAACGACATGTAACGCCCTGCAGCTCTGTTTATTTGCTTTGTCTGTCTTGAAGTGCTGATGGCCAGCGAGCTGTGTGCTTCCATTTGTAACAGTGTGCATCCATGTGCACACAAAGGCTTTCTTCAGCGGCTGTATACATGTGTGTGTGTCTGTTTGTGTGTGTGTAGGGGGTGTCCCTTTGACTGGTAGCAAATAGTCCCAGTAACAGGATTAGTGGCTACACCATTAGTGGGACAGCTCAGTACTGCAAAATCAGCTGTGCCAGGCTGGTTTTAGTGTGGACCACTGTAGTCAGAGGAGTGGGGGGAGGTTAACCGAACAAAAACACTGGAGCAGACTGAAGCGCCTTCAAATCTCTCGCCACATCTGGATGGATAGGCTGGAATCACATTTAGCACCAGAGGAAGGCTTTTTCTTCTCCGTCCCCGTGCTGAACCATGCATATTGCACTTTCAATTTTAGCATTGTGTTTTTTTCTTGGAGAGTAATTTGTCTGTCAGATTGGAGTCAATTTTGGCCAAGCGTGAAAGAGTGATATAAAACCCTGGAAACTTGCCCAAAAAATTGTGCAAATGGGATTGGCTACCTCAGTCATGGATGTGGGTAAGCGGACAACATTTTGCCTTCTTGCAGCTCTGACTTTTAATAGACTCGAATAGGTGTTGGAATTGTGAAGTGAAGCAGTGTGCCTCAGGCTGTTGCAGCATGCTAATATGAGTGCGAAGGACGTTAGCATCAAATCAAATCTGGTCTGTTTTGCTCCATATCTGCTCAACTGACTTGTTCATATCAGATCCAGCAGTTGAAGGGAAGTGAAAGAGAAAATAAGAGGTTGAGGATAGGAAGAAGTTCTTCTTTAGACTGTGTTGTGTTGTGTTGTGTTGTGTTGTGTTGTGTTGTGTTGTGCTGTGCTGTGTTGTGTTGAGTGTGTCAGTTAAGTTTAGTGTGTGTCCTTTTCTCTTTACCAGTGAATAGCCTATGTTGTCAGAGTCCCCGACCCCCCTCCTTCTTATGCATTGTCACTCAAGCCGATTGGGTTACGCCATTGCACCAACTCCCCCTTTCCCGCTAACACACACACACACACACTCACACACTCACACACTCACACACTCATGCACACACTGTCCACACAGAGCGCTTCCTGCCTCCTCACTGCAGCAGTCATTAGCTAACCACTCTCTAATTCTCCTGTAAGTATGACTTTAAAATCCATACGCTTTGGCTTATGTCGCTGGTAAATGGCTTTCAATTTGAGCATTACTCTGATGTCCGCTTACTTTTGCACATGCTTTATTACCTGCAGCTGTTTTAGAATTGTATGTTGAGCTCACGCTCCTCGCCTGTTCAATTTGCTATATAATATAATGAGAAGTCTTTCAAAGTCCCTGAACGTATCGCTGGTTGACGTTGTCAACACTTTGGTCACACCTCACAGCGGAGGCTTCTTGAAAGTGTGTTGACACATGTTAAATCCAGCACGTCGTTAATCTGCCCCTTTGTTTCAGTTTTAATCTTGCCATGGTATAGAGGCTTATAGGAAACGTTAAAGCTGTTCATATAAAATCCAAGTTCAGCACATTTGCAAGCCAACAAAAAGCCTGCAACACATTAAGCATTAGTCTGACCATTGGTTAAATAGCAAACTCCTTTTTGAAACTCTGTATTTCCCCAAAATGACTTCTATAAGTGCTGTTGAGCTGAAGCACATGATTCATGGCAACATGATTCATAATAAAAAGAGGAAATTCTGCCAGTCATCTCATTTTCATAGAAATAACTAATTTGGATTCTGCAGTTTTTGAACATATAATAGTTCTACATGATAGCGTAATAACTCTTCTTTCTGAAAGTGGTCCTATTTGTTTAGTCTTATCTGTGTGGTATTAGTTTCTCAGTGAGGTTTGAACATGTTAAGCCTCATTGAACATATTTGACCTCAGCAGCTTCATGTTTGTGCTCTGTTTAATTCCATGTTGTAAATCTTTCCAAAAATCACAAAGCAGCTTATGCTGGCAATCCCTCAGATTTTTCTCCATCAGCTAAACTGAGCCAAAGGAACAGAAGTTATGCTTTTAATCTTAGCTTTCTGCTTTTAGGAAGATCCTACTTTATCTCTTCAGACTTTTGAGTGTATATTTAAAAAATTATTTTAAATCCAGTTAGTTTTGCTGATTGTATTCATGATAGTCAGTTTCTGTTTCTTGTCTTGCGTTGCTTTTTATCCATTTGGCCATATGTTCCTCCATTTGCTCCTCAACATCAACCAGATGGCCTCAGTAATTCGTGAAAGTATCATTTATCATATTCAAATCCCTCAGGGGGTCTGTTTGTTAATATGGACAGATGAGAAAAGAAATGCACCATATTGTCGTGACCCCGGAGCAGGTTTTTAAAGAGCTGTACCAGCATCTCCAGCTTTGAGTGACAGGGAGTGAAAGGCAGACAGAACAGTCGTGTTTACCGACCATACGAATACATCCTTACCGAGTCCTTCCATATGGAGTTTGGCATGAAGTTTCACTTTCGTCACATTTATTAAAGACTTTGAATGTTTATTACATTGGGATGTGATTAAACTAGTAGTGTCTCTTCTAAAATCACGATCTACTCGTGTATCTTTATGAAACTGAATAACATGAAAAAGTTTGGTATTTTGTCAGTTATTTTAGCAAATCAAGACTGCAAATTGTAGTCTTGTTGTTTTTATAGTGAGAAGGGCTTTTCTCCGGCAAAGGGGGCAAAGCAGTATTTACACAATTCCCTGATAGTGAGAAAAGAAAGAAAATCAGAAGTTGTTAATTGGAATGACTTGCTCGATAAATACTGTAGTTAAAAAGGTTGGCTCCAGAAATGTAGATCAAAAGGTTTGAGGAATCCTTTTAGATTGTGGCTTTGAAAAGAACAAATCACATTGCATGCTGTCATTTTTAACCTGCTTGAAAATACTTTGTAATTTTAGTGATGTGTGTAAGTAGATACTTCCACTCCTGTTCTGCACAAACTACTGCAATCGTGCTGAAGACTGTTGATTCAGAGTTGACCAGGAGACCAAGTGTTGTAGGCAAAGGTAACAAGCCAAAGCTTACAAAGGACTGTCAAACAAAGTGGATCCTAAGAGTCTGGGGATCTGGAC
Source organism: Lipophrys pholis (assembly GCF_963383615.2). Lineage (NCBI taxonomy): Eukaryota > Metazoa > Chordata > Actinopteri > Blenniiformes > Blenniidae > Lipophrys > Lipophrys pholis. Next base: position 6,084,826 of record NC_137642.1, on the reverse strand, counting down.
AAGAGTGGACTGACCTGCAGTCAGTTTATCAAGCGCCCCTTCACACAGACAGGGTATTGTGGTTGCATACACAGATATATATTGTTTTTATTTTCCACTCCTATTCTATGCTCTTCAAAAAGAACTGGATATAGTATATTTCTTAGTGGTAAAGAGAGTAAATCATCTTCTTCGTCTTTTGGCTACTCCCTTCAGGGATCACTACAACAAATGATCTGGCTTCTTTCAGCCCATCACACCAACCACCTCCTTCATTACGTCTGTGAATTTTCTCTGAGGTCTTCCTGTTGTAGTCCTGACAGCTCCATCTCCCAACGCCCTTTGTTCAGTATATCAAATATCTCCCCTCAGAACATGTTCAGACCATCTTAACCTGCCTTCTCCATGACTATCTGTAAACCTATCAATCTTAGCTCTTCTTCTGATGTGTTCACTTTTAATATTGTCCATCATGGCCTCTCAAAAAGAAAAATCTCAGCGTCTACCTCGTCACCACCTTCGAACCGTACAGCTTACCACGTCTCACTACTGTCTCATAAACCTTCCCTTTCACTCTTGCTGTTATCCTTCCTCCACACATCAGCTCAGTCACTCCGCTCCATCCTGCCTGCACTCTCCTTTTCACCTCTTTTTTACTCTCAGTGGTACTTCTATTCATCCACCTTTATCACCTTTCCTCTTCACCTTCCCACCGACCTCCATCTCGTTTATACACATTTATTCATCTTTGACTACTGACCTCATTCCATCATTACTCCACTTGCTTTCCACTCTCATATGTGGGCTTTTTTGTGAAAAGTATGGGCTCGGTAGTGCCTCACTAACAATGTGAATATGAACTATTAGCCTCTAATATTCTCTGCTGTTTTTCTGTGTTTTCCTTTACATTCAGAGGGCAAAGATTCACGTCACGGGGAGAAGGCTAAGGACGACGGCCTTCATGCATCCTCTGGCCACGATTCCAGTTACTTTGAGATTCCTACCAAGGAGGGTCACATGGCCACTAATGGTATTCATGAGATCCCCACCAAGGACACAGAGGGCGCAGCTCCTCACAGCCAAATCGCAGGTGAAGTCAGAGAGACATTTACAGTACATATGATATCAGAAAGATATATACTTTCATAACAAAGTTTTAGCAGGAGACCCAATGTGTCTTTTAGTTCAAAGTGCCTCAGTTGGCAACTTTCTTCTATATTTAGCACAGGCTGACGCTGTAACGAAACTGCATTGTCTGCTCGACAGCTCAAGGTCACGCCTCCTTCACCATAGAGTTTGACAACACTTCTCCTGGGAAGGTCACCATTAAAGACCATGTGTCAAAGTTCACACCGGACCACCACAGGCCTCGCTCCAAGAAGAGCGGGGCGGGAAGTGGAGGCGCAGGCGGGAGAGACCTGAGCACCCTGCAAGCCGCCATGATGGCGTCTGAGAGCAAGGTGGCCGACTGGCTGGCGCAAAACGACCCCACTCTGGTGCGCAGCGAGTCAACGGAGGAAGACAGCAAGAGCATCAAGAGCGACGTGCCGGTTCATCTGAAAAGACTGAAAGGTTTGTAATTTTTTGTTTTTTTCTTTCTTGTTGTGGCCTTTTATGATTTTCATCTCTTCACGACTATGGGCGGCATAGTCACAGACAGGCAGTCACACACAGTCATAGTCACACCTGTTGGCTAGTTTGAGTTACCATGCATATTTCAAGACTGTGGGAGGAAACCAGAGTGCCCAGAGAAAACCCATGTACATACAAGGTTTACCTGCAAACACAGATATTCCCCCAATCTCAACTTGGACTTGAATCCTTGGCATTCTTGCTATTGTGTAATTTCTTTTTTCAATGCTTCCGATCGCAAAAGATCAACTTTTAAGAACCACTCTATTTCTCAATGGTTCTAAATGTTTTCACTGCTATAATTGTTTTAATACCTTTCGCCAGAAGCTGCTTGCCGTTGATCACCAGGCAGAGATTAGCAGCTAACTCAAGAAACTTTCTAAACCGTATCTACTTCCCTGCTGCCTTTACATCTAATGACAAGATACGCCATGAGAAGTCTTGAACGGCTCTTCTTGAATTAACTTGTTCCACAACAATGACTTCATGTGTGTTGACTATAAGAGCTTTAGTGGCTTGGTTTGGTTTATTCTTTAGTGTATGAGCATTTACAGTGAATCTTTCTTTTCCCCTACACAGTTGTTGCTATGTATTTGCTTAAAAGGACCTTGGAAAAAAAGATTTTCACCTGTAAGAAACCAATTACTAAGTGCTCTCCTTTTGTCTGTTATCCCTCGTGCTTTGGTAGTGTGCTACCATTACAGCTGAGGTAGGCTGTTGTACACCACATGCTTGTCATGAATCAATTAAAGGGAGGGCAATTTATGACGTTCATGACACGTTAGTGGAGTCGGTGGGGAGACCAGAGGACTGGAGCTGATGAAAATTGAAACATGTGAGGCACGGAATCTAATTCATTAGATTGAGTTAGTATAACATGTCTATCAACTGGCTGATAGAATGGCTCACCTCATGGATGATTGTACTACTTGCTGAATGCCTGACGGACTGATTTCTAGAAAGCTGGACACACTGCGGTCTTTTCCAGCCGTGGCAAGAAACAGTAGAGTTGCTGAAAGTAAAAAAGAAACCAAGCAAATACTATTGAACGGATTGTTTCAAGTTATTGGCCAGAGGGGAAGTGAGAGGGAGAAAATAAGGAAGAAGTGACAGGGTTTGGTGTCCAGCCTGACTGTGAGCTGTCGACTGATGCCGCCTGTGGAAGTGTGACTGGTTAGAGGTGAAGAGGATGGTAAAGAGTTCACTGGATTTGCAGCACAAGCAGTAAAGGTGACTGGACAAAGAAAGGCAAGAAAGATAGAGAGAGAGAGAGAGGGCTGTTGTCTGGACTGCAGTAAAAGCAGAATGGGAGGTGGCGAAAGCAGAGAGAACAGTGTTTGATAGATACTCGCTTATGGTAACAGAGATGCAAGTGATGGTGGAGAAAAGAGAGAAGTTATACATTTATAAAGACGGTAAATGAGATCATCTACACGCTTTTCGGTCCTGGTTGATATACGGAGCGTGTGTGCCACTCCGTGTCTGCTGTACGCGTGTCCTGTATGCACAGATCTGCAGACAAGCAGTGCAGCATGTGTGAGGCGAGCCATGTGAGATGTGCTCTGGGCGTGTCGTAGCAGGGCTCGGCAGAGAGTGAGGCAGAGGAAACTGGGAGGAGGCAGCAGAGCCGAAGCTTTTGATTTCTAAGCGTCAAGGTGAGTGTTTCTCTTCTTACGCGAGGAGCCATGTGGAGGATCCGTCTTCATATTGTCGGCTGTTTGGAGTATCAATGAATGCATCACAAAATGTGCCAATTTTCTTTGCATGATGTTATTCTTAGTGTGTAGATAAGTTGTATTTGGTATTTGGGAGATTATTTGATGAATGATGAGTGCTTTGCTTAGAATTCGAAGCTTCACCAAAGCACGGCAGTCCATGTTCAGGTTTTCCACTCTGCTGCTTGCAATAATGTTTGGGGTTGCATGTTTGTTAGCTCAGTTGTGTCTGTGTGTGTGTGTGCACTTGTGTGCAGCCAGAGGCAGAGGCCGGCCACTCTGTGAGTCATGGTGGGGCGAGTGGGACCGTGCACTGGAATCTCACAGACATCTCTGTTCTCCTCCAGCCCTGCCAAGGGCTTCTTTGTCTGGGACACAGTGTGAAAGACTTGTCTCTCTCTGCCTGCTTATCTCCTGATCAGCTCAAAGCCAGTGTAACGCTCAGTCTCATTATGTTGTCTTTTTCTACTTTTTAATCAAATTTGTGCTTTATTAAATGCATAATGGTGATGAAAGACGGGGAAGTTGGAAAAGGTCAAATGTGCAATCTGGAATGAGCCAAGGTTTCAGAGATGTGTCCCGGGGTACAGAGTTATTGTGATGTCACATTGTAGAAACTGTGCGTAAAGAACTGCTTCAGCAATTGAATTTTGGTCATTTATATAGATAGGGGATTTTTATTTTTAAGTCAAATTAAAAGACTCAAGTTGAACAAGGGTGAATACGCACCTTTTGTTAAAGAGGCTTTCTGTGATAAATAAAGAAAAATTGTGATATCAGGTTTAGATTTTAGATTTGACAATGACATGTCAAACCCATTGATGTACTCCATTTCTTGGCAGGCTCTCGTCCCTGGGAAGCAGCACCAAGCCCTATGCTCCTATTAGATTTAGGTCCCTTCGTCAGGTTATAGAGCTTGATCTACCCCTGTTCTAGTTTCATCATGAACTCGTTAAGTGGCTCTAACTAAAATAAATGCGACTACTCCTCACTAAATGTAGAAATCCCTAGCCAGAACACCTTTTTTTTTTTTTTTTTAATTCGTCCACAGTAAAACTTTCAAAAAGACTTTCAGTCCGGATTATTCAGAAAGATAAGTGTGGGAGGACAATTGTGAAGTGTCATCAGAACCAGAACAGTCCACTCAGCCACAGAGGCACATTGTCCTTTTTTTTCTCATGCAATGCAGTGGACAATGCAGCACTCCTGCAGTAACAACAAAATGCTCATTAGAATATTGATACTGAAGACATACCATCCTGGATGTAAATGTAAAATATGAGCTACACTTATGGAGTTATTCAGCTCTTGATTTGTAATCTTAAGAAAAAGAAAAAAAGAACCAGTCCAGTGCATTTCTTCATGCAAGTGATGTGTGAAGCTGATGGTCATGTGCTGCTTCCTCCCCTTCATTCCTCAGATACCCTGATGGGCCGACAGTTAGCAAGTTAACTGCTTGGTTGAAGCTGACTGTGTAAGTGACTGTCAACTCCAGGGGTGAAGCACAACAAACTGAGCCCTCTGTCTCCTCCACCTCTGTTTTTTTGCTTTACACCCACTTAATCCAGCTTCTTTTCCCACAACCCCCATCGTTCACTCTTCAGGCTCTCTTTTCTTTCACTTCTCTCCTTTCACCTCGTACTCTTCCCCATCCTGAATCCTCCCCCAACACACACACACACACACACACACATCTAGCCATCAACCCCCCCCCCCCCCCCCCCCCCTCGCTCCGAGGTTTCCCCTCCCCCTTCGCCTGTCTCGCTGCTCGTGAGGCCGGGCCAGTGTTCATGTGGGTGGCATGTCTGGATCAGTGTGGCACACTGGCTGTCACCGCACACCATTCAGAGGGCATGATGACTACAGTATATCCAGACTGATGCAAAGTATAGAAACCTGCAGGAATGTTGTCATTCAATCACAAGTTGATGGTTGAGCTATTAGGTTCAGTCCATAGCTGAAGGTTCACGGTTGATTTAGGCTGTGATGGTTACCATGTATCTACAGTGGATGGGCTCTCAGGCGGACGTGGTTCTGTGCTTTGGTTCCTTATGAGGTTTTTTTCTGAACTGATGTCACGCATGCACAGAACACTCCTGTAAGTTGGTCTAGGTAGTATGGTATGCATTTAAAAATGTTTCTTACGTCCTCCAGGTGTAGGATTTGCTGTCCCCTAATTAGAAAATAGACATTGCAATTGACCAGTTTTGTTTTTGTCTGTTAACAGGCAGCAAACATGAAGACGGCACTCAGAGTGACTCAGAGAACGGGCTGGGTCTGCGTTTCGCCAATCGTCGCCATGCCCTCGAGGAGCGCCTAAAAGCAGCACACAGCCACGGGGGAGGAGGAGGAGAGGGAGCAGGAGGGAGGAACGTGACTGTAAGCGGAAGTAAAGGAACTGGCACTCGGACTGCCTTCATGATCGAGTTCTACGATGAGGAAAACCCCCGCAAGCGCCGGTCCTATTCGTTTTCCCAGACTGCCCCGCTGCTAGGGGGCGGAGCTGGCGGGGAGGGACTGTGTCCACAGCCGCCCTCTCACCCCAAGGTGTTCAGCATTTCCACTTCTGCTTCTACAGCCTCGGACTCTGGTAATAAAACAATGATTCATTGTCGTCATGCTCACTTTCTATGAGCAGATTTGTGTCCATTTCTGAAAATAACTCTTCAGTTCTAAGATGTGCTCCTGAAATACTCTGCAACATGATCACAGTTTAGTCATTAATGTAAAAGAACACCTCAATGGCACCATTCATGTAAATGTTGAACTGGGTTTAACTTGAATACGCCATGTGTTGTCCCAGTTCTTACAGTTCCTTGTCTCTGTATCATGGTCCTCAAAAAAAGCATGTCTGGTTAAACAGCCATATTTCTGTGCTGTGTCTGCCCTGCAGGAAAGGTCCCTGCTCCAATACCAGCTACTGTGACTGCTGGAGCCCCCACCGCAGCCCGCGTGCTCCTCAAGCAGAGGTCCGAGGACCTGAGCATCGGTCGGAGCTCAGCCAGCACCGGCCTGGCGACCGGTAGCCCCACCAGTCCCAGCGAGGACGCCTCGGTGGTGGGCACAGGAGCGGGGCCAGCTGGAGGAGGGGCGGAGGACGACCACAGTGATAAGGGGACCTACACCATCGAGCTGGAGAATAGAAATCCGGAGGAGGAGGAGGCCAGGCGCATGATAGACAAGGTGTGGACCTGTTAGCAACTGCAAGCTTCGTGTTAGAACGTTTCTCTTCCCGTCTACCTCAACTTTCATCTGACTGGACCACAATGTCTCATTTCCAGCACTACGGCATGTTCTGACCAAAAGACGTTATTTGGCATTTTTTCCTGCAGCTGACACATAAAAACAAGAGAAACATGTTATTTATTATTTATCTTTATATGAGGTGGTTAAAACAACTGATGGTAGTTGAGTCGATCTAATTTGACTGCCGTCTATTCAGACTGGTTTCAAAGTGTTTTGGAATTTGGTTACAACCTTGATAACCACTACAGTTAGCCACAGTGCCCAGCAAAGTGCTCTTTACATACGATTGCATGTAATAATAAAAAAATACATTTTTAAATGACTGCTGTCAAATGTGACAGTTTTATTTTAATAAGACATTTTAAAGTGTTATAATCCATTACAACAATTTACCATGTTTTGTAAAGTAATCTTGAGTGTTGGAAAAGCACTGACAATTAAAATGTAATATTATTTTTATTATTGTCACCAAGTGTCTTTGAAAAGCAACTATAACACTACAATCACTTTCAAGACAAGGCTGCACAGATCAAACAATCTGTTTTCAGATTGAAAAACCTTTTAAATGATTGTTGATTAAATAACAATTAAATTAAAATATTTCGACCTTTGTAAGTCCTAAAGTCAAAAACAATTTTCTGTTGTGTTAAAGTCTCACTTTTAAATCATTCATGTATGAACCAAAACACATCCTGTAGGGCCATTTTCTGCTCGCAGCAGGTAAAACTGCTAAAGCATCAGTTAACACCAGTTGGCACTAACTCTAATGGGAAAGATCTGATTCAACATAAACAGCCCAGAACAAGGTCAGTCGGCTCTTTATCACCTACTTCGTTTGCACGTAGGTTTAGTGAGTCTTCTGAGTCCGCTTGGTGTTGCTACTAAAACAAAGTTATCTTCTGTCTGTGGCCTCCCTCGATCTCCACTCATCCTGTCTGTCCCACTGGTACACCTAATGCTTCTTCAATGGCCTGGAGAGACTTGCTCCATCAAGCACTGGGCTGTTTTATTAAGCAACGCTCCAGGGAGGCCGGAAAACTGCCATATCGTTCTATAGTCCCTTTCTTGTAGTGCGGTGCTCTGGAAGAGGTGGTGGGCTCAGAGTTACATTCAGGATGAGAATAAACTGGTATAGACTGGCATGACTGTCACCAGGCCATGTCGGGAGTTAACATGAACATATAAAACCTACTTTAAGACTGCGGTTGTTATTAAAAGTGACATAAACGGTAATAGATTACGCAGTTAGATGGAGCATGCAGGTGTTATCTTGAGGGAAAGTGATATAATGACTGGGTTGTATTACTACTGGGGTGTATTTCTAGTCAGTCTCAGTCTGAGAGCATTACATTCAGAAGTGGAAGTGTTGTTATGTTAATTCCTGTAATTAGCTGACACTAATTGGCACAGCTTCCGTGTGTGTGTGTGTGTGTGTGTGTGTGTGTGTGTGTGTGTGTGTGTGTGTGTGTGTGTGTGATTTTGTCCGTTTCCATGGTAATGAACTGCTCATTGCTTTAATTTAAGAGCAACTTGTTCTATCAAATTATTCCAGTGTTTCAGTACATAAAAAAACGAGGAAGTGTGTGAGTAGTAAATTATGAGGGTCTTAAATTTTATTGCAGAGCTGGGTGATACTTCCCTTTCTTATGTTGCTTCCAAAATGCATTTACATCAAATCGCCATCTGTACTCATTTATTCTGTCTCGTATTTCACCATGCTCGTAGGTGTTCGGTCTGCAGCAGAACTCAGATTCTTCCATTCTGTCGGACTTGAAAGGAGAAGGAAAAGGGAAGAAGACAGAGGAGCCTGGAAAAGAGGTAGAAAAATAAACTACAATGTACTGTTTGTACTATTTGGTTGTTTGCATTTGGGTTCTTCCTCTCTCTGCCTCCTATACACAGTGTATATTGTTGCTACATGTATGCTCTTTGTTGTTTTTATTTTGAAATACGGAGAGCCTGATAAATCCCTGTAAAATAAATCAGTTCAATATTTCTTTCTGTAGAACAGGAGTAGACGAGCTTGGTTCTGTAATCTGAGTCACAGTCACTACTGTAGCTTGACCGTTCACTCCCTCAAGTCTGGGAATAGACAAGTCCTCCCTTAGAGTGACCTAGATCATACCAAGATGAAGAAAGACACGCTCCGCCCTCCAGGCGATTCAAAGGAGAGAGGAGACTGTCTCTATGAGCCTTTCTGCCCGTACTCCTTCTCTTTTTATGCCATTTATATTTCATCGTCAAATGAGAGGGGAAAAAAGTTACGTCACTGAAAAGTTTCCACTTTGTGTGTCTTTACAAACAGAGCAAACAACCTCAGAATCAGATTAACCCTTTTTAGGTTACTCAAATGAAAAACCTTGAATAAGGACATTTCTAACCTGATGGTGATGTTGAGCGATACTTCAAGACCTGTTTTACTTTTGTGACGAACTCAAATTCCACATTAAATGCTATTTAACAAGAATAAAGTTTGCAGTAAAGTGTAAAAATGACCAAAATTACACATATGTCATAATTTATAGCTTAAATATTTCTGTAAATGGGATGAATATGACTTACTTATCACTTCAGGAATATGTTTATAAATCAACATCCTATCTTCAGTGGGCCAACTTTTTCACAGTTTTCTCAATTTTCTTGCCTCTCGTTTCCTTCCCTGTTGTTGTCCAGGCTCTTCCCGGGGACTCGGGTTGGGTTTCTCAGTGGGCCAGTTTAGCTGCCAATCACACCAGGACAGATCCAGAAGGCTCCGGTGCCGAGACAGCCACATTCCTGCACAAAGAGAGAGGTACGATCTCGCCTCACTCTCAATGAATTTAACTCAGACCTTAAGTTGGAATATGCCTTTAGATAATTCATTGACTCGAGTTGCAATTTAAATTAAATTATTTTTGAAAAAATTTTTTTCCAAAGGGACTGAAGCCCAAGAATCTGGTGCATCTGTCAGCAGAGGTGAATCCTCCTCCAGTCTGACCGACCGTAAACGCAGGACCCTCCCCCAGCTCCCTGTAGATGACCCCCGGGCTAAATCCAGTCCTAAATCTCTGAGATCTGAGATAGGGGAGAAACAGGACACTGAACCCCCGGAGAAAGAGAGCAAGGGAGACGGAGAGTCCCCCTCACTCATGCAGGAAGGTGAAATGACCAGCAAACGGAAACAAAGCTCCACCTCCTCTCCATCGAAGGCTCCTCTCCGGACCTCCAGCAGCTCAGAACGGAGGAAGAGGTCAGAGGAGAGAAACGGAGGAGGAGGAGGAGGAGAAGGAGGAGAGGGAGAGACGTCTGGGAAGCCTCTAGTCCGCCAGGGCAGCTTCACCATTGAGAAACCCAGCGCTAATGTCCCGTCAGAGCTCATCCCACACATCAACCGGGGCAGCAGCGGGCGTGAGCGCAGTGACTCTGTGGGCAGCATGGACACGGCCACGCTCCTGAAAGACACTGAAGCTGTAATGGCTTTCCTGGAGGCCAAGCTGAGAGATGAAAACAAACTGGACCAGAAAAGCAGCAAGACTGGCATCACTCAGGGTTCAAGTTCTGGCTTCCCTCCTCGAGCCGACTCCATCTCTCCTGAATCAGATGTGGACACGGCCAGCACAGCCAGCCATGTGGCCGGAGAGGCGGAGAGAAAAACTGCCGGCGTTCATAAACGACGTTCTTTCAGCAGCATGCACCGGGAAAAGAGCAATATGAGCACTACCTCGAAGACCAGCATCACAAGCACCAGCGCCCGTGAACGCCTGGAGAGGAAGACGAAAACCAGGACGACTGAAACCACCAGCCGGACTGACGCCCGTCGCTCCGGTCAGCCCTCTGCCTCCTCAAGAGCACGGCAGCCGTCTCTAGATCTCACTGACGATGACCAGACGTCTTCGTTCCCCATTTCTGACATCCTGTCTTCAGACCAGGAGACCTACTCTGGACCTTTGGGGCACACAGGACACAGACGTGGCTCAGAAGACGCCTCATATTCAAAACTAGATAGCAGGTCTGCGAAAACCAACAGCAGTTCCTCCAAAACCAGCCGCAGCCTGCAGGCAGCCACAGCCTCGTCCCTGAACAAGCAGGCCGCCCTGCCTCAGCCGAGGCCCACCAGAGCCTCTCTGCTCCGCCGGGCTCGACTCGGGGACACGTCTGATACCGATCTCGCCGACGCAGACCGGGTCTCTGTGGCCTCCGAGGTGTCCACCACCAGCTCCACCTCAAAGCCGCCCTCCGGCCGGAAGGGCCTGTCCCGGCTGGACCTGCTGGCTCAGCCGCGGAGGAACCGTGTGGGGTCCATCTCGGCGCGCAGCGACTCCGAGTGCACGGTGACCCGGAGCTCCACCTCCTCAACCCGCCTGTCAGCCGAGACCGCTCTGCGTCTGGGTCTGCGCTCATCGACGCCCACCGAGAACAGGCTGACGCCCAGGATGAGAGCCAACAGTGTGTCCAAACTGAATGAGGCCAAGTCAAAGACCACAACATCTGGATACTCCTCACCCACAGGTGAGCACAGCACCTGTGTCTCTTTATATCTGATGAGATTTCTATTTTTAGAAGCAGAGGTGCACATGTGAAATGTATAAATCTGTCTGCATCCTTTTCATTCTTCATCATGTGTAAACATTTCCATTGCACGTTGATGAACTTGTCCACTGGTTCTTATTGTCCAGAGAGCTCTCAGCCCGAACCTGCAGCTGATGGTGCAGATGAAGAGCTGATGGGTACTGTACCAGAACCGCACAGTCTAATGAGACTGCGTGTGTGAAAAGTGTGTTGTGTTGTGTGTGTTTATAAGTGTCAGACTTGGGTCACAGAAAGAGATAGCTATAGAAGTTAATTACATAAAAAAAAAATCTAACATGCAGCTGTTGGAATAACCTGAAGTGAGACTAAACAGTTTTTGTTTTCCAATTCTAAAGCTAAGAATCCCAGTTGCATCATGTAAATTAATGCTAGTAACACTGAACTACAATGGCCCAGCTCTAGCATGTTGCATTATTAACTTTGTGTCATCTCCCTTTAAATTCATTCAGTTAACACTGTGATGATGAACTAAAACGCTCTCCAGCATCTACCAAACTCTTCTTGTGTCTTAACATTTTACCGAGGAAATAAACCTCAGTACCAGATGGTTTTGGTAAAGTCTGCCCCCTGGTGGCGATTTAAAACTACACCATCCACACATATTTCAGTTTTGGCCTGAATCGGCTTATTGATAGACACTGTCACAGGCCTCATTGTCTTTTTTCAGTTTGTTTTTAAATTACTGCAGCTTCGTAGAAAACAGATGAAACCTCAGTATCTGTTGTTACAATGCTAAACCAGCAAAATTGTAAAAACACTGACTCACTAGGTGAAACTAGATGAAGCTCGATGCTGTTCTCTAAGACACCCTGAGAAGAGCAAAGTGTTGGCTGACTGTGTTGCAGCTCCACTAATTCTACTGGTGTTTGACCATTTTGCAACATCCTAATGTTCAGTGTGATGCTTGATTGGGGTGCTGGATGTTTTTGTTTGCTGTTTGCTGTCTGGGTGGGAAACCTTGAAAACAGCTCAATAGTATTTTTCTTTGCTGCCATTTCTGTTGTTTTTGTCAGTTTTTAATGTCTTGGAGTGTACCTGCAGCTATCCATGAACAACAACTAAAGCTGCCCATAACTACACGTTCTTATTTACTTTTGTTACTTTTAGTCCGATCAAAGCTGCCGCAATAACAAAGCTTCTCATATTCAGTTGCTCATGTATTAATCTCCTGGATATTAGCTGCTGCGATGGAATGAAGGACATTGATATGGACTAAAAGATTCCTTTTTTCCTCACAGTGTCCAGCAGCGGCAGGTGGAGACGTCTGCCCCCGGAGTACGGCTCCACGTCGGAGGAAGAGTTCGGCTCCAGTCGGAATTCTTCAAAGCACGGCGGACGCTCTCACGTCCGTCCTCATCACCTCGTCCCGCACCGCGGCTCCAGAATCGGAGCCACCACCAGCGCAGCCCCCGGTCCACCGATGGGTCCGGGTGGGGTGGGGATGAAACATCGCATGAAAGAGCAAGAGGAGTACATCAGGGACTGGACGGCACACAGCGAAGAGATAGCCAGGTATTGTTCTGCCCTTAGTGACGCGAGACTGATGATACTCTTTTAAATTTTTTACCTGATTTACCAAGACCCTGAAGACTAAGACACTTTCAGTCTGCGTACGTTTTGCACCACGAGTCACATCAAGCACAAACAGGAGTTTTTAAATTGAAGGTTTTGCATGCTTTAGATCTAGAGTCCATCCGTTGGAAGGAGCATTGCTTTGCTTGGTTTTTATACTCTTGATCTTTTAACTCATAATGTTTTAATGTAATGATGTAATGTAGGCTTTAATTATGATTGTCTTTAATGGCTGAATCTTAATGTGTGTGCAGCAGCAGATGACTGTGTGTGCAGGTTGCATGTTTTCACCCTGATGTCTACCCTGAGTCCTAAAGATCCCTGTCTGATGGTTACCAGGTTATTCCCCTGTGTGCGCAGGATCAGCCAGGACCTGGCTAAGGACCTGGCCATCTTGGCCCGTGAAATCCACGACGTGGCCGGCGAGATCGACTCGGTCAGCTCCTCCGGCACGGCGCCCAGCACCACCGTCAGTACCGCCGCCACCACCCCAGGATCCGCTATCGACACCCGGGAAGAGGTAGGCCCTGCACGTCCCACGCAGCCGGACATACAGGAGAGCATGAAAAAGGTGCCCGATTTTCTTCTTCTACTTCTTCCCTACTGCATACGCTTCCATCGCACCGCTGCCATCCCTCCTGTGTTGCTTGGATAAAACTGCACACCCTTTTTATTGCTTCATAACTTTCCTCTGCTGAGATGTATTCAATAATTATTACACTTACATCTGCTCCCCTTTCGAACCTTAATTTTTTTGTCATGAGAGGATTTACTAACTTCAGCTTAATGGGAATAAAATCTGACTTTCATCGTCGGGACAGTTACAACTTCAGAGCCGAGCTTTAACGCCTTCATTTCTCATCAAGTTTCACTTCCTCACTTAACTTCATTAAATAGAAAAACCACCAGGGCGATCTATTAACCTATTCCCCTCTTCTTTCCCTCCTACGCTTGGACAGTTAGTGGATCGTGTGTTTGACGAGAGCCTGAACTTCAGAAAGATCCCACCTGTGATTTCAACCACGAAGGCTCCAGAGATTAACGGGAAACCGGTGGAGCTCCGCCCTCGTGCTCCTGACAGTCTGGAGCCCCGGGCTTTGAGGAGGCGCACCTGGAACCGAGAAGACGTGAGCGGCACACCGGGGTTCAGCAAAATCATCTGCACTCATCTGTCGGTTGTCAATCGGTGCCATTGTTTGTTTGTTTGTTTGTTTCCGTGTGTATTCAGGCGGTGTTGGACAGCCTGCTGCTTCATTCAGTTTCTCAATTATCCTCCAAGATCAGACACTCTGTCGACAAAACCGCAGGAAAAATCAGGTGACTGCACGAAGTGATGTTAATACTCCTCATGATACTATTGTGCTGCTTTGAGGATGAAAGTCTACTGTTAGAATAAATGTGTCATTCTGGATTTATTTATTTATTTTATTTTTGTCAGGATTCTGTTCAAGGATAAGGACAGAAACTGGGACGAAATAGAGAATAAGCTGAGATCAGAGAGTGAAGTACCACTTCTTAAAACCTCCAACAAGGTACTGAAACACTCTCGTCTGCATTCTTCTCCTAAGAGCAACATCATTGAAAGCTAAAAGCTTTGTTGTTATTTTTGTCTATCCGCAGGAAATCTCCTCAATTCTTCTTGAACTGAAGAGAGTGGAGAAACAGCTCCAAGGTAAAGCACAAGACACATGTTACAAATACACACTACATTCAAATCACAGACTAGTTGGTACATTTAATGTCTGAGAAACGCATGAATTTTAGAATTACAAGATCGGTTCAGCTGGTTTGTTCTCTTTGAACGGTCAGCAGAGCTGAAGGATCTAAGGACCCTGAAGTTCACACAGGACATATGACTTGATATGACTTACTGAATTACAATCTGAGTCATTCTTTATCAAATAGGCAACGGAAAGTGGGTTTTTTTAAGCATTCTTTAACTTCACTGTGTGTTTGTGAAGTCAATTCCAATAAGTAATAGTACATGTGATACACACTTTTGTCTCCATTAAATTATTTCCTTTTCCACATGTAGCTACGTGAGGGACGATACTGAATCTTAAACTACTGTAACGGGTTCAACGGATGACGTTGATATATATAATACATATAATACAGAATGTTGCAGAAGTTCACTAATACCTGCAGAGGATATTGTACAAAAACTTTGTAAAAAAAAAATAATAAAAAAGCATGTGTGCTGACTTTTGTAATAAAGTGGTTTACATGAATGTATTATATGTATAAAGAATGACATCCAATTTGGTCATTGGATCAATCCCATAATGCTTTGCACTGTAACATGAACTCTTTGTGACCTGGCCAGTGTTGAAAACTGATTTGTTCACGCAGCTGATGAAGCCTGTTGTCTTTCTTTTGAAATTGCAACCTCAAAGAAACGTTGTGGGGATTTAGTGTATTCAGGGAGAGACAATATAATGTTTTAGAGGACGCTTGTCTCCAACATTGACCAGTTGCGTGAAGCGTCACTAAGCTCTGACAATCGATTTCATGGACTCTCATCAGATCGAGAACAAAAACCACTTCCTGTTCTCTGAGCAGAGTTTACTTGTAGTACTTCCCGTCCATGTACCACAGCTGATTCTTGTCTCTCTCCTCTTCCAGTGATCAATGTGATGGTCGACCCAGACGGGACTCTGGATGCTTTGGCCAGCCTTGGACTGCCCAGCCCAACCACCCCAACCAAGCCCCTAACCGCCACCAGCCCCGGGTCCGGGTCTGCGCCCTCAGCCAAAGACTCGCTGCCCGAGATCCTTCCTGCACCTACAGCTCCAGCAGCCTCCACCAGGGTTCAGACCTCCGTCAGCACAGAAGAGAAGGCACGGGACACCAGCAAGGCTCTGGGATTAGCCGGAGTCGGAGGACTGTCCTTCAGCCGCTTGCGTCCGAGCGGAGAGGAGGCCATCGCTCAGAAGTGAGCGGGACCGGGACGTTTCCCCCGCCGTGGCGTTTCAGTGAAAACACATGGAGGCATTGCAGGGCAGGCGGAGGAGGATCGACGTAGGAACATTCAAACCGGTTTTATCGCAGCACTCTGTCGATAACGCCACTCCAGGACGATGGATCTGCCCCTCATGTCATTTAGCAAGAGGTGCAGCACTGAAGCGCTTCAACTGACCTTTAGACTTCTCTAACCTCCATCTGATGCTCTCAAATGGAAACTGACCCATGAATGATTTTTACTACACTCACTATGACATTTCAGCTTGATAAGTGTCCACACTCGCTGGCTGCTCCGACGTCTGCCGGGCTGCTTGTTCTCTCAGTGGACGGATCTCTGTGGTTGTACAGTCTCCTCCGGTCATTCTGCCTTCTCCACGTGTCTGGACCCTACTCTCAAACTGACGGACATGCCTTAAAACACACCCTCCATTGTAGCAACGTTAAACCCCTCAAGACAACTCTTAATACTTTCAGACAAGCAGAATGCATTGTAAAGTAACTCAGTTCTGTTTACACTATAATAAAGACAACACACTGCAAAAAAATTACATTTTTTTTATTTTTTATTTTATAATTTAGTCTGGATATTTTCACCACATAAATCAAACGGATGCAGTTGTTTTGTATGGTTTTAAATGGAACGTTTCTTGAACTGATTTGTAGTGCCTTCCCCTCTATTTCTCCTCCACTCATCACCTGTTCCTCCTCCCTGCAGACGTAGCAAAGGCTGTCGGTGTAAATCACACTAATAAATAACGGTGGTTTTTTAAAGATTCACAGACTTTTGGGAAACCAATGATGATCCACCTACCAAAGTTACTGTATTTCTTCATGTAGTTAGACTGAAGGGCCATCCTGAAATTCTTCCTCATTTTAAAGGAATAGTTTGTTCAAAGTGGGGCGGAGACAGTAAATCCAGCTCATCTTCAGTTTGATGTAATAACACAAGGTACTGCGGCGCACAACAAGACGTTATAGCCTCTTAAACTAGAGCCCACATTTTAAAAAAAATAAACAAATCTGCTTTAGTGAAAGTATGAGCTATATTTTAAAAATAACTTTTCTGGAAAAGAAACGGAATCACTTGCACCGCTCCCTGAAAGCTTCCAGACTCGTCTGGCAGGATAGATTTTATCTCTCTCCTGCTTTTCATTACTACTTTGTCCAAGGGAGCAGTGGAATCGCTTCTTTTTCTTGGCCCGAAAAGACGGCGTGATAACAAGTTGTTTTTCTGTCTTTCAGCTGCTCTCTTCCGGGGTCGTCACAGCGGATCATGTGACTCGAATGTTTGAATTTTGGAACAAGCGTTACAAGGCCACAGCAGCCTGGCCACACTGTGCTGTGCGATGGCATCCCATCCTTCAAGCAGCAGTTCAAGCAGTCAGTCCGCTCTGGCGCCAGCGGCTGATCTGGGGAGTTTTCAACAATGTTGAGCTCAGACAGACAAGCAGGTCCAAAAAAACAATGAAAAACTGAATTGGCAAGGCAAACGAGAGAGCCGCTGAAAGGCAGAGACCCTGAAAACCTGAATGAAACACGAAGGGATAGAAAACATGAAAGCTCAACCAAAAACAGCAAATTCTCCAAATTCTCCAGGCGCTTGGCTTCGGCAGAGAAGATATGATGAATATTTCCAACTCACTGTTCGTCCCACAAATGCATCTGACTTGCAAATG
Organism: Lipophrys pholis; assembly: GCF_963383615.2. Taxonomy (NCBI): domain Eukaryota; kingdom Metazoa; phylum Chordata; class Actinopteri; order Blenniiformes; family Blenniidae; genus Lipophrys; species Lipophrys pholis. The sequence goes on along the minus strand of NC_137642.1, from coordinate 6,067,473 downwards.
TGGTACAAAGTCAGAGATAAAGGATTTGGCTTTTCAAAGTGAAAAGATTTATTGATACAATAATAATTTATAAAACTCAAACTTTCCTACTTTTTCAGGAGTTTTATATTATAATTTTTGAAATAAAAGAGTACATTTTTCATTGATATGGTCCGCAGGACTTCATTTCTCTTTCCACAAACTGAAGAAGTGTCTCAAAGCAAAACCCACTGAAACTCCAAACTTTCCCCTTAACACCTCCTTCCTCTGCAGTTCATCCATTTCTCTGAATGTTACCACATCAAAGATTTCACAAACTTATTTTTGAGAATGAAACACTTTTTTAAACATTGCTGGCAACTCCTTTTTTTTCTTAGGCCAAATGACAAAGCCTCCGAAGTGTCTTATGATTTCCAATTGGATATTTTTGTACTTTCTACCACAGTTACAGACGACAAGGCTTCTTTTACAACCGGTCGGTTGTTTAAACACACTGTTTTGTAAGTTTTAGATACTGGTATTGAGTACTTTCTAACGTACTTGTTGCTCGACTACGCATTTGCATGATCAAGCTGCTGGGGTTAGTTTTTAAAAGAGTAACTCACAAGGTGGCCTTTCTTTTGGCTCAAAATGGGAAGTCGATAAATTCAAATAATCTCTGTTTGTGTTTCATAGTATTTGCTTATTAAGCAGCTGCGAATCAGTGTGTGTACATACAGAACGTTTTGTTTAATTGTTGCTGATATAGTCGAGGTTCCTTTGTGTCATTGACTTCGCTGCTCTTGGGGAATTAACCAGATTCTGACTCTCTTCATCTGATAGTTTGTGTTGAAAAGGCAGCGTGTTAGTACTTAGATACTCTTACAATAGTGAAGTTAGGTACCAGAGTACATTTCCAATCACTTCTCTCTGTGCTGTACAGTGTTTTTCAATGCCTCAAAGTGCCCGTTTTGACAATATTGGGGCAAAATGTGTCGTTAACAAAAGAATTCCTCTCATTTTGCACATTAGAATTTGGTGGGTTTTTTCATGCAGAAACAGTGAAAGTTTTCATCAGCTACATTTTTCCCTCCTTTTTTTCTGACACAAAAGATTTAGGAGACTGTGAATGCTTGGTACATGTTTTTTTTTTTTTTTTTTAATTCTAAATGTCATCGTATCAGTGTTCTTTGTATTTATTTTTTGTTATTTTTGTAAAGAAAACCACCATTTTATTTATTTTGTTTGTTTTAACAATGTGGACGTGTCACACATTTTATATTCATTATTATTTGCATTGGTTCTCATTGTTAATAAAAACAGAGCCATTAAATTGTCTCTCTCTTTATTCGATTGCCCTAAAACAAGCACCACATCACAGAAAGCATCAAATTATAGTAACATGCTGGCACAGAGAGAACATGCAAGCTACACACAGACAGACACAGACACAGACACAGACACACACACACACACACACACAGACACAGACACACACACACACACACACACACACACACACACACACACACACACACACACACACACACACACACACACACGAGAAACAAACATGGCTGCTCTCACTGAGGCAACCGTTTAACTGTTGTGTCGTCTAACATGAGGACAGCAGGACAGATTGCTGCTGCCTGCTAGCTGGTAATGGACATTATAAAGTGTGAAAAGTTTTGATTAAAAGTTGCTGATTCGTCCACTGGAGTTGCAACGTCTTAATACAAATAGAGGTTGACCCAGAACTGAACAAAGAAGCACAAACACTTGTGTATTTTCCTGAAGTGCATTTTATTAAGGCTGATGAATTTTCCAGGTTTTGACTCTTGATTCAAATGACAAATCGATTTAGTTCCAATTCAGGCCTCGCTGGCACTGAGATGATAATACATGAGAACGTATGGCAGGATGATCCATGTCGGGATACGAAGGCTTGTTAGCCCGGCGGCCATCCCATAGTACGTCCACCGAGGATGTGGACGTGGAGATGGTACACCGACTGCCCTCCATCTTTACCATTGTTGATGACGATCCTGTAGCCATTGGACAGCTTCGCTTTCTGAGCACACTGCTTGGCGACGATCAACAAGTGGCCCAACAACTGAAACAGAAACACACAGCCAGGATTACCTGTGGTGAAACGGAAACACATCAGCTCCCAGCCGGGACGCTAACAAATCCATACTCACTGCAGCATCCTCATCCTCCGCTTCCGAAAGCTGAACAATGGGCTTTTTGGGAACCACCAGGATGTGAGTGGGCGCTTGAGGAGAAATGTCGTTGAAGGCTACACACTGAAACACAAAGGAAAATATAAGGTGGGTAAATTAAAAAGAAAAATATGACACGTGAACTAAAAATAAAATGGGAATACAAATCTCAAATACATGCAAGTTTCACTGTTTGAAATAAATGATAGGCCTTATAATATTTAATTATCCACTTTTATACAGTATATTTTCTATATGTATTGTACAATTTACTTCCAATACATATATAGAAAAAACACAATTCAACATAAGGCACAAAGGAAGTAAACATCTATCTGTACCAGCTGAACAGCAAACATATCAATAACATGAGCTGACACAATTTAGGGGTAATTGTTTATCAAGATTAATAAAAAAAAAAACATTTATTCACACTATTTCTAGAAAATTAATCTGATGCTGATTTTTCTTTGTTGATGCAGGTTTTTTTGTATCTGGTTAACCGAATAAACCATTACTACAAATGCTTTAAAATTATACCAACATGGACACTGTATTCAAATACAAATGTTTTAATTTGGGGGTTTTGCTGCTATAACAGCTTCCACTCTTCTCCCATGGTTTTCTACAAGATCCTGGGGTGTTTCTGTGGGAATTGATGCTCCTTTATTCTGTAAAGCATTTAGAAATTCAGTGAACAGCCTTGTTGGAATAAAAAATGGCACCACAGCATTGTGTGAAATGTCTCAGTATGTACTTGCAGTAAGGAGTTTCTAGATCATATACAGATACTAAATCTATATACTGAGTCACTAAAACATTTTACTGTTTGCATGAACTTGTCAAAGACACCACCCACCACTGAACCAAAAACCTTAAACAGCGTTTCTCCAAGTTTGAAGTCTGATCATGTGGAGGAATACAAGCTCATTTGCTGTGCAGTTTAATCAAACGTAACCATGAATAACTTGCAAGGAATGTTTGCAGTCAGTGGCTGACCCAATCCAGTTCATCCTGTTGGACAGCTAAAGTGAGATGGTTTGTCTTTTTTATGTACTGATTCTGATTGTGGCAGTCCTACATATTTTTATTTATTTTTTGCTTACTGTTGCTGCAATAATGACTCATGAAAGCGTAGAGGACATGGCCAAATACTTTGTAGGGTCAGATGTCAAGCAGCAGTAGACGCAAAACGTCTAAATGACTTGCACAACAAGGACTGGACGAGACCATTTCTTTGCACTACCTTACCTGAAACAATAGTTCTGAACAATGCATCTAAACTGTTTTGCAGCTCTAGAACAAGCACTTGTCAGTGGTCTGTTGAACTTTGATTCTTCAAATATTAAACTTGGTCTACACATTAGCAGGAGAGGTTCTGCAAAGCGAGCGTGCAGCTAACATTAGCAAATGCTGCAAAGCGGTGCCGAAATATGCTGCAAAAAATAAAACTGCTGCCCCCGTACCAGATCGTCCTCATGGAGAAGGTCAACGGGGATCTCTTTGCGTATGATCTTTCCAAATATCGTGTCTCCACCGGGTTTGGCAGTCTGCGCTTTCGCCGTTTCGTCAGCCATGTTGGCGCAAACGAGTCGAAGGTTCGTGGCCTCGGTTTCGGGTTCAGTCGGTGAAACTCGGCGTCACGTCGAAGTCTGCCCTGATTGGCCAACGCCACGCTGCGTGGTGACGTTGAGGTTCCACCGACTGAACCCGAAGTGGAACCGAGAGCCTACGGAGCCACTTCGGATTCAGTCGGAGGAAGCCGGCGTTACGTCAGAATCTGCGCTGATTGGTTAATGCTTCGCTGCGTCGTGACGTCATCTTTATACAGGCAGACCGTCAAGATGGGGACTCGTTTGAAGGTGAGCATGGAACACTATCAAACACATTTAATCTGACAGCTTTCTTATCTATTTGTTATTTATTTATTTATGTTATTCATAACAGCTATGTCATATAATACGTATAACGTTGCGGGAGACTTTCTTTGGCATGTCGTCCTGCTTCGTGACGCCTGTGCCATGTTGTTGACTGTTTGCGTGCAGGTTCTCGGGGTGTTTAAAACCCTGCACAGGACGAGGATGGAGGTCTTCAAGGATGATGCCACAGCTCTAACAGGTCAGTCTTGAGCGGGTTTCATCTGCACTGATGGCTGACGGATGCAAACTGAGCAGTCACCAAATCCCACTGTTTCCCTCCACAAAGCTGCCAGGTTGAAGATCAACGAGGAGTTCCGTAAAAACAAAGAGGAAACGTCTGAAGAAAACATTCAGAAGGTACTGGGTCCACCTCAATGCGATGCCAGGGTTATTGTCTACTGTGTCAGCACTGACAGGTTGTCTTTGTTTGTGCACAAGTCACTGCTAAAGGTCTGAAGCAAGAGTTTTCAGAGTGGGAGCTTTTTACACAGGGGTTTTAAACTTCATTACAAAATCTTTACATCAAAAATGTTTAAATTAGTGAAAATAAAATCCAGCTTTTAACCAAGTCCAACTCAGGTCTTACTATCATGACCCTTGATGTGGCACTCATATAAAAAGTTTACAGTAGTAAACACCCTCATGTCTCACTTATATTTAATATTATCTTCTAAAAAGCATTGCGCTACCCAAAGTTACATATTTTATTACTTGGAGCTCAAAATACTTATTGGCGTATACCGCTATACCATCTCATAATGTATCTTTTACAGTAAAGAGTAACTTAAACATGACTGGCATTGGATCTATGTATTATAAGATGACCATACAAACACAGTGCTTATTTTTAAGCCTCGTTTTCATAATTTATTTGTGTCTTAACCTTCCTGTATCTCATTTCTCTCGCTCCCGTATTTGTACAGATGATCAAAATGGGCTCAGATGTGGAAATTGTTCTTCGACAAACTGTCTTACAAATGGAACATGTCGGAGACCAAACACTTGGTACGTGTAGATTTCTGAAACCTGTTTTCTCATTATTAAAAAAAAAAAAAGTTGCACCATGCGTCACAGTAACATCTGCATGTGAACAAAACCCAAATAAATCCAGTCGTCTCGCTCTTACACAGTTTAACCTTTTTTTTGTTTTTTAATGATTTGCTCATAAATGTTGTCCCTCTTTCTATTTCTTCCTCGCAGTGCTTCGACCAAGAGAAAGCCTCATGTTAGAAAATGTACCTTATTGTGACCAGCCCAGGAAAAAGTCATGACAGCTCATTTGACATCAGCAAAGAGACTTTCTACCACTAAGTAGCTTCATTTCAATGTAAAACTGCATTTTATATTGTTTATCATCTCCTGGGGGAAAAAAAACAACTTCTATGGATCATCACCACAGCCTGTGAATCTGTGAAGACATTCATTTTGCTTCTTGTGCCACTCAGATCATGTGATAACATTAATTACATCAGTTATTGATTTCAAATCTAATTCTGCCTTGTATGTCTAGAGCTTGTAATTCATGTATAAAACAATAAATTCTTATTTGTGTAACTATAAATTGTCTATTTTGAATTTAACGCAGGGAATTTTTCTCGAGCACTACAAGCCTTACAGGAAAGGTTTTTATGGAGTGTGATGTTCTATAAGCATGACTATTTGGCTTTAGGTCAAATCTAATTCTGACAGTAAACAGATTCTTTTATTGATTCTAGAGTTGATTCTCAATGTTGAGTTATGGGAACGTTGTAAGGACGCAGGGTGACGTGGCGATTAGCGCTCTGGCCTCACAGTGAGAATGTCTGGGTGAAGTCTGCATGTTCTCCCCGAGGACTGAAGATAAATGTGTGCATGTGTGTCTCTGTGTGACTGGCCAGGACAACCTCTGCCTGGAACCGGGTTAGTCCTTCAGCCTGTGTGATTCTGACAATGACCTGATAAATGATCTAATCATCCCTTGTGGCGCCTCCAGGTTCATTTCCAAAGCAAGCAAGATTGGCCATCTTACCTCTGGAAGCTTGGTCATTGTGCCAGTGTCTGGCGAAATGGCTCCATAGTGCCCCTTACATGACAGTGACACCTACGAGCAACATGGTGAACATATGTCCCAGAAATTTGGTTGGTTTGACTTAAGCAGCACATCACCGCACGAAAATGTCGCTGACACAACAGGAAGTCCGCCATTTTGCATTATGCGTGAAACGCGTAAAACACAATCCTCCTAGGGGGTAAGTCCTAGAGGCCTGAAATCTGGCCAGTATATACAACAGGACTTCCTGATGAAAACTTATCAAAATGTAACCATAATCTCAAAGGGGTAAGAATAAGCTTAAGGAATTATATTTTCACATACTATGGCCCCAGACTTTGTGATATCATATTAGAGAATGGTAGGAATATGAAGCACATAGGGTTGCCAGCTGTCCCTTGAAAAACGGAATCATCCTGTATTCGCAAACAAATCTTTCCTAAATTTGTCCATTTGCTGCTTGCAGCTTTAATTTTCTTCTGGAGTTTTGGTTCTTCCTCTTAATCTATATGATATGCCTCTCTTGCCCGCCTAATTATTGCCCCCTTCGAAATAAACTTTTTTTCTGGATTCTGAGAAGTAGCTTTTAGAAAAGCACATTCTTCCTCATCCATACCTCAGTTCCGTCTGTATATTGCATTTATAGAAAGGCTATCATTACTTTGTCTGATTTTCTTTGAGCTCGGAATAAACACACAGAGAAGAACAAAATCTGCTATGGGAGTCACGGGTTGAAAATGGATACAGTGAAAGCAGTGCTTGTTCTTTATTTGTTTTATATTCTAACGCCACATTCAGGAGGAGCTCTGTTTGTCTATCGGTCCAAACAAACCGCTTCACCAAGCGGATGAAACATTCTGGAGTAATCGATGGGGTGACAGAATTTATTTTAGCCATGGCAGCAACAGGTCAGCACGTGTCGCTGGACTAATGAACAATTTTCCTGGGAAGATGGTAATTACAAGGAAAGATGACTCTGCTCATTGGATCACTTGTGTCTTTCATATTGATGAGAATTTTGTTATGCTGGGGAATATAGTATATGGGTTCAATTCTGCCACGCAAAACAAAATATTATTATCTGAGTTATCAAATTCCCTTAGAGAACTAAATCAGAGATATCCTACGTAGAACATTATAATTGGTGGAAACTTTAATAAGGTGGAAGATGAATGGTGAGGCAGATCTCCGTCAGCATTTCAGGACCATCACTATAATCCAGCGCTCCTAAATTTCAGTAGTGTTAAATTTAATGGTTGTTTGGCGCCGAGATAATCCTGATGTACAAGCATTTACCTGGTTTAAACCTGATGGCACTGCTAAGTCTAGATTAGACTTTTGGTTGGTCTTAGAAAATAGACATTTCATTTCCAAAACTAACATTTCTGCTGCACCATTAACAGATCATTGTATGATTACACCCAATATTCAACCCCCATAATGCTTGTCCCAGGCATAAAGGTTATTGGAAATGTAATTCTAACCTCTTAAAAGATAGACAATACTGTCAGGAAACTGTTACTGCAATAAATAAGATTAACAATGATGTGCATTTCACCACTCAGACAAATGGGAATTTTTGAAATTTAAGGTATGCCAGATTTCTATAATTAATGGCAAGCGATTGAGCAGGGAAAGTAAACAAAAGGAGATGGAAATTGTCAATGAAATGAACTCTGTCTGTCACAGACCTGCACGAAATGAAGCAGATAAACAAAAGCAGCTCCTTTTACAGTCTTCCCTGGACAGTATTTATACCACTAAGGCCTCTGGTGCGTACATCAGATCTCTAGAGCAAAGTGGGTGGAGGAGGGAGAGAGGAGTTCAGCTTACTCCTGTAGGTTGGAAAAAAGAAGGCCAGAACGAAACACCGTTAAAACACTGTTAATTAATGACAGAAAACACAGACCCTAAAGAGATTACAAAAGAAATTGTTCGGTACTACGGTGAGCGGTACTCCTCCTCTTACTCTTCCCACGATGCTGATGCTTTTCATGACCATGTTAAAGATCTGCTTCGTAAAGTGGATGATGTTTTCTGAGAGGTTTGTGAAGCAGAGATCAATATGGAGGAAGTAGAAAAAGCTATGAGATGTTTATCTGTGGATAAATCTTCGGGCTCAGATGGGCTGACTATACATTTTTATAGACACTTCTGGGGACACCTGAAAGACCTCTTCTTCCTGGGATTAAAAGAGATTTGGGAAACGTGCACTCTTCCAAACACCATGAAGCAAGGTATCATCACCCTCATCCTTAAACCGGGGAAAGACTCTAGATTAAGTGATAATTTAAGACCAACTGGGATGCCTCAGATTATTTCAGACTCACAGTCAGGCTTTCTGAAAGGACGGTCACTTCACAGCAGTATCTGTCTTGTACTTGACCTACTAGATTATAATAATTTAATTTAAGACGAAGGCGGCTAGATTTCTTTAAAGCCTTCGATACCATTGAGCAGGAGTTCATGTTCCTCACATTAGATTTATTTGGTTTTGGACCCAACCTCTTAAATCTAATTAGAACTCTTTACTAACAGTGTAATCTCGCGCCCTCGTGGCATCTCTCCGAGAATTTCCATTAACAAAGGCATTAAACAAGGCTGACCCATCTACCTTTAAATGTTATCAATCCATATTAAAAATCTTGATTTTGAGAAACTTAATGTTTTAGGCAACCAGCTCGCCATCACCCAACTAGCCGATGATACGGCCATATTCATGAAGGACAGCAATCAAATACCAGAAATCCTTCAGTCAATAGAGTTTTACTCCAGGACCTCTGGTCTGAAATTAAACCTTAGAAAATGAGAGTTATTACCAATACATGATTCTACTCTGTCAGTTGTTCACAGCATCCCTGTTACATCTGTAGTGAATTATCTTGGTGTTCATATTTCCAAAGATGCCAAATCAGTGGAAGAGCTGAACTTTTGGAAAACTCTAGATAAGGATAAACTCCTTTTAAATCTGTGGCCTCAGTGTGACATTTCTATTTTTGGTAGAATTTTCCTGACAAAAAATGGAATGTCTCTCAAGATTCATCTATCCATCTTATTCCACGTCCATCCCTAAACCTGCAATTCGGAAAAGAGCAATGACTGCAGAGTATAAAGATGGAGGTCTCAAAGCCTTAGATTTTGAGTGTTTTGACGGTACAATTAAAATTAATTGGCTTAGATCCTTTCTGAAAAATGGAAACAGATTATGGTTTCATATCCCCTCAAACCTTTTTATGGAAGTAGGAGGTATTAACTTCCTCCTTAAATGTGATTTTGACCCTAAGAAACTGCCTGTCAAACTCTCCTCTTTCCATCAGCAAGTCTTACTTTACTGGAAATTAGTATTTAAGCACAATTTTAGTCCCCAGAGCACCTCGCTCTGGAACTCCCGACACGTGTTATTTAGGAACAAATCTTTATTTTACAGGAATTGGCTGGATCAAGGTACTGTATATGGCAGGTGATGCCTTTTCTTGATGATAATGGAAATGTTCTCCCTTTTGAAATCTTTTGTTCTAAATTCAAGATAAATAACAGAAAACATTATAACACTTTATTCAAAGCATTTCCTCAGCTTTTGATCACAATGTCATATTATTTACTCCTTAACCATGTTAATCTAAAGCTTCCTTCTCTCTTAGTTAATGGACAGTCTCTCATTAATCCCAGTCTGCAACACTTTCATATGTTCTTTGTTTGTCAGAGAACTCTATCCTATTTCACTTTACAGAAACTAAATTTCTAAGTACTTTCCCAAAATGGAATTGGGCAAATTAAGGAGTAAATATATAAAATTTCCTGTTGCTCCAAAAGTAAAGGAAGTTCATTTTAAATTGATGAATGGCATACACACTTCCAAGGAGTTTCTAAGACTTTGTTTTGGTTTTGAAGAGAGTTCTTGCACTTTTTGTGATTGTGATATTGAGACTGTTGATCACTTGTTCTTTGAATGTATATTTCTGAATACTTTCTGAGAAGACTTTCATTTCTGGTGTTCATCTAAATTTGCATTCTCATCTCATCTGGACAAAGATAATGTTTTATTTGGAATAGTTCTAGCTGACAGCCTGCAAGACCTAACATTTAATCTTTTACTGATGATGAGGACGTTCTTCATTCACAAAAACAAATTTATGAAGACCAAGCCAAATTTCCAAATTTTTCACATTTGTCAACATTTATCTGTACTTTAATTCTCTTAAATTCACGAAGAAGAAAAATTGTATAAGATTATATCATTTTGTAAACGAAAGTAAAGTCAATAAAAAAAACCCTAGTGTATGTTCTTTTTTATTTTTTATTATTTGTTTTTGTTTCTGTTTGTTTTGTTCAGTTTTATCTTATGGTTGTTTAGCTGATGTGTGTATGTCTTCTATGTTTGGATTGTATTATCAAAGTTATTATCATTGCCTGGAATTTCTGTTAATAAAGTTTATAAAGAAAAAAACAAAACTGCTTCACTGAAGGGACAGGAAATAACTTGCACCATTCGTGACATTTTTTTCCAAGACTCTAAAGATATGTCCAAAAAGTCCCTCCTATCTCCTTATCTATGGACTTATAGATAGGAGGGACTTTTGGGACATGCCCAAAGTGGCGAGCATGGCGTCATGCTGCTCATTACACTGCCCCCTACCAGTGTTGCCAGATTGGGCGGTTTTCTGTCCAATTGGGCTGTTTTTGTTTACGTCAGGCGGGGAAGAAAATACGTTGGGCTGGTGATTAAAATTTGGGCTGCTTTTGTCCACATTTGGCGAGTTTTTAATATTGTGAAAACACCGTTCTCTCTCTCTCTCTCTCTCTCTCTCTCTCTCTCTCTCTCTCTCTCTCTCTCTCCCTCTCCCTACCCCCCTCTCTCTCTCTTTAATAAATAAATAAATAATTGAATATATCTTAAATGATTTGATTCATCCATGTATTAACCAGCTGACCTGGCTTCCAGTGACTGTAAACAGTTCAAGTTCTCAACGTTGTAGAAGTTGATGGAAAGATGCTGATTCTGCGTAAAGGTAAGATGATATTTATGTCACATCAGCTTATTTGCACTGGGACTGATTCTGGTAACTGCAGCCCACTGATTCTATGGAATTTGCTGGTTGAATTAAAAACTCAATCAGCTGCTGTGTGGCCAGGTCGTTGTGCGTCTTTCAGCACCACAGGTGTGGAAAGTGGTGAGGAGAAAAAAAAGAGAGAAGGGAGAGAAGGAGGGAGGGAGATGCGCCCTGTATGTGCGTAATTTAGTTTTGTTTTAAATTGTTTTGCATGTAGTCCTCATACAGGTCATTTGTGATGTAAATAATGAAATATATGAAGCCTCCACAGCTTCAAAGTGCACGTTTTGACTTGCAGTTGGCATTATTATTAATCAGGGCCTGGCGTGAGGATGCCAGAGGTTCATTTTGCAGTTTGTGTAGCCTATAGTTGATTTGCTGTGCTCTTGTTGGTTGCAATTTGCAAAAACCTATTTATCTATCATTTATATGTGGTTATTTGATGCAGATATGAAGCTCTGGGTGTGTTTTCTTTTGCATGTGTTGTGATTTTGCCGGTTTGCACGGGTGTCTGGCAACTTCGTGGTTTGGGCTGGTTTTTATTGGAATGGGGGGGTTCTAAGACGTGATTGGGCTGGAAACTGTCAATCTGATCTGGCAACACTGCTTCCTACAGGTTTGGTGTGCTCATAGTAGCTCTGAACCAGGAGAATATGCGGTTCTGTGGAAATGAATGTTGTTTTTTAGGTAACCGATCAGGTGTAAATCAGGATTTTTTTTTTGTAAACATAGAGGGGGAAATATCTGTATTTGTAAAAACTTGGGTAAACATGGCCTGAAGCAATTTCTTTTGCATGTTGCAAAAATGACACAGTATATAGTGAGCAGCTAACAATATAAGCACTTTTCTTGAGTTCACAATAAATAGAAAATGAAAAAGCCTAACTTCCGCTCGAGTGACGTAACTTCCTGCTTAGAGTTGCAGACACGATATAGATTCAGTTTTATAATATAATAAAGTTTAATTATATAATATAATTGAAACAATGTTTTAATGCCGGCTACTTCACGCTGATACATGACGCAATTTAGATTACATGACTTCAAAGTCTTACTTTGTATATAAATGACTGTGTGTTTGTGCTCTTCCTTTATTTGTTTGTAATGTTTCATATAAATTAAAAATTTGAAAAAGAATCAAAAACCAAGACTTTCTTTCTGTATAAAGATCACGTGAATTCCGGTGTCGAGAGAGAAATGGCGGCGCTCTTTGTTCGCAGATCAGTACCTCTGGAGAAATTACGCTATGACGTCACCGTATGCGCCGTTACTCTGGCAACGTTTGCTACTCTTAGCCATCTTAGCATATCGACTCGAAAAAGTGAGGTCTGATGCCCAAAATCAGGTATTACCTATCGCGTATGCAATTTCCTCCACTTTGAACCACCATTGCACGGATGAGTTGATGTTTGGTTGTATTTATATGCTGCTTTTGTGTCGCGTCCACCAGCCCGGACACACTATGGGAGCAGGCCGCGGCGGAGGTCCGGAACCGGGAGAGAGGAGACGGAGAGAGGGACGGAGGAGAGGCCGTCAGCGAGAGGAGCGTGTTTCTGATGGGCAGCAAAGCTGGGGTACGTTTCACTCTGGTACAGATAACTGAAACATTCCCACCGTGCTGTAAATGACTGATCAGTGAGCCCACATGTGTCTCTCTGACAGGGTAAAACGTCCATCTTGCTCCGATGCCTCGACAGGTGAGTAACCTGTGATCAGCTGGTTCTCCATCATCAGGCCTGTTCATGCTCATACGTCATTAAACATAAACTCTTATACATTTGAGATCAAACTAACAATTAGATATTCGTGTCCTCCCGCAAACGCATTGGTAGAGTTCTTCTTGTTGTTTTGAGGCTCACTTTGAGGCAATGCAAGGCAAATGTATTTCTATAGCACCATCCAGACGCAAGGCAATTCACAGTGGTTTACAAGGAAATGCATTAAAACAAGGCAATGAAGAATCCTAATCTGAAGTGATTAGGATTATGAAATACATTAAAACAAAGTGATTAGGAACACTTTAAACAGAAGAATAAATAATGTTAACATTTTTTTAAGATAAGGGGACTAAAAGCGACTTCACCTCGTTTCTTGTGACAGTATAAACACTTAGGGAACGTCTTCCTGTGGACCTCAGGGGTCTGGATGTTTCATATGCTACTAATCTGGATCTATTTAGGCCAAAACCATTGAAAGCCTTATAGACAAAAGGTAAGAATTTGAAGTTATATGATTTGATATACAGGCAGCCTGTCGCAATGATTAAAGCACAGGTGTAATTAACATGTTTTAAAAGTCAATCTGGTTGTCAAATAATTCAAATTGAGGCACTTGCCTTTACATTTTTGGTCGGGTGTTACTCTAAGCTGATCGTAAGTGCAGCAAATTCAATGAGACAAAATTGCCTTCGTTAGACAACAGTCATTTTCTAAAAACGAGAGTGAATTCACCGGCAGCTATGAACTCCATATTTCCATTTATTGTTCTCATGAATAACAATGATACTGTTTTTATATCGGCCAGAGATGACGCTTCCAAACCTACTCTGGCACTGGAGTATACATTTGGCAGACGCGCCCGAGGACACAACACAGTAAGGAAGTTTTGGACGAGTCTCATGAGATGAAGACACAAAACATAATTGCTAATATTAATATTTTTCTTCAGCTTCCCCTTTTTGAAAAAAGGGATGAGCATTAAACTATGATCTGTACATCCAGTATTTCATTCCAGTACTTTCTATTCATAATAAAGCCTACTGGGTGTTTATTACTTCATTAAGTACGCCAGGCCTTGATTGTTTGCAGAATGAGTATTCTACCTTTACAGATGACATTGTCTTCTTTCAGCTTAAAGATGTTGCTCACCTGTGGGAGCTGGGAGGCGGGACATCTCTCTCCGACCTGGTCCAGATTCCCATCAGCCCCGTCAGCATCAGGTTGGTTACTCAAGCAAGTTTTTCCTTGAATCGCAGTGTCGTGTCAGTAAAGGGAACTTACTTAACTTCAGTCTTCAGAGCCAGAGTTGCAACTTTCAAGATTCTCTCCTCTTGTCTTTTCTCAGTTCTTTCTCAGTTATCCTCATTTTGGATCTGTCTAAACCCAATGCCCTGTGGGCCACCATGGAGAAGCTGCTGCAAGCAACTCAAACGCAGTTGGAGAAAATCTCTTCCCAGTTACAGAAAGCCGAGAAATCCAAACATGGAGCCAAACATGGGACGTCTGTCCAGTCGGCATCACGTGCCTTACCCAAAGACTATCCTGTAAGAAGCCAGCTCATTCACCATTATAGTAATCTCATATTCACAGAGCATTTATATAGAAGTGCCATTTTTGTTTTTCATGTTTTTTTACAGTTGTAAATTGTTGCATGTACTCTTTAAGTACATAATTCTAATCTGTCTTGCAGGACCGAGAGCTTATCAGTCCCTTTCCTGTTCCTCTGCTAATTATTGGCAGCAAGTACGACGTCTTCCAGGTAAGACAGATGCCTGTGAAATGAACATCACCTCCAGAAAATGGCAGACTTTGACAACTTTTCCGCAAACTTGTCGTATTTCAACATTAAGCTTGTTAATGATACAGCTTTGTTTTTGAATACTGGGATATTTTCATGATTAGAATTAAAAGTGTGAGCTGTCCCGATCGTTGTCACAGGAGTTCGACTCTGACAAGAAGAAGCTGGTTAGTAAAACACTGCGCTTCATTGCCCACTACCACGCAGCATCTCTTATTGTAAGTGTGCTTTACTCTTCATGCAACACAATCACAACAATCATGTTAAGCTTATTTTTTTAAAACTGAATTTCCTTTTTTCTTTTTTGTTGTTTGTGTCACACATTAGTTTACAAGCATTAAATCGGAGAGCCTGATGTTGAAAACCAAGAGTTTCTTCTCACACCTCGCTTTTGGTCTCGAAAAAGGGTGAGGAAGCTTTTCCACTATTTGTTAAACGCTTATACTTGGTAGATATTTTAAAGTACATTACATTCGCTGACGTTTTGCATTGGTATATTTTCAAGTCTATTTTCTCCAGTGTATTTTAAGAGTAGAGTACATACCTCCGTCCTCCCATGATTATACAGATTTATCATACAATTTGTTGTCTTCTCATAAAGGAGTCCCCGCAATAAATGCAATAAAAAAGATAAAATTGAGACAAAAATAACCATTTGTATATCTTTCTGAATTTTGCACTTGCACATTTTTAAATGTCATCAGGAAAACTGTTTCGATTGACTCCTCCAAGCCTCTCATCATCCCAGCAGGCTCAGACTCCTTCAGCCAAATAGGTGAGCACAGCACCGCCCAGTGGCTGAAAGCAATAATGCAGTATCATTCATGTGGTCCTGAAGCCTGATATAGAGACACAACGTTGATAATCATGAGAATAATAATCATTTGGAGAGCATGTTACATACAGAAAGTGATATTTTTACTCCTGCCAGTGTGAACATTGTGTTTAACATGTTTTGATTCAGGTTCCCCTCCGACTACTGATGTGGATATAACGTCTCTCCACGCTAAGAACCCCAAAGACCTGTGGAAGAAAGTGTACGAGCGTGTTTTCCCCCAACAGGTAATCTCGTCTCCAGTGGCAACTACTTCAAAGTAAAATGCAGAATACAGCCTTGTGATTCTGCACGTTTTCACAAATAAAGTCTATTTAATGTGTTTTCATTCATCCCACTGACGCTGTCTTCACAGAGCACCGACGAGCAGAGGGAACTAAAGGATCCCGCCAAAGACCCCCAGTACACCGAGCCTCAGATTGATGCCATGCGAGCACAAAAGGACCAGGTGAGACTCTGCATTGTGCTGCAGTGGGTGACATGACTGAGCAACATGGAGTACAAGCAGATTACACTCATTAGAAATGTCTCCTTCCTAGAACCCTGACCTCCGATCTCTTCTGTCAGAGGCCATTATAAAAGAAAGATAATGAATTATTGAAATGATCAAAGCTTCTGTATATGAACACACATATTTTCTATGATCTACAATTCATTTTAAGTACAATTCAAAATGATTGTTCACAGAATAATTAAAAAACAAAAGCAGTGATGGAGGAAAAAACAGTGTGCACACTTCATTGAACGCATTTAAATGTCATTGAAAGGCCAAACAATGAAAAATATATTTTTTTATCCGAAGGCTCCTTAGTAAAACGGGCAGCTTTACTGTACTTGACATGCATTTGTGGATATTAATTAATTAGTTCTGTGTGTTGGCACAAGGGGGAGACATTCATCGGTATAAGTGGTGGCTAAATCGCAGGTCAAAATGTTCTAAATCTTTGACCGCTTCTGAATCAGCTTGAAATGCACTTTTCTTCTATATACAAACCCAAAGTTGTCCCATATTCAAAATCAACTTCCCAAAGAATTCACAGTTGTGGTAAACTGCCCTGTACACTCAGCTCACAGCTGTCTGAAACCAGGCTAATACCCCAGAGTAACCCTCCGTCCTTGACTGTGTAGTAATATTCCTCTCATGGCCTCATAAACAGATTGTCTTATAGTCTGAAGTCATAAATGTAGAGATTAGTGGTGATCGCTGCCATTGCCACAGTGTCACTTTAACTGCAGTGACCTGCCGGAGTCACAAGCTGAAATGGCAGCAGGTTACCACAGGGGACGCCGACGCTGTCAGCAGTGACCTCCTGTCCCAGAGCTGCACGTGATGGTCCCCCTTTCACACAGTTCCCCGGATATTATCTCTCGCCTGATGCTGGTCAACTCTGCTATTGGATGCCTCAAAATGATGATCCAATAAGACATACAGGATACAGGTGTATTGCTAATGGAGCTAAATGTTTGATTAAGAGTTCTGCAAAACCTTGTTTATCGTTCTACTAAAAATACAGACATTTCTGCACTGAATAACACGATAACCTGCATTGTTTTTCTTTGTATGATATTTTTTTTTTTCTCTTCTGATCTCTTTTCCAGGAGCTGGAGCAGTACAAGAGGAATGCAAATAAGTCCTGGAAAGGACTGGATTTGGAAACATGACGTCTATATTACACAACCAAAACATGAACACTACACATTTAGTATTTATTTGTTTACTTGTGTGTTACACATTTTGATATTAATTTGCAATCTATTATTAATTATATGTACAAATAATAAATGGATTGTTTTAATTTACCAAACGAATACAAATACTTAAACGGAAAAAAACACATTTTTACAACTGGAAGAAACCACACACACACACACACACACACAAACACACACACACACACACACGTCCAATGAATATAATGCTACATGTTGAGTAAGTAAAGTGGTTTTCATAAACTCTGAATTTGTTCAGGCCTGGATAAACGTTTTATGAAAAAGGTTATGGAATCTGGAGCTTCTTCTTAATCTAAAACTTTAGAAAATTTAATTCTGAACTATCAGACGGCAGAATATAGAGACAAGATTCATGTCCCATATTTGGACCATGAACCTCATGGTACTGTCAATAACACACATCATGGAAACTTCAAGATATTTAAACACTAACACGTTGCATATTTTTTCTGACCTGTCTAAAACATTCAAATCTAAATAAATTCTGGTCATAAAGAGGCTCGATTGCAGACATGATAAAGACATTCAACTCTACATTTGTTTCCTTTATGAATTCACAGATTTAATCAGGTTGAGAATATGGACTTTTACCAGTAGCTAGTTACTGACTTGAAATTATACTTGTTTTTTTTTTAATTATTATTATGAAACAGTTTGAGGATCTACACATTATACATATGAGCGAAGATATGGACTGTGATGCTCTTTCCTATATTCAGTGTCTGCAGATAAAGTATAGGCAGCCTGGTGTAACTACTAAGGGTGAACTTTAATTCCTCTTTGATACACCAATTCCAGCTAAGTTGCTCATTATTGTGTTGTTACTCCTGTTCTTAGCGTCCAAGTCTCTCCTCCTGTTGCTGTCCATGTCTTCTATAACAAACCCCATTCATCCAAAGCAGCGCTGAGTTTGACTGACTTTGACATTTACACATCAGCTTTCCATTCACTGCCAGCTTATTCTTTGGTACGATGGTAATCTCAGGAAATACAGTTCAGTATTTTATGAATTTCCTCTCTGAAAACCTTAAAAGAGATTTCAGGCAAAAGACCGTAACCATCAGCACTTACCGAGGGAGGAAATATCACCATTATGAGCTCCGTGTCGATATATCAGCAAACGTGTGTGTGTGTGTGGTTTCAGTGACGCACAAGCTTGTCCCTGATCTTGAAGCTGATAATCCCCAGCAGCAGAAGAGCAGGCAGGAAGGAGTAAAGGAGGAGGAAGTCGAGTGTGTATCGATTCAGAGCGCCGGGATAGCCCTCGTCGATGATCTGGCTGCCGTGCGTGACCATACACGTTCCCGGCAGAGTCCTGGTGGAGTCTGCAACCACACGTAACACACACGCTTTACCCGGTCAGTCATATCCAACCAGCTGCCCTGGAAGGGGATCATTTTAATTTTCAGGATGAATTCAGGAAGGTTCGATTGGGGAAAAACAAACTCACTGCAGGCAAAGTGAAGATCGTGGAACTCGGTGACTATCAGGAGCTCGCAGCTGTACTTCTGGAAGGTCAAGTAACTGAGTCCCTGGAAGACAGCCGGCATCTGCTGGGTGCTTCTGTTGTAAGGACAGCAGTGAGCGCTTTAATGCCTTTATCTTCAATGAAGACCAGAAACAGCTTCCTGTTAAAGATTCCAATTATAATGCGGGTGTAGAAACATGTCTTGCCTTAGGAAGCCGGATCCCACCAAGATCCCTGCAATGTTGAGCAGAGCCACTCCAGTGTTCACCATGTTGGGGTCTTGGACCACCCCTAATAGAACTACGGTCAGTAACTCACCTGGAAACAGGCAAAGACAACACAGGGTTTACCTCGACAACAAAACTGCTGAATTAATGTGGGGTATTAATGGGAGAATGTTCACGTGGGGAAACGTGTAAGGGAAGTGGTTTGGGGAGTGACATTTCCTCATCAGCTCACCTATGATATGTGGCACAAGGACTACGGCAGTGAAACACAGAAAGCGCAAAGTGTCAGGGTGCATCCCGACTGTCCTGATCCACAGAGAGAGAGAGAAAAAAATGAGTTACTGCAAAAGACGAGCTCCATCAGTGAGCCAGAGAGGACATCTATACCAACCAGTAGAGGAAGGAGCTGAAGATGACGACGCTCAGGATGCTGAATGGCAGGATGTGAAAGATGTAGGCCATGAACATTTGCCATTTACTGTAAAGTCCATCCTGACTTTCCTGATCACCGATGGCTCGTAACGCCGGGACTGTGGAGGCGGAATACAAATTAATTCTTTGCCCAGCATAAACGTGGAGACGGCAAAGACATTGTCATATTGTGTCCTATCAGTTGTTATCTCTGAAATTCAAGGACAGGCTGATTTCACCAACTCCTATCTGTGGCTGTCTGGATGCTCATGATGTGACCCGTCATATCTCTTGCAATCACCTCCTATCGCTGGAGGTTTTAATTCTGAGACGATAACCGAAGAAAGCACCGAGGAGATTATGACCCAATAAAGCTAATGTCATTCATTTCAATCTTCTGTATACTTTTATCCAACTTAAGCTGGGACGTGTCTCCAGTCCATCACAGAGACAGTCACACAAACACACCGGCCTTTTTTGAATCGCAAATTTACCTTAACTGCATGTTTTTAGACTGTGGGAGGAAACAAAAGTAGCCAGAGGAAAACAATGCCCATGACGAACATGCAAACTGAAAATATATCAAATTCTATCTCAGGGGTCTGCAACCTCTGGAGCCTCATGTGGCTCTGGAGCCCCACTGAAGTGGCTCCATGAAGCTTTCACAAAATCAGATGTGAATAAACATTTAACTTTAAAAAAAATTATATTTACACTCTAGTGAAACTTTTAAAAGGTACAAGTAAAATGGGGGGAAATAGATAAAACCACCAGAAATGAGAGGGGAAATGATAAAATGGGTTTAAAAAAAACCCTGACATGACTAGAATTAAAAAAACAAAACGGCTTAAAAAGAAGCGAAATAGTTAAAACAGCTAAAATGTCAAAATTGTCGACAAAACAATGCTGAAAAACAAGAATGAAACTGCTAAATTCAGATCAAATGTAATGAAATGTTCACTAATCTGAATTGTAATTTAAACTTGTGTATCCTACTATATATGAAACTCTATAAGCTCAGTTTAAAGCTTCAAGGTGTGTTGCAGCTCCAGTTACACTCGATAAAAAGTGTGATGGCTCTTTTGGTTGTGAAGGTTGCAGACCACTGTTCTGGCTCAGTCGTACAACTGGACAGACGTCGCTTTCCGTTCAGCTGACTGGCAGAAAAAGTTTTATCTAATCAGCCTTTTTTATATAGCCTTTCTTGTAATACTACAAGCAAGTGTCCTGCGACAAACAACTTAATGTATCCATCCATCAATCAATCCATTCATCTTGTATTTCACTTGTTAGGGTAGTAGGGGAGTTGGAGTTCATCCTGGCTGATTATGGTGAAAGGCAGGTCACAGTCCATCACAGGACAAACACAAAGACACAGACAACCAGATTATCTGAAGTCACTGCAGCTGCCATAATAAAACCTACCATGAACCTGCTAAACTCCAAGTGATGTATGCACACAGATAATGGGGCATCGACGCTTGTAGGTTTGTAGGTAAAGGGGAATTCCGCTTTTCTGAGCTCTAAATGGAGAATGGGTCATTTGTCCGTGAAGAAGGCGAAGAATTAGAATAGATTCTTGTGCAAATAATCTTTGAATTAAAAAAGTATTAAGGGAAACCTTTTGTTTTATCTGCACATTTGCGTTCTATAAAATTCACCTTAGAGAGACATTGAAAGTACAAAGAGTCTCTGGAGTCACTTAACACACAAAATCTGAGTTTGATTTGACACCTTTTGTTTTCTATGCTAAAATGAGAAACACAGCATGCAGCAGATTCCTTTCTCCCACTGAACAAGAGATAAGCGAGCCGACACAGCTGAGATAAAGACATTTCAAACATGCTGCTTTACAGAGATAATGTATTGCTTATACTCAGGTGATAGCCAGCATGCGCTCCACGGTTTCCCTGGAGTCATCGTATCCACCTCATGTAGATATTTATTGGATGATGTTATCAGACACAGGAAACAAGGTGTACTCTCATGCCACCCAGGCATTATGCAAACGATGAATTATAGTAACCTGCTTCACTGATTACGTGGAGTTTATATCAAACACAGAGGTTGTTCTTTGTCCTCTTTGGTTTTCTTTGAAGCAGGAACCAAATTACAACAATATTTCAGTTTGGTTTTTTTCCACACAGCTTGAAAATGTAATTAAAATTTGATTATATCCATATTCTATGCAGTGACATGCATTACAAGTACTTTGTGAAGTGGGTGAAACTCACAGAGAGCGACAGCGTTCAGCATGCCGGTGTAAGGTGAAGCACCGATGCTCTGATAGATGATGCCGATGCGGTCCTGCACGGCCCCCTTGGTCACGTCGTTGTCTAAATGCATGACGAAGAACGCCACAAACAGGCCGTAGATCAGGTTCTGGGACAGACGCATCAGAACGCCCATCCGGTCTCTGGATAGGTTTCTCACTGTGCGTCTACACACAAAAGACAAGTACGCACACAGAAATAATGCTGATCAGGATCTTTTTTTGATGCACACAAAAACAAATGCATGTCCAGAGACATGAATGTCAGGTCAATTGGTGTCACTATATTGCCCCTAAGTGTGTGTGTGTGTGTGTGTGTGTGTGTGTGTGTGTGTGTGTGTGTGTGTGTGTGTGTGTGTGTGTGTGTGTGTGTGTGTGTGTGTGTGTGTGTGTGTGTGTGTGTGTGTGTGTGTGTGTGTGTGTGTGTGTGTGTGTGTGTGTGTGTGTGTGTTTGTTTGTTTGCCCTGTGATGGACTGGCAACCTGTCCAGGGTGCATCCTGCCTGGATGGATGGATGGATGGATGGATGGGTGGATGGGTGGATGGATGGAAACAAATAAGAAACATAATTTTTTCAGTGTGACACATGAAAGAGCATTAGCTGTATTGAGTTTCAGCTGGCTTGAATCATTAGTTGCAGTGTCTTCCGTTTCGCAGGTTTACGTCCTCAAAGTTTTTCCCTGCACTTCCCAACAAGATCCTCATTCCACTTAGACAGATACTCTGGCTGAGCACAGCTTGCGCAAGATCCCCCTGACCCCCTTGTAGCTTGCTGGATGTACTGCAGAACCTCTTAGAAGCCAGTTGATATTCAGTCTCCACGGCCTCCATGCACTCCTCCACATATCTCGCTTTTGCAACTGTCCCCACCAGAGAAGGCTTTGCCTGCCCATATCTGCGTCAAGTGTTCCCTGGGCTGCTGGTGTCCATGAGTGAGTATCCTCACATCTGCCCTGTGCCTCTCAGTAGGGAAGAGACCACCTCTTATCGTGGGGTTTGGTTCCAGAGCCAACACTGCCTGGACGACACCTCGCCATACCTCTCCATAGCTCCCTGCACTCTTACAGACCGTGAGCATTGCTCACAGGGTACACAATACCACTTTCTTGGG
This sequence comes from Lipophrys pholis, assembly GCF_963383615.2. Lineage (NCBI taxonomy): Eukaryota > Metazoa > Chordata > Actinopteri > Blenniiformes > Blenniidae > Lipophrys > Lipophrys pholis. Next base: position 6,044,723 of record NC_137642.1, on the reverse strand, counting down.
GATAGTTTGGAATTTCTTTGTCTTCACGGCTGATTTATTTGCCTTAACAGGAGCATATTGGTACTATCAGTGTAGTGCTGGCAATCGCTAGATCGCAATGGAGTCTCAAATAATAATTCAGAGCCAGGATGTGAGCATTTCTGTAGTTTCTAAACAGTTTTGGAATGTGGCTTAAACAACCACATATGTGGGGTTCACACTGACCTGAGCAGAACTCCCAGCTTCGCTGCACCGCTGGGTGACTCTTTGCTTTTAAAGGGGATGTCTGGTTTGTCTGGACGCTGCAGGCTCTGCTCCGTTTTCCCCAGCATTTCCTGGTAGATGGCTGACCTCTGATAGGACGACGTGATCTCATGCATGCGGCTGAATGTGGCTGCCTCCCTCTCACTGTTGCGCGTGTCCACTGAGGTGAAGTCAACTGTGTATGCAAATACTTTCCACATTATACTTTGTTTGTGGTGTGAGAAATGTGATGTGGCTACAATGCCAGCACACAGTACCATAGATGTCAAAGGGGTTGCAGTACTCTGGACACTCGTATCCGCATTGGCTGAAGAAGTCCACCATCTGTTCCGGCTGCCCACAAAACACCAGCTCTCCACGAGACATTATCGCTATCCTGCTGAACACCTAGGAGGAACATCATCAGAAGAACTTGGACATTTTGGCCCACAAACCGAGGAATTTGACCTGGAAATGAATTTTCACTGTCCTCCTTTCGTCCCCAAAACTCACCCTGAACAGCTCGGAGCGAGGCTGATGGATGGTTACTATGACGATACGGTTCCTCTTGGCCATCTCTGCCAGCAGCACAACGATCTGATTGGCAGTCATGCTGTCCAGGCCGGTGGTGGGCTCGTCCAATAGGATCACCCCTGCAGCAGTGACATCATCATCATGATTGCAGTTTGGTCACCCGGTGAAGAAATTAGATCAAGTGGAAGGCAGGACAATGACTCTCTTCTCTTAGAAACTTTTAAATGGACTTTTTATTAAGTGCCATATGCAGGACTCTCACTGGGGCCAACTTAACTTGGAAAGATAAAGTGAGTCCTTTTTTTTTAGATAATTACTCTAATTAAGACAATTAAAAGATTGCCTCTTTGCATTATGAAAGCAGAGTGGAATTAGCAGATGCTTTAATTGTGAGATTAATTCATTTCCTGGTTGATTGGAGAGGCAGCGAATGGAAACTTCTCGTGACTCTGCGTGTGACTGACTCTGCGTGTGTGTGTGTGTGTGTGTGTGTGTGTGTGTGTGTGTGTGTGTGTGTTCATGGCCGTTTTAATCCTGAATGAGGACTGAGACCCTTCCTGGTCCCTGGAGGACTGGATGCCTGATAAACTACACCTGGGATGAGTGTGCGCGCACACACACACACACACACACACACACACACACACACACACACACACACACACACACACACACACACACACACACACGCACACACACACACACACACACACACACACACACACACACACACACACACACACACACACACACACACACACACACACACTCCGAGGTGTGTCTCTGCTCATTCCCTTCGCGGTGTGATAACCCAGTCTTTTAATACTCTTCTCCATCTCTCCCTCCATCCCGTTCTCTGTCCTTTCCTTATTCCCCTCCTACTTAGGCCCTTTTGTTTTCTCCATGCGTGGAGTTTTTAAAGGCCGTTTGGGGAGAGAAGGGTCACTTGGTGAACATTATTACAGAATAATCAGACTGGAAAAGTTCTGTTTCTGGTCTGGTTACTACACCAAAGCACATGTATGATGTAGATATTTATATGTAAGTGATGTACAGAAAATACAGCACATTTGTTGTGTATACATTTGTTTTGCTGATTTTAACCCATTTGACAGATTAGAACCTTGGAGGAAGGATCTTATGGTGCTGTAGTTGTTACTTCTCTCGCCACACAGCGAGAAAATTCCCTGATCTAGTCTGAGTTCTGCATGGGTTTTCTCTGGGTACTCCAGTTTCCTTCCACCGACCAAAAACTGAGATGTGTGTGGGCGGCGCCTGTACATGCACACTGGATATGGCTCAGGTATTGGGAAAGCGATGTGTGTGTGTGTGTGTGTGATTTTGCGTTAGCTCAAAATATATACAGCCAGTGTGTGTGTATATATATATATATATATTTATATATATACAGTATACAGTCTGCAGGTCAATATTCCAACATCTTGTTGATACTATGACGGCTCCTTTTCTGTATTCGTTGTCTCAGATTAGCATCGTTGGGAGTAATTCTCCCCAGGCAGATGAAGAAGCTACTCACTTGGGTCCTGAAGTAACTGGCTGGCGATGGAGACCCTTCTCCTCTCACCCCCAGAGATCCCGGCGAAAACACGACCCCCGATAACACTGTGGGCCACGTGGGTCAGACTGAGCTCGGCCATCACCGACCTCACCTACACAGGAACCAGGGGTCAAAGGTCAGGTGGCTTTGTTAAGCAGTTTACCTTATTTATTTGCAAAAAGGGGCAAAAGTTTTCTATAAAGAGAAATGACAACATAGGTTAAGAAGCTTACAGTCGTTGTTTGACTATTAACTAATACAGCGGTATACCAGATATACTAGATGGATGGATCAGTGTCAAACGTATTGTAGTTTTAGTACACAGCCCAACATGAAAACATCCACATCTACACTTACCATTTCTAAATAAGGTAACAAAAAAAGAATAATAAGTGTGATTTCAGGATCATGTCATTTGTAATGATCCTGGTGCAGAATACATAAAAATGTTTAAACATCACCTCTTTGATTTGTGCTTTTTCTTTTTTTTATAATTCTGTTGCATTTAAAATGCATTATATGACTTGATTTAAGACTTTATTTGCCAATTCTGTCAACACATCTGTAATCCTGAAGCTACTTCACTGTTACTGTACTGCATCACTACCCTGAGGGTCTGAGGTGTCAAATAAAAGGTCACTTTAATGTTTTCTTATTTAATTTGTAACTCTTAGCAAGGTCATCCTGCAGGTTGCAGTGGACAATTTGAAACCCATAGTAAAGATGATATAATCAGGTTGTATCTGCAGATTACATGTGACTCAACCACATTTAGTTAATAGCCAATGTCTTTTTGCTGGAAAAAAAACCCAGTACTAAGATATGTGTGTTTTGGAGTCCTGAAAAAGCTGGACATGCTTTGGTGCCGATCACCTGGTGCAAACAGTTTGGAATGTGTTTTTAAGAGCCACCTTTTTCTTGATAGCTTCAGCCGAGTGTTTCCGCAGGGCCAGCTGTGCTGTGTAGGTCAGAGTCTCCTCCACGGTCAGATAACTCAGCAAGTTGTCACTCTGGAAAAGACAGTGAGACAGAAAAACAGTTTGTCAAATAATAAATTACTTTTAATAAAGCGAGACCCAGATGTCTGATTATTAAAACGATTGTGCTTTGAAGGTTTTTTTTGGTCCATTCTACAAAACATTTACGTTTTTACAGCTGTTAAGTTGCATTACAATGATTTTTTTTTGGATCAAATGAGAGAAAAATGTTGACAATTGGATGACACGTCTGCAGCGATATAACAACATATTTAATGACCATAAACTCTTGGAAGGAATGAAACTATAAACTTCGCAGTAGCATAATCCTTACTTTTATGATCATATGTGTATACAGTATGTAAAACCAACAGTTTGGCTTTGGCTCAGACACACACACACACACACACACACACACACACACACACACACACACACACACACACACACACACACACACACACACACACACACACACACACACACATCCATATTGCTTGAACCAGCTGAACCTGCTGCCTGCCTCAATTAACACGTGGCGCCTCCCAATCCCGCTCCTCCCTATTCCCCTATCTGAATGACTTTAATATCAGCAGCTCATATCACCTCCTCATCTGCAGCTTAGCGGGGGAAGTTAATGACGAGGCTTAGAGAGCAGAAGGGGGTGCTATCAGCGAGAGGAGAGAGATGATTTGAAAAAGAAACAAGGCCACTTTTAAACCGGTGTTTTTAATTCAGGCTTTGGATACACTCGAGCACCTCTCATTGAGAGATTAAGTATATGAGGAGGCTATCAAGGGTCTTAAGTTAATTTCATATGGAGGCCAGGGGGCAGGCTTACTGGAGTTTTTTGCCAAATAGGGTGTGTTCACTGAGTTTTTGAGTGTTTGTGGTGGCTGGTTTAACCACGGGCACCTTTAAGCACACATACACTGATCAATTCCCACCACTTGTGAAATGAAAAGGGCAATGTTGAACCTTTTAGTGTGTTTGATGAGAATTAAATCAAAGTGGGATGTGCACCTTACTCATGTGTTTACTGCAGCTATACCCTAACATGATGCAGTGAGGCTCTGCAGTGGTTAGTACACATCTAAGTAACCAATGTCTGATCCCACATTAGTTCTGTGTAGAGTTTGCATGTTCTCCGTGGCCCTACCACAACTTGAACAAAGCAGGTGTAGAAGTATTTGAATATCAATTTTTCTATTTTGGAAAATAAATTCACTGTGTTATTGAGGTTGGGGGAAACACTGAGTGTTCTGTGTGTTACCTGCAGCACGTAAGAGAAACAGTCCTGATACTCGACTTGCTTCAGCTTCCTGCCGTTGACGAAGACTTCCCCCAGCAGAGTACCAGAGTTCCCAATTCTCCCGGAGATGGCATCCAGCAGAGTGGTCTTCCCCGAGCCTTTACACAAAGAGTGCACACAGATGTTGTTGTTTTCTATTTTTTTATTTTACAATAATGAAGTCCCTCTGGACTATTTTTAGGTCGATTACAAGGGCTTCAATGCTGACTCATAGAAATATTCCCTATTTTCTGCACCGTTTTAACCTTTTGCCCTTTGGACTGAGTTGAGTTCAAACCTGAGTTTCCCAGTATGCCCATGATCTGTCCGCTATCTATGTGGAAGGACACGTCGTTGAGGATCTGTCGAGTCCATCTCTTTCTGTAGGAGGGTAAGTCCCACCACGGACCAACGCGCTCACTGCAACACACACATGCGATATATTTACCTGAAATAAATTTATAATACAATATATAGTTATGTGCTGTCTCCTCTGGTTGCTTTCAGCATTTACCTGACTGTGTAGGAGATCTTCTTGACACTGAGACAACACGAAGGCTCTGGCTGCTCCTCTCCGTTGTCCCTCCAAACATCCTTCTTCTCCTCCGACACATACTTAAAGGACTCCTGAACTCTTGCCTCTTCCCCCAGATCCACCACCTGCATCGAGTAAACTCCGTTCATGTCTCAAGCTCCAGACAAACTGTGTCTCATGGACTGTCAGCGTTCCTCCAGTCCCAGACGTTCTCCCAGCGCACCTGTTTGGTGTGCAGGACAGCGATGTGAGTTTCCCTCAGGAACCATAAACACACACAGCCAGCAAATGTTGCCTTATCTCAAAGAACTTTGATCTGAGGTTGTATAAAGAAGACCAAAAAAAAAAAAACCAACACGCTGAGCAGACCCACAGACTGCCCGTATAACTTCAGTCCACATGTCGTGTTCTCCATAGAGGCTGAAACGACAGACAGAAAACCATGAGGAACTGGATTCTTTGGCAAAGAGAGCTTATCACCTAAAGAAGAGGAGATCTTCAGCTGGACTGGAGTTAGCCGACCTCAAAGGGAGAAAAACACAGATAAAGACCAAATACGAAATCCCAACGGGACCCCGGCAGAAGAGGCGATCCGGGGTTGTGAACCTCTGCAGACATCATCCAGCAAGTCTTCATCATGGACTCACACATTGATTATATGAACGGGCATTCACAGGTCAGTCAGAACAAAGTTTTTCACAGCTACCTAACTTTTTGATATATTTATATTAACAGTAACCTCTTTGTGAAGCACAACCACAAACTATTCAATGACATAATTAGACTGATTGATCTGAGGACAAAATCTCATCCTTTCTCATTCTAAAAACTGAATTAATCTCTATATTTACAACAAATACACTTTTCTCAATGTTTTAAGAATGTACTGCAAAGTCACAACACTATACAAACGTCTTTATTCTTTAGCTTCCAGAAGAAATGTGCCGCTTTTTCTTCCTTGTGTTCACATTTTAAATAGTTATAATTAATTCAAGCACAGCTGTTCATTATCTGTATCAGACAAAACGTTTCCGCAAACGGAATGTCATCATGACATCTTGCAGGTTTTAATTAAAACAGCCTCATAAACAAGAACAGCAACATCCAATATTTTCAATACTGCGTGAATCAGTACTTTTAAATCTCAGTTGATGGAGGTTGAAAATGTTGAATAGTGCAGCATCGGATCTGTTCTTTAAAGTCACTTAGACGTGTGGGCAAAAGTGGAAAGATGTGTTACATAAGCCTTGGGTTATTTTCAAAAGGACTCTGGAATCCCAAACAGTCGTGTGCAACACTGAAAAGACACACAGAGACATAAACAACTAACAAAGCCAACAGCAACAACCAAATCACAAGAGATTGTGAAGTCAGTTTTTGAGTATCTAAATTAAAATAAACAAGCATTTTCTTGTGATGTTCCTGAAACACAGCTCGTCTTTTCATACTGGCGTGAACACGGATAAAAAACACGTCCGTGTCCTTGTCTGAGAGGAACTCATTGACCTGCCTGCTTCTCTCTCGCAGCATCAAGACACAGAGCTATTCTCAGCTGAAGAAGACAACAGCCTGTACTTCACCTACAGCGGCGGCTGCAACGAGCTGGAGGTCAACAACCTGCACTATGAGGTGACCTCCGAGCTCCCAGTCAAGTCTCATGCACTCTAATCTTTTCAGCCCAACTAATTAAAACTTCTCGTGTGTGTGTGTGTGTGTGTGTGTGTGTGTGTGTGTGTGTGTGTGTGTGTGTGTGTGTGTGTGTGTGTGTGTGTGTGTGTGTGTGTGTGTGTGTGTGTGTGTGTGTGTGTGTGTGTGTGTGTGTGTGTGTGTGTGTGTTTCCCAGGTGAACACAGCAGCTCAGATCCCCTGGTATGAGAGGTTGTCAGAGTTTAAGTTGCCGTGGGAGATAAAAGGAGACAAGCAGACGGCCATCAACAGGCTGAGCCTCCGAGTCGGCAGCGGGCAGATGCTGGCCGTCATCGGCAGCTCAGGTGGAACACAAATGTTTGATCTGAATTGAATATGTTCATACATATAAATGTTCTCAGATGATGTTTTGCACGTTACCTTTGCAGGATTATATGTCGCTGAGAACAAACCAAGTTCCTCACACATGTGATGCACATGATCAAAAAATGCTCTTTGATTTGTTCCTGACTTGTGGTTGTAAATTCTGTAGTTGTTTTTTTAATTGTTATTCTCAATTTCTGCTAAAAGGTGCTCTTTATTTTGTTACTTTTATTGGTTTAGGGTTAGGGTTTATCTAATTGAATTGAATTTTCCTTTTATTAGTCTTGATCCTGTTTTTAACCTATTTGTTCTTTTTATTTATTATCATTTATTCTCAGTCTCATTTCTATTCTTATTCTCATTTATATTCTTACGGTCTTTTTTTTTTTTTTATCTTTCGATTTGCGTTTGTTCTTATTCCAATTCTTATCTTTTTATCGTTCTCATTTTTTGTTGTTATTCTCATTTTTAATTTATTGTCATTTGTATTCTTATCCTCTTTCTTATTCGAATTTGTATTCATATTCAAATTTTTATTTCATTCTAATTATCATTCTTATTTTTAGTCTTATTCTCATTTTTTAATCATCTTATTTAAATTTTCATTATTATCCTAATTTTATTTTATTCTCACTTTTATTCTTATTCTTTGTGGTTTCTTCTTCTTCTTCTTCTTCTTCTTGTTATTATTATTATTATTATTATTATTATTATTATTATTATTTATTTTTTAATTATTTTATTTAAATTTTCATTATCATCCTAATTTTATTTTATTCTCACTTTTATTCTTATTCTTTGTGGTTTCTTCTTCTTGTTATTATTATTATTATTATTATTATTATTATTATTATTATTATTATTATTATTATTATTATTATTATTATTATTAAATGTGTGTTGCTGTTGTCCCAGGCTGTGGTAAAACGTCTCTGCTGGACATAATAACGTGTCGGGATGAAGGCGGCTCCATGACCTCTGGCGAGGTCCTAATCAACGGGAGGCCCAACACGCCGCAGCTGGTGAAGAAAAGCATCGCTCACGTCCGCCAAGACGACCGGCTCCTCCCTCACCTCACCGTCCGCGAGACTCTGAGCTTCGTGGCCAAACTGCGGCTCCCCACTCACTTCACCCAGAAGCAGAGGGACCAGAGGGTAGGATTAAAGAGGATCAATACATCACACTGACACTGCTCCACTCAGGAATGGCGGCAGTATAATAGTGTGTCTCACCGCGTAAAACAAAACACAACAGTTCCCACTGCTTATTGGAACGCCGACCACATATTGAAGGGACGACACCTCCACGCGTCTTGCTGTCCTTTGCAGGTGGACGACGTCATTGCAGAGCTGCGGCTGCGACAGTGCGCACACACCCGGGTGGGAAACGACTACGTGAGGGGCGTTTCCGGAGGAGAGAGGAGGAGAGTCAGTATAGCTGTTCAGCTGCTCTGGAACCCCGGTGAGAGAAAACAGGAAGCAACGTTTCAACCCTGAGATCAGGGGTCACGTTTTATTTCAGGGGTCACTTTTCGGCCCAGTTTGTCAATGTGTTGACGTAATCTTCAACACATTGACCTATAAATGGTGACGACTCTAAGATTCCCCCTCAGTTTGAGAAGAAGTATGAGGACATCGTCAAAGGGTTCACATTTGATTCTTTTTTTTTTCTGACTAAGCCTACTATAAAAAAAAATAAAAATAAAAATAAATAGAATTCCTGTGAAATCTAACCTGCTCCAGTGTTTCTAATGTAACATTCGAACAATTTCTGCACTTTCATTAACAATAAGATATCAAACTTTGACTTTTCCATGATTATATGCACCACTATTATCTGGCGTTTCATAGTTGAATCAACTACTCTCACTAAAACAGTGCTGCACCCTCTTCTTTTTAGTTTTTTGCCACAATCCAGTACAGATCAGATTGTGTCCTAGTTTCAGTCAGCAGATCTTATGTCTGACACTCATAAGTTTAGATTGACCTTGAGATTTGTAACCTCTCATGGACTGGCTTTTCTTGTCCTACAAAAACTGAACTGTAAGTAAAGAGCAGATGACTCTGATCCATCTCTAAGTTTAGTATTTTGCAATACAGTATGTTAACTACATTACTTCTCCATCAGAGTACCACACACTACTTTATGAGTCTGGAACTCTTTTGGATCCGTCCCTGCAGCACCACACACTGAGAATCACCAGCGAATCACAAAATAAGGAGATCAAAAGGTCTTTTATTTACCATAAATATATTAATAACCTGCTGACCTGCTGCTTTCACCTTTCAGGTATTCTGATCCTGGACGAGCCCACCTCAGGTCTGGACAGCTTCACAGCCCACAACCTGGTCCTCACGCTGTCCCGCCTGGCCAGAGGAAACCGCCTGGTCCTGCTGTCGGTCCACCAGCCGCGCTCTGACATCTTCCAGCTCTTCGACCTGGTGGTGCTGCTGTCCTCGGGGTCGGCCGTGTACTGCGGTCCAGCTCGGGACATGGTGCATTACTTCACTGCCCTGGGACACCCCTGCCCGCGGTACTGCAACCCCTCCGACTTCTATGGTCAGTGTGTGAATTGAACAGCGTCAGGTGGTTGTCACGCAGGCCTCGTGAGGCCTCAGAAGATCTGCCTCCTCTTTCCTCTGAACCTTTTCTCTCTCCTGTGTGTTTGTCCAGTTGATTTGATCAGCGTGGACCGGCGCAGTCCTGAGCAGGAGGCCGTGTGTTTGGAGAGAGCCAGAGTTCTGGCCGAGCAATTCATGGAGAAGGTCCAGGACACAGACGACCACATGTGGAAACCTGCAGGGAACGGCTCAGCAGCAGCGCTGGAGGACAGGTAACCACAGGCCGGGGTGTGGGGTAGTGGTTAGTGCTCTCGCCTTTCAGTGGAATGCTCCCTGGTTTAAGTCTGGCTTTTGCAAGTTCTCCCTCTGCACGAGGAGATTTTCTCTCTCGTGCTCTTGTTTCCTCCTACATTGCATTTTCCAAGGGAACATTCTGCATTCTGAAATGTACTTGTCATTTATTTAAATTGACTGTTACGATAATAACAACCTACATTGAGCTCTCTTACTACTCCAGATCAAAATCTTATCCTTTATCTTAATCTTCACTATTTATTGATTTGATGTTCAGACTGATCAGGAAAATTTAGCGAGACTATTCAACGTTTTATTTCTGTTTGTATTATATTCATTTTCTTTAAGAATTATGAATTTGTAATAAATTACAAATCATCCAATATGCATGTTTAAATGGTATTATGTACAGTATATGTGTGTTGTGTTATGTTGCTGCCATAGCATGCTTACATGTATATATTGTAATATGCACCATTCTTTTTAGAAACTATATTTTAGGAAATGTAACACAGAAATCATAAATTTGCTCAGGTCAGCAGTATGCATTTCCATTTCGTAAGAAATATTTGGATTCAGGGTTCAACTTCGGATGTGAACAAAAGACGCCAATCCTCCTTCGCTGTGTTGATTCTCCTGCAGCTCTCAGCATCCAAACAAGGAGAAAGAAGAAGTCATCACTATTTCCAGGAGCAGAAACCCACTGCCTGGCAAACTGCACCAGTTCACCATCCTTATCAGGTGGGAACAAAACACTCTCATTGATCATAACGTCTCAAAGGTGACTGATATGATCCTCTAAGTCTGCGTTCTTCTCCCTCAGGCGTCACATGTACAATGACTACAGGGACCTGGTCACTTTGCTGGTCCACGGCTTCGAGGCCCTGCTCATGTCACTGCTGGTCGGGTGTCTGTATTACGGGGCCGGGGCAGAGCGCCTGTCCATCCAGGACACGGTGGCTCTCCTCTACATGATCGGAGCGCTCACCCCGTTCGCTGTGGTGCTGGACGTCATAGCGAAATGTGAGTCACTAAAACAATTTCATGTCTCTCCTTTCAGTCACATTTAGAAATAAACCACCATCTACAGCATATGCTGTTTCCAAAGGAACTTAGGCTTAACTTCAATGCAAATTCTAATAATAATCCAAACCTGAAAGTCAGTAGTGTGTTTAGTTTTAGAGCAATCTGTATGCAGCTTCTGTCCTTATTTCCCCTCTGAATGAAAACAAGTTGGTTTGATTCAATATTTAGTATTTTATGTTCATCGAATTATACAGCTAGTGACTTAAATGACCCTGTCTTCATCCGAAACAAGAGTTTAAAAAACAAAATAAAGAGCAAACAGCTGATAAATGCTTTTATATTCCTTCATGTGCGCCTTTTCACATATAATTTGAACAAAATATCATCAAAAGATTTGTGATTTACCTTAAAAAGTAATTTTAAAGGAAACAAACATATACTCACTGTGAGAAATACTGTACATTTGAAGTTGTGGCATCAGCTTGAAGTGTTTTGAATCAGTTTAGAAAGTGTAATAAGATCTATCAACTCGGGACGGATCAGAACAGGTCAACATCTGTATCAAGGTCATCACAAATTCTGCAGACACAATTAAACAAGGTGCCAAAGTCAAGTTCAAGTTTATTGTCTGACGATATCAAAAGTTATAAAAGCGATTCCAAGTGAATTTTATGGTTACAAGGCTCATTTAACTACATTGGGAAGAATGGTATTGCTTTTAATGCTGCATAAACAATAAAAGGAAACAGCGTTATAAAACAATATAAAAACAACTGTCAATGTTTAAATACTATATATAAATAGATCAATTAATAACAAAAGTGTAAAGCAGCAAAATGCAGACACAGATAAAGGACCTATAATCATACTCGTCCTGTTCCTGTTATATAATCTCAGTTTTTACCGTTTTTATCGGTATTTCCAGAGAGATGAGCAATAGAAGTTTAGAACTGTGACGGGAAAGCAGATTGTGAAGCTTGAGGGTTTTAACACTGCTCTGGTTGTCAGGAGGTTGACTTGCTGTCGTCTGCAGGTCACTCAGAGCGAGCCATGCTCTACCATGAGCTGGAGGACGGCATGTACTCCGTCACCTCCTACTTCTTCGCCAAGGTAAGCCACAGTGCCGGAGCTGCCGCTCCAGCAGGGGTCAGACTTGCACCGTGCTGGAGACGCGACTCAGAGCACTTCACTGTAATCTGTCATAGGAGGGATTTAATGTGAGTGCATGCAGACACACTCAACAGGATCAAGTGTTTATGCATTACCGCCTCTTTATTGTACATGTTGCACAAACGCTTTGTCCCCCTCCAGGTGCTGGGGGAGTTGCCGGAGCACTGTGTGTTCACTCTGGTCTACGGTCTGCCCATCTACTGGCTGGCAGGCCTCAATGAGGCTCCAGACCGTTTCCTGCTCAACTTCCTGATCGTGTGGCTGATGGTGTACTGCAGCCGAGCGATGGCTCTGTTTGTAGCCGCCTCCCTGCCCACCCTGCAGACCTCGGCCTTCATGGGCAACGCCCTGTTCACCGTCTTCTACCTGACTGGAGGCTTCGTCATCAGCCTGGAGAACATGTGGCTTGGTGAGCACGCGGATCATTCGATCTCATGTCGGACAGAAAAGGATGCTGGTCATCGTCGTGATGCCGGTGCTTGTGTTTGACCCCCACGCAGTGGCCTCGTGGCTCTCGCATGTCTCCTTCATGCGCTGGGGTTTCGAGGGCATGCTGCAGGTGCAGTTCAGAGGCAACAAGTACCCCGTCTCCATCGGCAACATCACCATCAATGTGGACGGCATACATGTGAGCCAAACACCTTCGTATCAGTAGAACAGAAGTCTGAAATATGCACCTTTTCTCCATTTAGTTTACTCTAGTTGAAGATCTGAAGGCCAAACTGTGAGGTTTGTTCCCAGTCTCCTGATGAACCCGGCCTCATCTGTGTGTCTGCGTCTGGTCCTCTTGCAGGTTGTGGAGGCCATGAAACTGAACCAGTACCCTCTGTACTCCTGCTACCTGGTCCTGCTGGCCGTCTGCCTCTGCTTCATGGCGCTCTACTTCTTGTCGCTGAAGTTCATCAAGCAGAAGTCCAGTCAGGACTGGTGAACACAAGTTTGACCTGAAATTACACCTCGTGCATCGACAGCAGCACTTGACCCGGCAGCGGTGGAACAAAGGGACAACATTTCCTACTAATGCAACAATTCTACCAGTTCAAGCTGCAGTGCTGTAGTGGTTTGCACTCTCGCCTCACGGTGAGAAGGACCCCAGTTGGATTCCAGTTTAGGGGCCTTTGGACGTTTGCATGTCCCCCTTGTGCTTGCACACCTTCCCACAGTTCCAAAACATGCATTTGAGGTTAATCTGAAATCACCTGCTTGTGTAAAAGTGTGTGTGAAGAATGTTGCAGTACCTCCGACTGCTGCTGGATGGCAGTAGAGCACTGCTGTGACGTCAACAGTAAAAACAGTAGATTATTTTTTATTTTATTCCCCCCTCCTCTGTCATGGAAGTGATTAAGAACGCTACTTTGGCAGATATCCATCTGCAGCTTTAGCTTGTTCTCTTTTTCAATCTTCTTTCCTTCCTGCTTTATCGTTTTTTTGTGTATATGTCAGGTTATTAAGCTTACTGGTACAACGTGTGTACCAGTATTGGGAGTTCTGGGAAAATAAGAAGAGTAGAGATTTAGTAAGTTACACTCAGGAAAAAAACCAAAAAAAACTTGTTTTTATTGTTTCCTCATAGATTGAAGGTTATGTAAGATGTGTTTTTTTTTTTTTTTGCACTGGTGCAAATACCCACTAAATAATTTACTAACATGGTTTGAGTCCAAATTAGTAAAGTATTAAAACAAATTGCTCCACTTGAGCGTGTTTATTTCTTGTCTCTGGCCTCATTACTCAGTTACATGGTTAAGTTGCTTGAGAGTTACATAACAATGACTGTTTCTGCAAAACAAAAAAGATCCTTCACGTGAACCTGACATGAATAAACATTGAAAATGAGAGTCTCGTCTCAAAACAGCTGTAGATATATTGAAATAATCGAATACATATAACATAACCACAAATGAAGTTCAGTCAGTGTTTCTACTTTACAGAAGTTCGTATTTCCTGAAAATTAGACATTTTCTACGCTGGTTCAGTTTATTCTAACCAAAAGTGGAGCGACAGGCAGTTTGCTTTTACTCTCATGCCCGTGTGGATTTAAAGTATTACAGAGTGTACAAAAATGTGATGAAACACAAATAGAAAACTTCAGTTGTGATGAGACATTTTAATCACATTGATTTCTAATACAATAGATCCACATTTCACAAACTGTAGAGTTCATAAAAATAAGGAATATTCACTGTGAAGAGAGGCGTGTGTATCGGCTTCAAGTTTGTGTTTTTTCATGTTCTAATGTTTCAGTTTAATGGGTAATACATTGAGTTATGACATTTCTGTGAAGAAAATCTGGAGGAAGTTCTATTTAAATTAGCTCCCGTTATTTCTGCTAACAAGTATTTGAGGTTTTGGATTGGCTCATTTCTCTGACACGAACTCACATGACCTTTTCCTGTATTTCCTGTACACTCTATGAAGCCCTGATGCAGTTTTATTATGCAGTATTTGCTTCAACACTCCAAAAACATCTCATTAATCAAGAAACAATTCAACTATTCATATTTTTGTGGAACTCACACCCGTCTTGTAAAAGGTTTCTTGAATGTGTGCATTATTTAGTGGTTGTTGTGTATTTACCGGTTACAGTGAAGATGGAGGGAAACTCTCAAATACGCTCAGACTCATAACATCCGAGGGAAAAGTGAAGCTTCCTACTAACATTTATGGACTAAAACTGAGATCTTGCGCTAAATACAACGCCAAGTTTACACCAAGTACCGGCGTCGCCACATCAAATCATTGCAACTCTCAACGTAGACCAAGTTGGTTTCTACTCTGGAGTAACTTCTATTAATCACGATTAAATGTCATTCATTTTTAATCTGAATTAATCATGTTTCATTTTGCCTGAGCAAACAGACTCGAGGAAGAAGTGAATAGCTGGAAGTGCTTTGGTGAAACGAAAACTACTTCCTGGAGAGTGTATATAAAACCTTATGTCCGTCGGTTGTTCTGCTTTGTTTTTTTTTTTAAGTACTCTTAATTTCCCATCAGGAGGGCCAATGTGCTGTTTAGCATCTTCTATATCAAGTTGGTTCTTCTGTCACTAACGGATCAATCGGCCATTTGTGCAACGGCAAGCCTGCTCGGACAAACTGTCATTCTGCACTGCAATTTAAAAAAATCTTAATCAGATGAATCACGATGATAGATTAATCCATGTTAATTTTGATATAGTTTATATATCTACCAAATCCAAAAAGTTTTCCCGTTTGCCTTCGCCTGTGAAGGCTTGCAGTACAAGTTTACACCAAAAGATGGTGTATTGAGTCAGTTAAAGAAAAGTCGACGCAATAATTGCTGCACTCTTGGATGTTACGTGATAATGTAGTCTAGTAGGATTACAACCCTTCACCCAAAGTGACTCAACACTGCCTCCCAGTGTGCATCAGAGGTATGACACATTTTAAACAACGCTGCTTAAAGAAGTACGATCAGCAAATGAAGACAAACACACATTGGGAATCCTACCATCATTTAATAGCATAACTATTTCTGTACATTCTCAACATCTTCATTAACATCATGGATAGTGGACAGAGTTTTAACACCAAACACTTAGAACACGTTTCACATTTCAGCTCAAACAAATTGTAAAAATAAAAATAAAAAAAGGAGGCGAGTAGAGAAGGGAAACGGGGCTGGAGGAGGATGATGATGGATCTTTATTCCTCGGCTGTCGCCGGCCTTTTGGCCATCGTCTGCCTCAGCTTGTCCGCATAAAACTTAAAGGACTCCTGGAGGGAGAGGGGGGGGGGGAGGAGAGAGAGAGAGAGGATTCAGCGACAAAGAAAAATCCACAGCAAACCAACGCTCACCTGACGAACGAGACTGTTCCTATCTCGCCCTCTTTCCAAAACTAAGCAGCAGCGGCGCCCTCCTGGGTGGACCTGAACAGTCTCCAGTCTCCATCCAGGTTGTCTCGTTTCATCTTTAAATCCCCATTAATACACAAATAAGGGATTTGTAGCACATTCCCCAAACACGCACTTCCGTCCTTTTGCCTCTGTTCCCGGCTAATTAATCAGTGTTTTGATCCAGGCAAAGTGTTGTGGAGGCTGTTTTCGGTGGGGGAGAAGGTGAGAGCTTTTCTGCAGATTACGCCGGCTCCTTACAATGTTGATTTGCCTATTAATGCAGTAATTAATGCCGATAAATGGCCCAGTTCACTATAGAGAGGAGAGGGAGATCCTGGCAGCGTTTCAAAGGGCCAGCTTCACTAATTACAAAAACTTATTTTCTCAATACTTGTTTAATTTGTTGGGGTTTTCACAAAGCTCAAAGTAATTATAAATACATTTATATGTTAAAAAAGAAAAAAAAAAAAAGCATTGAAAAATGCAACATTGATTTCCAGAAACGGCAACAGACTAATAATTGTTTCAAAAGAGCAGAAACTTCTATTTGATTGGCGAAAACAAGGAGCTTTGGCAGATTTTTTTAAAACAAACTGTGGTGCAACTTGACTTCAGGAAAAATGCTCACTTTGTTTATTCAACCACGGAACTTGTGCTAAAAAAAGGCTTTGTTAAATGTTAAAAAAAAAAAAAACAGGTTCTGAAATGTGTGAAACTGATGTTTCTACACAGATCAGAACTCAAGTCGTATCAGAGTTTTGGGTCAGGAAGCAAATCATTTTCTATATAAAGAGGAGCTGTAATAAAGTGACTGGAGTTGATCAAAGAATTCAAATTAAATCAGATCTTTGAAGGATTTCTCTTCTGGAAGGGATGAGATTTAATAATCGTCTGCTCCGATACTTCACTTTAACGCTGAGTCAACATTACAACAGTGACTAAGTACAAATACCTCTTCTTATCTGCTACCTCAGGACTTGAATATAAATGCAGTATGGACTTCTAACTGGACCCAACGCAATGTTCTGATTCTGTTTTGAGTTTTTAAAGCCATTTTGTTTTCATATTAAACACTAATTTGAGTTATATTTTTGCAAGAATCCCATAAAATAAAACAAAACAAAAAAATCTTTTTCATTGTTTCATCTTGTTTCGTGCTTCTTTGTTTAAGAAAATCGGTCCCAAATAATTAAAAACAATAATGATTATTAGGATTATTTCTAATTCCTTCAACATCTCTTTTGAAACCGTTTGAAAACCAGCAAATGACTGAAAATAACTTTCTCAAGTCTTCAAAAAGTAACAATTACTACTTACTTGAAATAAAAAGTAACTGACCACAGCTGTACAACAAAGCTTCAAGAAGCACCATCAGTTCTTAAGAGTAATCAGTTACTGTAGCACCACTGCTTCAGGAAGTAATGTGTTACTTTATAACCCTGCTTATTACTGGTCCTGCATGAGCAACTATTGTAATAATAGTGAGTAATAGAAATGTGTAGGCTGCTTTGAATATCCGCGCAAATGTCAATCACATATTGAACCATATTTAAAGCATTTCTACAAGAAAATAAATCTCTGACAACAAATCACCTTCAACGGCAGTTGTACTTCAAACTTGGTTCAAAATGTGATAATTTCATGTTTGCTTTTGCACCACTGGTGTGAAAAACAAGTGTGTGTTTCTGCCAAAGGCCTGCATGTAGAAACTTCTGGAGAGCTCCACTCTTCACCTTCCCCTCTCCTTGCAACTCTTCCTCTCTGGGCTTATGAAACCCAGCCGTCACTTAACTACGCTGACACTCGGTAAATAATGCAGGCGCCCCTCTACCTTCATCCCTCTTTCTCCTTCTATCTTTGTACCGCAGGTGAGTGATGGGAAGGTAAAGAGTCGGCGTTCGGCCTCCAGGGGACGGCGCTGAGAGATTCTCTGAGTGCACACGTGAGGGCCGTCGCCGCAAACACAGCCACGCCGGATTCTTACCGAAACACTGTGAGCCGGAGAGAGAGACGGCCCACCGCAGTGACACCATCTCACTTACACAATATATGAACTCTGTGACTGTGAAGTGCAAGTACACACACACACACACACACACACACACACACACACACACACACACACACACACACACACACACACACACACACACACACACACACACACACACACACACACACACACACACACACACACACACACACACACACACACACACACACACACACACACACACACACACACACACACACACACACACACACACACACACACACACACACACACACACACACACACACACACACACACACACACACACACACAGAGTAATGACCACCGGGGGTGGGGGGGACTGCAGGCCTGAACTACCCCGAGCGGGCAGATTGCTCATTCACATTACTGCAGCGCACACACTCAGTATGACATGCATTAGGACTCCAGCTAGAGGACTGCCAGCGCTGGTTTAGTGTGTGTGAACACACTCCTCTTAGGAATAACTTGCACTTTAGTGTAAACCAGCGAACGAGCGTAAAAAAAACACTGACAAAGCGATTTATTCATCATATCCTGCAGATGCTGTTGATTTCTTCAACCAAAGGTTTATGTTGCTCCGATGCTGTTGAGCAATAAAGTGAGCCACACTGTATTTTTCAAGTCTGAATGTAAAAGGGTGAGGTGAGGCTACAACGAACGACAAAACATGACTTTAATGTCTCTACTGCCCATATTTTAATTAACCCCAACAGCTTCTCGACAAATGTTTTTTTCCCCTAAGTGGAACATCAGATGTGCTCTGAACTGAAAGACGGACTTAGAACAAAAGTTTGAAAAGGTTGTAAAATTTTACTTCTCACGTGACCCCACGTTAATGTGACCGTCGACAAGGGGTCACATGACATAGGCCGATGACGTGACGCTACATATGGCAAGATACCCTGAAACAAGCCGCAAGACTGTTGAGATGGACGACTTTGAGCCTTTCAAACCTGAAGTTTGGGTTTTGGCACATTTGCAGCTGTGTGTGTGTGTGTGTGTGTGTGTGTGTGTGTGTGTGTGTGTGTGTGTGTGTGTGTGTGTGTGTGTGTGTGTGTGTGTGTGTGTGTGTGTGTGTGTGTGTGTGTGTGTGTGTGTGTGTGTGTGTGTGTGTGTGTGTGTGTTTATGTGTTTTAAGACGTACCGGGGGCTCGACGAAGGGCAGCGCCTCTCCTGCTTCATGGTAAAGCCCAGCCAGCCGTTTGAGTGACAGCTCGTCTGCAGCTATCCCCTCCTTCTGCATCTGCTCAAGCAAAGCCTTGGCTGCTGGTAAGTCCTTATCCAGAGCTGCCAGATGAGAGGAGCAGCGAGGGGGGAGGAGGAGGGGGAGAAGAACAGGCAAAATGAGACTGAAATATGTGGAAAATCTTACTTGAACGTAGATATTAAGAGGAAAAAGGCTGTTTGCACGAGACAGAGACAATGGTGTGTTGAGGTAATGGCATTACTTTACACTGCTGTCTCAATTTGGCAGCAACCTACTCATATTTTTATGAATAAAACCCTGCCTGGGGGTTATGGCAGAATTTAAACTTGATGGCTTTTGACAATTTGAACAAATTAAAGCAAAGCCACAACCCAAACCTGATCCTTCAGAAGTTATGGAGCTGAAATCAGTAACTTTCAACCGACCTGGAATCATTCAAAGAAACAGCCTGAAAGAGCAGAGCTGTTATTCCAACGTGAGTTAACTCGCAAAGGAGAAAAGAAAAGAAAATGAAGAAAAGAAGGAGTGGTAGAGAGACGAAGCGAAGAGCAGAGGTGAGCGGAGCATCGATAATTGCCTCGCGATGGCCGCCTCCGCCGAACAACCAGCTAATGCTAATTAAATAGTCATGTCTTCTCATGTCCGAGTGTGACGAGGTACCAGGAAGCGAGGACGGGAGGGTGAGAAGGTGAAGTGAAAACAAGGAGGGGGGGATAGGGGGTGGGGGGACGTGGAGCGAGAAGAAACGGGCAAAAGGAAGAAAAAAAAGGCTGAGTGGTGAAACGTGTTGAGATTAGCACGCTAGGCTAGCCAGGACAGCTAACTCATTAGACGACATGTGTTCTTCTAACCCCTGAATGTTTGCCCACACACACGCGCACGCACACTCTGACCTGATGCATTGTTAATGTGTCTGTTAATGCTGACTTAGCCACAGGCCAGCGAGCCGCTGTAGCCTCGTGTGGCAGCAGCCGGCAGGTCGCCGTGTCTTACCGTGACATTTCA
Source organism: Lipophrys pholis (assembly GCF_963383615.2). Taxonomy (NCBI): domain Eukaryota; kingdom Metazoa; phylum Chordata; class Actinopteri; order Blenniiformes; family Blenniidae; genus Lipophrys; species Lipophrys pholis. The sequence continues at coordinate 6,024,444 of NC_137642.1, read as the reverse complement.
TCAGGTACGTGTACAGAACCTCCTTCTCCGCGAAGTCCGGGACCAGGCTCATCAGGTTCTTGATCTTGCTCAACTGTGCACACAAAACAGCGACGTGATCGGGGTTCAGTGTTTTCATTTTCAAGGTGTAAAAGTGCCTTAACATCGTCTGCAGTGACAAAAGCTTGAATCCAGTTTGTCTCACTTTATCTAAAGTAGTATTTCCTTAATTTGACCAGACGAACTGATGAGATTTGATGAAAAGTGAATGAACTCATGTTTGCACTAATCTTGGACAAAACCTACTTTGAGCATTCACTAAAACTTTTTGGCAGTCTGCGTTAGGGTGTGGTGTTGGAATGGACAGACAGCAACCTCTCGGCCAATCACTCAATCTGGCTCTCCGCTTCACCTCTTCTTCTAAAATAATAACCTTTCAGTGTTAGTGGACCATATGAGCAAACGTTAACTTGAAATAGTTACATCCGTTCAGTTCCTTCTTATTACAAAAATCTTAAAAAATAAACGCAGAAGAGGTGAATCCTCCTCTAGGAGGGCTCCAGAACACGACTCCCTGCAGAAAGCCTGACAACGAGCAGGTGGACTTTAATGGTGATGATGATTATTGGCCCCCAAAAAATACAAAATACAAAACCAAGAAACAACAAACACACATTTTTTCCCCTTTTCAATCACTTTGTGTCATAATTACCTAAAAGGAATCTTGAGAAATATCAAACATGCTACGGTCTTACCTGTCCGCTACTCTGAGCCTTTTGAGACACGTACGACAGCAGCACACCCTTCTGTTCGGCCACGGCATTGCAGCGCTGCGTCACATTGAGAGAAAAGGCAAAGCAAAGAGAGATGAGCGTGAGAGACCACGCCACTGAGTCGTCTCCACTGTTTCAAGTCATGAGCACGCTTCACACACACCTACGCACTCATACAAACACCAGCACACACGAGAGAGGCGGGGTTAAGCGCAGGTTAAAGGATAATTATGGATTTAATGACTCCACTTTTCTTGGCGAATTTAAATGTACAGCACTGTTCACATGAGGAAGTATAATTATGATCACTTAGTAACACAAAAGGTCTTCTGGAGGGCGCGATGGAGACTCGGTGCAGCCTGAGGCTGACTGACGACTGTCACCTTGCTTAAACAGCCGCAGTGTTTCGGGGAATCTTGCTACGACTCAAACCGACTGTGAACTATCAAATGTGTGAAGCTGCAACTGATGCGGTCACAACGCACGGCAGCTTCCTCTGACGCAGACCAGGAAGTGGCAGCGACGCACCTGAAAGCCGCTAGTCAACCGCATCTATGTTGAGTTTGCATATTCTTCCTCCCACAATCTAAATATTTGGAGGATAGACGAGTTTAAAAGCCGGCCGGTGAGAATTTGGTCTCTCCAGAGTGTATGCTGACTTTGTCTCAGCTGCTGCAACTCCAACTTAAATAAAGGATGAATAGATAAAGACGGTCATGACTTTGTTTGCACTAAATTCCACACGGTGGTGATGATAATATTCAATAAGTCTGTACGGCAAATGACTTTTGACCTAAAATCCCTTTAGTTCAGGAATCAGGCAGAGAATCATCCAGTGAGCCCAGAAGGGCTTCACGATATCTGACAAAGATGTGATGGAGAAATAAATACCAGAATCAGAAACGGGTTTACTGGCAGATAAAGCTTAAACAATACGAGGAATTTGTTTTGATGAGATCGGTGCACCACAATAAACCAACTACAGATGTTAATGTCAGTAAGTTTTAGTTTGATTTACACAAACTGCACTCAACGGGAATAATGGAGGGTTGGAATAAAGCTCCTCCATCCATTTTAAAATGTGCTATATATTGAGTAGCCGTAATGTTCAGTCTTAGACTTTATAAGCGGATGACAAAGTAAGACGTGAATATTATCCAGGAAAGAAGAAAATAAAAGTGAGAAAAACTTCACAAATGACTCTACATCTGAAACAATCTGACTTATTATTCAGTCAGTTTTACTTCTTGGTGAGTTTAAGTATGTTGTTGTTTTTTTTAAATATCTAAACTCAGTAATTGAAACAAGTCTCCCAAGAATTAGCAAAACAACATGCATTTTATGAGATTTGCTCCAATGAAAAGTGATTTAATTTGGACTAACTTGTTGGTATAAACTGACAGACGATGTATGTGAGCGGTGGTAGATGCAGAGTAATTGCGTAGCGTTTATATCTGGCAGCAGCGAGTCATTTCTGATGCGACTGCGACTGTAATAGTTGCTTTTTAGGTAAAATTACATCTTGTTCTGACTACCCAGTGGGAACGATACCGAGTTAAAGCTTGAAAGCTTCAGTGCTTAACGTCTTAATCACACCATACAGACAAAACTAACGCGGGGAATCGGGTTGCTGGCATGAAAATGTGAGACTTCTGCTGGTCGATTAACCTGTGGATGACTGCTTATAATGAACATATATACAGTAGACTCTGTGTGTGTGTGTGTAGATGCATTAACATCGCTCTGCTCTCTTGGCTGAACAGCACCGAGGTCCGATTACTAGCCAGTCGTAAACTAACGCATTTCCCTCCTTCTGTGCCTCGTGCAGAATTAAAAGACAGTGGCCTGTGAAGCTTTTAAAGTCCACACACACACACACACACACACACACACACACACACACACACACACACACACACACACACACACACACACACACACACACACACACACACACACACACACACACACACACACACACACACACACACACACACACACACACACACACACACACACACACACACACACACACACACACACACACACACACACACACACACACACACACACACACACACACAGCAGGTCTGCCTTCTTTAAGTCACTAAGTGGCAGAATGGCTTGAGCACAATCAGACAATTAGACCGACACTGTGCCACTTCACTCTTTGAGACGACTTTGCTCCGCGCTCACTCCAAGATTTTTTTTTTTCCCCCTTCGTGCCTCTGCTATACCGACCACTCCCAGCAGCGACGCCACCGCCGAGCGGGCCGCCATCTCCCCTGCTCCTCCTCGCACACACTCCCTAAAAGCTCTGGATACCCAGGGGTGGCCTCCTCCAGCACACACTCGGGCCCCGCCTCCCTCGCTTCTTCCCTCCTGATAGTCGTCATTATCGTCTGGTTTGCCTACTTAAAAGCTTTTCAGAGTTTGGGTCGTGCTTCACTTAAAGATGGGACGGAGGAGTTGGGCCCCTCCCTTCCACTGACCTGCAAAGCTGCTTCACGACGAGACAAAAACAGGCCTCAACCGACTCCAACTTCAACCACCCGAGAGAGAATCTCTTGTTTTTACTCAAAATGTTCATTTACGACAACTCAACAGTTAATCCTAGAGTTTTGTCCAACTCATTTCGATTCAAGCATTTCCATTTTTAAAGCGAGAAGAGGATCAGTCTCTAATGTTTCAGTCACTCAAGCATTACAGCACAGAGACTGAGGACTCAAACAGAAACAAGGACAGAAAGTGGCTCTAAAAGTTGTTTTCAGCTCTGTTATTGTTTCAACAAACTTTTAAAGAGATCTTGTCTATTGTGTGTCTGAAAACTGTTTCTTCATTTCTTCACAAGTTGAGCCCCATGAATTTGATTATCGAGACTGAAGAGACACTAAACCTCCTGCTTGTACTCATGTGAAATGTGTTTTGATATGCTTAATCTTTGGTTTGTAAAGGAGTTACTAACTCTCCTTGTCGGGTTTGTTTCTATGATATTAAGCAAATTAATGACTAATAAAATTTAAAATAAATACGAAATCTGTTGCCTCGCAGCAAGAATATGGATGCACTTCACTGAAAATAGTACGATTCTACGAATTTTGCATAAATGCAAATAAGATGCGAAACAAAAAATATGTGAACTTTGACTTTCATGTTGAACCGTGAAGCTTCATTCATTCATTGTAAAAGTATAATCTTCTTCCTTCTGCTTCTCACTGCTCCTCTGGAAATGAAACCTGATCACATAAATTTTCAATAATTTTTCCATCTCGGTGTTCCATTCTGCAGAGAGATAGACGGAGGAAAGGGAAATTCAACCCAAGATGCATATTATAGATGCATATTATAGCTTTAAAGCCGTGTAACCGTAGTTTGTGTTTAAATAGTCATAAAGACGGGAGTAGTAAGTAATGTATCTGTTCATTAACATGCATGTTAGTCAGACATCCCTGTTTAAAGATTGAGAGGGATAATCACTCAAGATGTCAGGGAGCGACTGAAGGCAGACGCGTGTCGTCTTTCTGTCTGCAGCGGTTTTGACTCCGGCGTGTCCCCCCCACAGTTAAACTGGTCCAAGCCGGAGGGGGACCAAGCATATGACACCGGTTTAGTGGCGCGGTCGTCATGTTAGAAACATCTCAATATGATGCGGTCCAGCTCGACACTGTTAACCTCAAAGAAAATCCAACAAATACATCAACTGAAGCCTTCATTTTAAGATTAGAAATAGTACAGTTGTGCCTGAAAAGGGCAAATCTGAGAGTACAAACACATTAAAAAGGTTTGTAACTGGGATTCTTGCTTGATAAAACCAGCTAAGTTAACCTATTTTAACCTGCCCAATAAAATAGACACATATATCTACTTTATTGAACACTTTATTCGATATTGATTGGTATTTTAAGGGGTGAAATTAATACATACTCAGCTCTGCTGCTCATCAAATGTGTTTAATGTTAACACAAAATAATAAGCTGCTTCAAGGTGTAATAATCCAAGTCAGAGTTCCTATTTTATCTTGTTTAAAAGATGCAGGTACTTTATTTAATGACAGAAATATGATTGACTATTATTTGTTGAGACCTGGTCTGAAAGTCTCTTTATTTCCCCTTTTTCACACATTAAGAGAAAAATTTGCCAATTTTTGGAGAATTTATATAATTTACACACTCGGCTCTGTGGCTCATCCCACAAATACATATACCATACAAATGTACAGGACAAACATTACAGACCATTTAAAGGGACATAAACAGCCTTTAAATCAGTATTTATTTTAGATGCATTGCTAATAAGCTTTGGTACAACTGAGAGAAACTGTACTGGACGATTTCCTGATTATATGCATTGTAGGCAGGATTGTAATAGCTCAAAGTACAGTCTTCCATGGGTCCATATTTATGGTTGTAAATGCACATATATGTTTATATCAGTAATCCCTTAATCTTTCTTATTAGACGACTCTATCAAGCAAATGCAACGTCTGTTACACTTTGACACGAGCACAGACGACGTGCAGCAGAACGTGAACTGACCTGAAACAAACATATTTCTATAACTGATGTTTAAAAAGTCATGACGTGCAGTAAATCAAGATGGTAAGTAATCTATCCCAGTTCATTAGTGAGCTCCGGGTGCACGCGACAGCGACGAGCGCGGCGGGAACGGCTCGGTGAGCGACAGAGAAATGATCTCGGCCTGGAAAAAAAAACAGCGTTGATGTCTTCATGTAAATGTTTCGTGTCTTCAAGCGTCCTTGTCCTCACCCATATTTCCCTCCGTCTCTCACCCATCAAGCTGCTACATATTCATGTCCCCCGGCTCGGCGCAGAGCCATCGAGCTGTAATGTACGACCCATGTTAAATAAGTGAAGTAGTAACGGGGGGATGTCAGACCGCCACACTCAGTGGTGAAATGTGGGTAAGCATTTTCTGACATAAATGTGAAGCCGGATAAATAAGTCAGCGGTGGTGGAGGAGGACTGTGGCCCGATGTCGGCGCGGTCTGAAAACTGGACGGAGGCACCGGGGGGGTTTGTGATGGACTGACTTCATCTCCAGGTCCCATGATGGGTTTTATTTTGGCGGGGTGGAGGGAGTGTAGGTTTTTAATCACTTTCAAATGCAGCCAAGTAAAAGCCAGTAAAATGTGGATGATACAAAATTTATTTTAAGTGCTCAGAAAAAAAGCTAAAAAGACATTTCTTTATGGTGGGCCCATTTTAATTCCTGTGAACAATCAGATGTGGGAGAGCATTTGCGGCGCGCTGCTCCGCGTGTTTTTGTTATTTCTGCACCGACTGTCAAACACTAAGACACGCAAACCCGTGGCTGCTCTGAATTCCCTCATATCAAGGACACCGGATTAAACTTCCTGCAAGAGCTTTGATGTATGTCGAGTTTGCATGTTCTCCACGAGCATGTTTTGTTTTCATATTTGTTTTTTATATAAATCAATTTAAACCTCAACAATACTATTTTATAAACTGCCTAATTTTGTTTTCATGTGTAGGCAGTGGCTTTTTTTTTCAAAAAAGGATTAACAAAATTACAAACGAAGTTTTAATAAAATCGCCAACGTCTCAGATCTTGCCACACAAAATATGCAGTCATCCACAAATATTTGAATTAATCCACGTCAGAGATTAACAATAAACTGAGCCATACAGATTTTTTCCTATATTAAGATCCTGACTGGTATATCGGGGCCCTTAGCTTCTCCTCACAGAGATAAAACAAAGAGCAATGTATACCAGATATACAAAAAGTGATGTTGAGAAGTGAGAACAAGCATCGAGCTTTGTTTCTGTAACCATGTGCACATATCCCTGTTGACGATCTTCTAATATTAATGGTCTATTTCATCTCGGGCCCGGTGGACTGAAACCAAACTCATCTGAGAGGCTCCCACACACTCACACCACATGGAAAAACAAATCGTCAACAAAGAGATGCCTTCAAATGCTGGATTTGAATCTGAAAACATGCATTTGAACAACATTCAGCTGAAAATATATATCAGCGTGACACTTCACACACACACGTCTTGGCTCTGGGGCTTTCAGCTTCTGGGCACACGCGCATACTCACAGCCAGCATGAATTTGGCATCTTCGACTTTGTCCTTATCCAGCAGCTGGAGGAAGAGGTCTGAAGCTGGTCTGTAGCAGGCAAAGTGGTTGGCGAGCCGCTCTGCCATCACGCTCACTGCAACACAACCACAACACAGACGTCAAGTTTGTGTTTCGCGTCAATCTTGCCAAATCAATTTCAAAATTAGACATTTTTGTCTTGCATATTTGGCCACTTAAGTTCAATTCAAATACATCATACGTTTTTCATACACGTGCTTGCATATCTACAAGGTTGTGAATTAAACTGTACTTATAATTCAGTATGGAAATAGAGACGTAAATACATCGAGAGAGATTATTGTGCTATATGTGCCCTTGTATCATTTCTTTTTATAAATATACTAGTACAACTAACTGATTTGCTTGTTCACATGATACATGTATTTAAATATTAGATTTTTCAAACTTGTGCCAGTATGTGTGTGTACATGCGTGTGTGTGTGTGTCTTACACTTGTCTAAGGCTTTGTCATTGTCAGCTTCAAGGACCTTTCTGAAGACAAAAGACATGCTGGGGTTGATGCTATCTGGTTTGGTGTAGACTCCCTCCAACAGCTCCACTGCAGAGTCCAAATCACCGCTGGAGAGGAAGCGCAGGAAGAACAGATCAGCAGGTGAGTTTGGTTGACAAAGATTTTTAAAAACCTCTATAACGTGCATGTATTTACAGTGATCCACTCTCTGAAATATGACATACTTCCAGCTTGTGCTGTTGGAAATAATGGCTGCACCGTCGTCTCACCTCCTAAAACACCTGCTGCATATGTTTGCTTGAAGTAATTTCAGGGGAAGCTCCTTTTTTTTTTTTCCCCAGATTATGTGACAAGAACATTCCAAAGTAAAACTTTGTTTATTTAGGCATGAGTGTCAAACTCATTTACTCACAGGGTTAATGTGGCCAGGCCAGTAATACTCACCTATAAATGCATACAACTACATAGTCTTGTCTTAGTTACAGTGCAGGAAGATATGACTCCATCCAGAAAATAATGCTGCTGTTTTTGATTCACAAGATGTGTTATGAACATGAAATTACCATGAAAACAAATGCGTAGTGGGAAATCCTCAGACAGTGTTTTTCTTCAGGCTTATGCGAGTTAAATCCCGCTTCAGTATACTGGATTTCTCATATCACAAACTCATGGTATGACTTATACTAATGCTTTGTTGCTGGCCTACTAAAAACAGTGAAGTTGATTTCCATTCAGCATTAAGTAGGATGTGTTCACTGGTTGCATCTTTGCAGGTGACGCATTTAGGGACATCTGTAAATTGCAGCAATTGCAGATACTCGCAGTGTCAATGTCAGCTTAAATGCCCTCTAAATGATAAAATCAGCCTGAATCTCTAACATCAGTGATTTAAATTTAAACATGAGGATCACATCAATGGATCATCTGATAAATTGGTCCAAAATGTCATTTTTAAACTTTGAATGTTGACAGATTGAAAATGAAAACTGATCTGGTTTGCGTTGATCGACTCAATTCTCCCACTCGCACTGTGAAATGTTCACTTTGCTGAGGTCGACACAACCAAACAAAGCCTGCACACCAAAGCGCGACAAACCTAAAACAACTCAATCTGGCAACCCGGACCTCACGACCAACACTTTACGCTCCCCGCTCCCATCCCACCGTCACCAGTCGCGATGAATATTTAACAGACTGTGTGGCCAGAGGTGGGGGAACATATCTATGCTGATCGTTGCGACTGGGACCGTCTGAATAATTCAGCGAGGGGCCCCTGTAAATGTGGCGCTGCGCTTTCCGGACCCGCTCGCCTTGCCGCTGCAGCTCTTAACCAGTCAGCTTGACTCAGCCGCAGCGGGGAAGCACGTGTCAGAGAGGCTCAGAGCGCAGCTCCCACAGGTCAGGGTTCAAGCAGACAGGCCCGCGCCGCCAAGGCCAATCGGGCGTGAGGCCGCCTTGCTATTCTTCACTTCCCGCTGTCCCTCCGAGGTGGCACGGGGACGCCGCTGCTCGAGGAAGGCGCTAATGCGGCAAGTGGCACAATGAAACTTTGATGCACAATGTGGTGGTTTTTTTCAGTCCCCCCCCCCCCTTATGTTTGAGAAGCGACAAAGCAGCGGCGGATGACGGGTGTTTTCATGACATTAAAAAGAGTCCATGAATAATCCTATTACGCCTGTGTTTCCTATTTGTACTTGACGCCCCGCTCGCCCTGTAAGCTTGTACTCAAGAGTGCGTCAGCTTGTCATAATGTGCCGCTGGTGTTGCATTTAACTGTTTACAAGAATCACGGTGTTTACAAAAAGCATGAAAGATTCACAATGAACTACACACAATTCCTCTTTCCCTTATGTAACCTGCACCCCTGCAACCATTTGTTTACAAGTTTTAGGGTCCTTCTAAGCTTCCTTTTAGTGTACTTTATCTTTACGATCCTTAAGAGCTGAAATTCAGCGATCCATCATAGAAATCTCCACGCACACACGCACGCACGCACATTGCTGGTGGTCTTACTTGTGGATGTGTGCCAGGGCTGAGTTGCTGATAAACAACATGCTGGACAGGTTCATTCCTGTGCCGAGGCTCTTCGCCAGCGACTCCACTTCCTCGATCCCCGACACGTCACCTTGGCTGCCCATGGTCTGCACCAGCTTGGTGAAGGCCATCTGCATGGGCACATGGTCCGACTGAAGCATCGATTTCATGTACTGAAGAGCCTCTGTGGAGGGAAGCAACAAGTTTTTGTGGGTTTTGAAAACTGAGTGTGCTTACACATGTGGGATCTGACACGCATTCATTCTTTTTATTTTCATTAGTAATATATCATTCTCCCTGTAACATAGCAACATAAAAACTAGGTTTTTGTTGGATTATGTCAACGAGAGGGTCACACACACACACACACACACACACACACACACACACACACACACACACACACACACACACACACACACACACACACACACACACACACACACACACACACACACACACACACACACACACACACACACACACACACACACACACACACACACACACACACACACACACACACACACGATGAAGTGTGTGTGCTGCTCCTTACCTTTGACCTGGCCCTTCTTGCTGTGTGTGATGATGAGCAAATTAGTGGCAATTTCACTCAGCTTGAAGTTTGGCGTCTCAGACTGAGCACTGTGCAGGAAAAAAGAGAAATGTTCTTGTTTATGCAGCCATCAGTAATATCAATCTCATTTTACTTTGATTGAATTAATTTCACTTTCATTCACCCCAAATATAATTCCACACACACATTCCCAATGGTACTTTTGCCAATCAGCAAAATTAGAGTTAAGATCTACTCTATCAATCTCGTATTTCCTGTTATGTTTTTTTTTTTTTTTTTGGCCCAGCTAACAAAAAGTAACAGACAATATACCAGGGACGGGGTTGCCGTGCCGTCACAGAGCTCACACACACAGAAACCTTCACAATTTTGAAGTCAATTGAACTAACAAAGAAGCGTAAGCACCTGGAGAAAAGTCACAGAGTTTGAGTGAGACACTGACTGACAGTGGAGGAGTGGTTAGGAAGGTTGGCACACAGTGTGTGGACATGGATGTCTGCAGGTTTTTATTAACTGGCGAAAACAAAATCGATGATGCCTCTAAATGACCAGAAAGTGCTTGTTGTGGGTTTTACGCTGATGGATGGATGGATGGATGGATGATGGATGGATGGATGGATGGATGGATGGATGGATGACCCACATTGACCTAAAAATTGTAGCATTTCCCTTTTTGCAGCTTTAAGCAAGAATCTATTTGTACCAAACTATGTTGTTGTCAAAAAAAGATAATAATTCTATTTCTTTAGCTTGTTTTTGTCCCGTATTTCCTGAAGTACTCTATTATTTTCTGAGTATTGTGTCAACGGTTTAAATTCAGGTAACGTTACAACTTTTTTGTTTTTCCACCGTCAGATAATCCTCATAAATCTTCAATAAGAAAAGCTTAATTTTGATCCACATGTAGCGTGTTGACAGTCTTTATAAGGGGTATTATCTTGTGTCTGTCATCCTGATGTTGGACCGTTTCTACCTAAGTGAACAAAACAATGCATTCACTTATACTTTGATACCTTGACATGAGATTATTCATGCACGACAGCCATATCTCAGTGAAGCAACACGAAAGTCCATTACCGCTAAGTTAAGAATCTTTATAATCTGCGATGACTGCGTTAGTAACTGTGTGAGCTTCGAGTTCAGCAGCATTATGTGGCATCACATTTAGAAAAGCACTGGACTTTGTGGAGACCGCCGGGATAAAAACATGAGCTGAAACATACAAGACGGAAGAGACAAAAAGCAACAAATCTGACTGACAGGGAGTGTGAGCGCCTGCTGTGACCTGAAAATAATACGGACATAAAGCGGTTGATTGATGTTGTCGTATACGTGTTGTTGCGTCCTGCTGAGCCGCCTCACGTGTGTTCTGTATATCTGTGTGGTATTACGGCCGCGGTATTGGGGCCTTCCCGTCCTCCTTCCGTCTGCTCGCTCCTTCCAGCCCTCCTCTTTTTCATTTCTTTGCCACTAAAACCTCAATCAAGCTGGCGTCCTGCCTTTTTTCTCTCTCTTTATTTATTATTATAGCCCTGAGACCAGATTAATCCTTCCGCTCAATTGAGCATCAGGCTGGCAATCCTTATCGTCGTGGCGATGCCGGGCCAAGCGGCATCCGGGGGTCAACTGCTGAAGATTGGTGCGGCAACGGGGTCGCCGCAGGATTGCCGCCGACACCGGGCAGTGTGGATGTGGGGTTTGAATTGTTCTTATCGGGTGTAGGGGTAAAAATTTTTTTTTACAAAATCTGTCAAAGCTGAAGAAACAACAGAAACACTTGCACCTTCTCCTGAGAATACTGCACTCCAGCCAATGACTCCGTCCACCTCTTCCCCTCTCATCATCATCTTCACTCTCTCCCAATCCCTTAATCTCACCATAAGCACCCCGCTGCTCAATTCTGTACAGATTACCCCAAAACAAACACACACCCACACACGCACAGAGGAACTAATGCCTATAGCCTCTTCATTATCCCCGTACGTGATTAAATCAAGCCCCCCTTCCCCCGCACACTCCTCTTTTCCTATTTAGCTCCTTTTATCTCCGTCCAGTCTCCATCTTCCTCCGACTCTCCGCTCAGCTCATTTCACTTCTCATTAAGAGTGCAGATAAAGTCAGCTTTTATCCACGCAGGGATGCCATAAACCAATTCAAACAGAGACCAGAGATGGGTTATCACTCCTATTGCCTCGCGCTTGTTGAAACACGGCTCTCAAATTGATACGATTATTCCTCATATTATAAGAGAGTGAACCATGAGAGCAGAAAACAGCAAAGAGACTGATAGTGTAATAGATGTTTTTACATTCTTTTTTTTTTTTTTGTCCCCTTTCTGCACAAATCAGTAGCGGCATCTCTTCTTTCACTGGATGTCATGATGTTATTATCTTAATTCTTTTCTTCTGTGTCTGTTTTTTTATTCCGCAGACAGAAAGTGATACAAAGAAAGGGACAAAAAGAGATAAAAGAAAAAGGAGATTACCCAAATAAAAAAAACAACAAAAAAACAACACACACAAACAGCAGAGGCTCGGCGCTAAGCTCAGATCTCTAATACCTCTGTCTGTTTGTGCATTAGTCTCCAGACTCGAGCCCCGATATGGCCCCGGTAACAAAACAACACATGATACATTACTAATTGGAAGAAGATAGACGTTTCTGAACAAAGTCACTAGATTCCCAGAAAACCAAAATTAATCTGTACATTGGAGCGTGTGTGTCTGTGTGTGTGTGTGTATCTTGGGGCTTAGTAAGAGCCATTGTTCATATCCAGCAGGGCTGAGCGTGTTAACACACAATCACTTCATAATCCTCATGTCTACTGAGGAGATGCGATTTTAGCCCGAGGTGACCCGCGGACAGCGGCCGAGGAGACGGGGCAAGTAGCAGAGCATTAAGCGCACTGCACGCTTCTTTTTATTCTTATAACTGAGAAACGCTGCCGAGCCGTCTGCAGGCCCGGAGGAAAAATACTTCACTTATATCAGCTGTTCTTAAGTGTCGTGATCTCACCAAATGGGAATAATTGTGGATGTTCGACTCCTCACAGATAGGTTACGAACAAACAAAATAGCTGAGGGTCCAATTCCAACTGTGGGACCTACTTGATGGTCGGACTACAGCACAAATCCTCACATTTCCAGTGTGTGAGACTGTGTCAACAGTTATTGAAACGTTCAAACCCACTTTGACTCAGAGCGCTGTGCGAGCAAAGGAATTTCACTTATGTGTGCAAAGATTTGCAACCCAAACGAGCTGTGATATCATGTGAAAGTGACACTTGCATAAACGATTCAGCATTTTAAGACAAGATCGGTGGTATAATTTAAAACGTCTTTATCTTTCAAACGACCACAAATAACTAATTAAAGTGATGCTAGACACTGAGAATAGTGAAGGACTTTAAAGATCAGTCGAAATTATGAAAAACAACATTTCAGGGATTAAATGATAGTTTGCCGTTACTGAAAATATTGCAAATAAATTCAGCTAAAATTCTAGTTTGGTTAATTTATGTTCTGAAGTCATGATTGGCAGATGGAGATAACTTCCAGGATAGAGTTAATTTTTCCATATTTAAGTATTTAGTTTTAATCTCTTTTCAGTTCAGAAACCAAATTTATGAAAACCTACGTTGCACATTACAGCGGGTGATAAAGTTATAAGACTTTTAACATCAAAGGAAACATTAAACAGTGACTCTGACGTCGAAAAACCATTTGAAAAATGCGTTTCTTAGTGTGATGACTGATGTTCTATATCTTTTGTGACTTTTTATCGCTGTGCTGAGACACCTACAGGTCTTTGACCGCCAAGGCGTCCTCAATCGAGCCATTGGCCAGCAGGGTGCGGATGGTGTGGTCAAACAGGGTGAGCTTCAGCGCCACGCCCATTTCATGAGCTTCCTTCAGCAGCTCGTACGCTTCTGCAGAAAGAGAGATGGATAAGCAGAGAGAAGGGAAGATAAAAAAACAATATTGAGAAAATATTACAATGTACCACCAACAGAGGGAAAAGTTGTCTTTTATATGTAATGGAAATAAGATGCATTTCAATTAAACTAAATTAAACCAAACTAATAAACTAAAACTTTTCCTTCAAGTTACTTGAGCCTGCTTTCATGCAAAAAAAAAGTGACGTAAACTGTATCCTCACTGAGATGGAGCCTCAATTATTCAACACTTCAGCACAAAACACACAGCCATTTTAATTTTGTCCCGGATTTGAGATTGAGTGACTGAGAAAAGCTGATCTTACAACACAGTTTCTATACAGGTTCCGTGTTTTTGAGTCATTTTAATTCCATATTCTAAATCCCACATCAATCCAACGATGCCTCCACCTGAGGCGTCTTCTCATGCCGCTGCTCACCGTTGCCCTTCCCTTTCTTGCAGAGGGCTAACACACGGGTCTGATACGAAGCACTGCCGTTTGCCGTGGTGGAAGATTCCGTGGGCTTCGCCTGCTGGGGGGCTGCAGCTTGTTGGTACCAGGTCTGTAAATAACACAAGACCAAATATAACCGTATAAGTCACTCTGTTGTTTCCATCAGAACGCGATACATTAAAACCTGCAAACATACTCAAGTCTGTGCTCAGCAGCAAGCTGGTGTGTGTGTGTGTGTGTGTGTGTGTGTGTGTGTGTGTGTGTGTGTGTGTGTGTGTGTGTGTGTGTGTGTGTGTGTGTGTGTGTGTGTGTGTGACAGTGCAATAATGTCGGACAGGGTCCCGTAATGCTCGGTCACCCGTGCAGCAATGAGGGGAGGGGGTTAAGCTGTATTGGCTGGGGGCAAATTAGGTCTGGCACCCCAGGGGCAAAAAAAAAAAAAAAGAAAGTGTGTGTGTTAGAACTGGAATTGCGGGGGTGGGGGTGGGGGGTGTCAACTGAAGACCCCCTGGGGTCACCAAGTTCATTGCTTGAGGCAAAAGCAATCACTTCCTGTCTCGTCATGCTTCAGGCTGAAGAAACGCAGCAAGGAGGAAGAAAGCAGCACAAAACGAAGCAAAATTTAAAAGATAATGTGATTCTATCGCTTTTATTATGTAGAGAAAATCTGACTCTCTCCACTTAAATCTATTACAGCTCAACACACACACACATTTACAGTACATGCGACCAGGCATGGCGCCGCAGCCATATGGTGGCATTTAGCAGCTGGCTAAATTAGTCGGGCATTACAGATTTACAGACAGATCAGGCTGTAATTCCTTTCACCAGCCAGCCCGTCTGATTGACTACACTTCAGATCAGAGCCGCAATCCTGTTTCCTCTGCATGTAATGAACGGAGGCTTAAAGTGTGTGTGTGTGGGGGGGGGGGGGGGGGGGGCTGTATGGAGAGCAGCTGATAAGAGTTTTCAGGGTTTTCACGGGGGGCTGGGGGGTTGTTCGCTCTCGATCAGAGGCGAAGGTCAACTCGCTCTTTGGGTAATCTGTGCAGTTTATATAACCGTTTCTCTGGAAAAGATAAACCTGAGGCAGATAAACGGGCATGACCCAACTGCGTCCTGAAAGATCGGACTGGGGCTTTAATTAATTTCATTAATATTCATATGTTCGCATTAATAAATCAGATGATTGCATTCATACAGGTGAATGTTAAACTTGCACAAACCAGAGGGAGACTAAACCATCAGGGCATGTAGCCAATTTTTTTGTTTTATTCCAGCGTCTTGTTAAGGTTCAGTAATTTATCACTTTAATCATTTTTTGTAAGAAAAAACAATTTGAAGCTTTTTTTGTTAGACGCTTCATTAATTTAGCAAATCAGTCATGAAAGATTAAAACAAAGACTGGGTCTAAATAAATCATATGTAATGAAATTCTCGTTTCCTTTTGGACTCGGGGTCAAAATGACCATAAATAAAATTGAAAAATGTTTTTCAAATTATAGTGTGTCGGTAGCATAAGGTTGAAGTGGTGGGCACGGCTGTCTCACAGGTACACTGAACAGGAATGACTTCGGGCTCGAGCCGTGTGCACTCCATGGAGTTTGCATATTCTCCCTGCGCGGGTTTTTCCCCAGCTTCCTCTCAGGGTCTAAAGAAGGGATTGCTGGGTTAACTGGTGACTTCAGGAGTGTGTGCACGGGGTGCTGTGTAGTTCTCTGTCCAGCACAGGTGCTTGTCCAGAATTGGCTGGAAACTTTGAGCCCCTGCAGTCTTAACTTGGAAAGAGCATGTACAAAAGAGATGCTTAATGTGTGACTTGTCTGGACTGAAAATGGAGCAAAAACGATCATCAGTGATACGTCTGTGGCTTTACTTTACCTCAGGCTCCTCGAAGGGCACCTCCTGACCGTTGGTCTTGAGGATGTCTGCCAGTAAGCGCAGCGTCCTCTCTCTGGGAATGACGTTCTCCTCCTGCATCTTCGTCCAGGCAGCTTCCGCCTTCTGCCAGTTGTTGGTCTTCTCTGAAAACGGGCGGGAAGTGAGGCGACAGGAAGGGAGGAAAAAGGCGCCGGTATATTTCTTTAGGAAAATGTGCAGCTGCATCGTCGGCTCACTGCTCAGCCAGCAGCAAAGAGCAATTTGTGACAAAGCGCTCCATGCTGAGAGAAGGCAATCAAAGCACTAATCTGATCAACTGACCGACTCTCAACTATGCTGTAATTTATCAAACACACCAACTAGTTGTGTGTGTGTGTGTGTAAGAGGAAGTAATGGCTGGACAATCAGCTTTAACACTCCAATCACACACTGCTAACAGCTCTGCTCTCCACGGCAGCAATCACACCATGTCTTCTGCTTCCTCACCACTGATCCCACACTCAAGGATGGCAAAAAATAAATAAATAAATAAATAAAAAGGTTGGGACGTCGTACTGTTGGAGGATATGAAGGGAGGGGGCGAGGGCTCGGTGAGACTAAGGTCAAACCCATTGACAGAAAACGCAAAATAGGGAAAAATAAAATATACAAACGTTAAGAAATGAAAGAAAAGAGACTCACTGCAGAGCCGCAGGAGGTAACAATACATCTCATCTCTGTCGCACTCAAAGAGCTTCGATGTCATGTCCACCATCTGCTCCAAGGACTCCATCTATACACACAAAACATACATTTTCATTATGCTGCTGCTCCTCTCCGCGCAGCCTTCATCATTTCAGCCTGTTGAGCCCTGCGGGGGTGGGGGTGGAGGTGGAGGGGTGCCAGTGTGTTACCTGGTTAGAAGAAATGCATTTCTCTGCATACCACTGAAGGCGCCCGGGCTTCGCTCTCAGCCCGGGGGTCTGGAAATAGCAAAGAAAGGAGAATCTCTAAGTCAAGAAACCATGAAAAAAGATGAACATGGAGTGCAGCTGCACCGAACTGGTGCAGTAATGTCAGTGTGGATGTACAGTTACTTTTTCCTGTGGAAGTCCACGTATAAAACACTGATTGATCCATTCAGCTTAGAAGACACATTAAGAACAGAGGGCTGTATCACCAGGTCTCAAAGGGAAATCTATGCGTTTGATGTTGGTGCCTCAGTTCCACATTAACATCACACCAGGGGATTTTCAGGGTTCTCGATGGATGATGCAGACTGAATTTGAACCCTAAAGCAGATTTCTGCCACCTTGATGACCAAAAGAAACAGTTTTGTGACTTTCCGAATAAATTCAAATGGTTTAATCTTTAAAAATAACAACCTATAAAGTTGTTTTTTTTAGCCGTTTCAACTCTTTCTTCAGAGTTGGAAAAGAACAACGGATCTGCGGGATGTCCGTCATGTCACTATTCAGGCTCGAGTTGTTTGCATGTTCCTACTATGAATGGCTCGGGTTTCAAACTAGAGATGTTCAGTCATATTCTGTGCAACATGGCGCAAAGGTTTGAACTTTTTTTTATTCACAAACAACAGCAGGAAGTTCATCCAACATGCAGATGCACCAGTTTAGACACCTGCTCTCCAATTAAACTATTCAACAAATCACAGAGAACGACTATATTTCCAAATGAAGAGTGAATTCTGTACAAATTCACCTTACAAACCAACTTTCTCCATTAGGTGACAGAAAATCATTTTTATTCACAAATGAACTAAAAGAAGAAATAATACTGACGAGTTTCAAGTGTAAATATCTACTTTTTTAATGAGAAATTAAACTATTTTGTTAGTGCACACACACACACACACACACACACACACACACACACACACACACACACACACACACACACACACACACACACACACACACACACACACACACACACACACACACACACACACACACACACACACACACACACACACACAAGAAACTACATATAAATTTATGTATTTGTCAAAATCTCTCGCTAACAAAAGGCTGTTGAGGAGCAGTATGGAGAAAAAGATCTCTGCAGCTGCAGCCATTTTTGAGAGATTTGCGGTATTTTTAGGACAGCAGTGATACGTAGATAAACAGAGTGTGGGCCGTCAGCTTGGGCTGACATAGATTGATCCGCAGGCTCGTGGAGCTGCGATTTAGCCTGATACGTGGAGTGACGAGATGATTATTATCATGGAATACCAGTGATCAGGATTTCATCTGTCTCCTGGGGCTCTGATACAATCTGAACAAGACTAGGATTTAGAATACTCCCTCTCTTCATGGGTAATCTGGCTATGGAAAAAAAAAAAAAAAAAAAAAAAAAAAAAGAGAGAAAAAGAGGGACAGGGACCGATCTGGCAGGAAGTTAATCTGAGTGAGGATCAACAGCGCTCAAGCCCCGCTGGCCTCTTTGATGGGAGCCCATCATACCGTGAGAGGGAGAGAAGAAAAGACGGGCTTCATCCCTTTCTCTGACCGTCCCTCCCCGCTGCGTACTTTTCCTCTCTCAATCCCCACTTCTCACAATCCCTCCCTCTTCCTCCAAATCTCTCCTCCTCCTCGCTCTTTTCCCCTGCCTCTCCATCCCTCTAGCTGTCCCAGGCAAAGGCATTATGTTCTTACTCAACCAGCCAAAGGGACAAATTAAAATGTGTTGCACTCTCTATCTCCCTCGCTCTCTCGCTTTCTCTCTCTCTCTCTGTCTGTCTAATCTTCTTAGAGACTAAGGCCCAGTGCAAGTGCTCCATCTTTTTTTTCTTTTTTTTTTTTTGCCTTCGATTCCTTTTACTTGCTAAAGTCTTGGGGGCTCAAAGCAGCAAAACTACTCTCAAATACACACATACACAAATATGTTTGGGATTTTGAATCCGCCATGGACAAATCTCCCTAATCTGTGCCCAAAAAAAACAAAATCCTCAGAAATAAGAAGGCACATAATTCACACAAGTACGGGTAGATCAAAGGAATTCAAAGTAAAAACAAAACAGCAGCAAACGCTCCCTTTCAGAGAGAGATAATGGAAAAATGTCGAGCAGGTCAGATTATCAGAACAATTCCTCGAACACACACACGGAGCAGAGTGCATTAAAGTCCATCCCGGTGCCTCTTTAAAAGTCTTGTGTGGCCTTTAGCTGCTAAAACATCTTAACAGGTTTCCCCCCCCACCCCTTGCATCCTTAGGTCCACGTACACGTAAAGAAAAAGCCGGAGCCAACCTCGCCTCACCTCCACTTAACAAACCCTCTCCATCTCAATTCCTAATGTTCTAATTCCACTAATCACCTGGCCACTTAGCACACACACGCACACACACACACACACACACACACACACACACACACACACACACACACACACACACACACACACACACACACACACACACACACACACACACACACACACACACACACACACACACACACACACACACACACACACACACACACACACACACACACACACACACACACACACACACACACACACACACACACACACACACACACACACACACACACACACACACACACACAAGCGCGCGCTCGTGGCCAAACCCCTCTCCCTAACACAAAAACACATAATGGCTCGCCACTCTTTAGCAATACTACCTAACCTTGACCATCGCACACACACGTGCCGCAATAATAGGCCTGGCCACCTGACAATCCCCTACCTAACTATGACCATTTAGCACAAAATTGGCCACCTTTCTCTATCATTACATTTAATTAGCTGTGATTAATCAGCTGCCAATTATACCAAACACAGCCTAAAGAGACACACCACTCTGGACCGCCACTTGACGCTCTCACAGAGAGGGGAGGAAAAAAAAGAAAAAAGAAAAGTATTTGTGCATTTAAGTGTGTGTGCTCGCATATTTGAGTGATGGATATGATTCTCTGGGAGTTACATCACCTGATAATCGAGTCCATCGTCACGCCAGTGCAACAAGAGACACTTGGCGCACACGGATGAGTGAAACTACTTTCTGGACTCTGAGGCTTTCTGTGTCTTTCAGTTCATTGAGAGGAGCGACAGCTGCTCCGACGACACAGACTATAACTACAGTCGAGACTAAAGTGAAAAGTTTACGGTTAGCGGTATTCCTGGTACTCTAACACATGTAAAACTCTTCATTTCAGCCCAACTGTTTGGTATACATGCAAGTAGTTCCACCTTTCAGTCGAGCTAATGCGATTATATGTACTTGTGAGGTCCAGGTTCAGTTGTCCTCCTACAACAAAGTCGTGTTTTCGGTGTCATGTAAACACAGCAACTATAGGGAAACAAACATGCTTGCAAAATGTCTTTAAAATTTGCATAAATGCTTCTTGTTTACCAAATAAATATTCAATTTTAAAAGATTTTCCGCAAAAACTTGATCAAAGTCGTGATTTCTTAGCAAACGTGATCGCTCACATCAGTATACTTTGTGTGCCAACTTCCAAAAACATTTAAATTCTTTAAGTTTCACAGGTGAAATCAGACAACAGACGCTTCCAGTAAGGCTTTTATTTTGTGATATGTCTTTCTGAGTTATAGATGAAAATATTTAAGTCACTCACAAGAGCAGCGTAACTTCATACACACACCGCAGGTCACAAGACTTTTAAGGCGGCCGTCCTTCCTGATATAACTTGAGCAGTTAAGGGTAAATGACCAAACATGCTTCCAATATGTTGTTGTGGTTGTTAATCAATACATCCAGTAGGGGGCAGTGCACATTGTTCATTTCATGTGGAATATTTGAATTCTAACGTTGATGAAACAGGTTAAAAGCAGCTAAAATAAGTTTTTGTGTCTCTAGTAGTACATAAACTTGGCCTGTGGGGATAATTCGTTGCCCTATGCTCCCAACTTTGTGAGTTAAAACGTTTAAACTGTTGAGACAAGTCATGTGAAGCTTCTTTGTCCCGATGTCCAGTTGAAGTTGTGTTGTAGTTTTGTTTCTATTCAAGCACACATCCGCACAGAACTTTTTTCTATAAGATCGTCATTTCTGTCATACTCCAATTGTCTTTTTGTTCCTTTCAATTTTCACATATGAGCTATACTGCACAACACTGCCTCCTCAGGTCATTAGTGATATTACTCCATTTGCTTCTGGTTTCTAAGTAAGTTTCAATGCAACATTTATATATATATATATAACAGCGAATGGCAGGTTAGTAAAATGCCTAGGTCGTGCATCACATGGCATTACAATTTGTACATTAAGTGTAAAAAAACTGACAAGAAACTTCTTCATTGTCAAAAGAAGACGAACACTAAAAAGATAACATTGATTTTAAGCATTCATTCAACAGAAACATTTTCAAAACTCTCATTTATCTGTCGAGAAAGTAACTGCTTGAGCGCTGGAAGCTGTAATAACTCCTTGATGTTTTCATTCATGTCCATCCACCTCCTCAATGCCAAAGTCCTTCAGTTACAAGATGTTCTCCAGCATATACCCACATTTTAAATCCTCCCACATCCATTCAGTGGGACTCCAATCTGATTTTTCTTTCCCTCCGACAAAGCCAACTGTACATCTATTTACAAGGCATCAACAAGCTCGCAGATCACTGGCGTGTCTATAAGTAGGATAACAGTCACACAATCTCACCGGAAAGGAATGACAGCGACAATAACATGTAGATAATATATAAGAGGGTTTGGAAATACTCAAGAGGGGCAAATCCCTTTTTTAGAGCAGACAAGGACACGAGAGAGAGAAAAACAGAGAGTGATGTCAGTTTAGGTATTTTTTCCTCTGTTTGGTTCTCATCCTGATTAGACCACATAATGGCCTTGTTTCTCTTCCTCTGATGTTGGACTCATCCCTCCATTCATCTGCTCATCAATCTCTCGGTCCTGCTATCCAGTCCCAGACCGCCCTGCTCACTTTTATCCTCGTGAAAATCGCTTCTCATCCGACCGCTTTGTCTCTCTCTTTTTCTCACACTAATCTACAGGGCTTACAGTTGGACTTAAGATGACAAAGATATAAAGGTTCAGAAAATATTCAGGTCAGATGATTTACAGCCAGGCGGAATAAAAGCTGCGGGTCCTGCACGGCTCAGAACAATCACGTAGAATTACCTTCTCAATTCTTTAAGACTAATATGCCATATCTCTAGTTCAGCTTCAGTGTAAACACATTTGCAAAAGGGGTGAGAAATATAAGAAGTAGACAAAGGGTTAAAGAAGGCGGTTTTATAGGAGTAAATAAGAACAACTAAGGTTTATGTGCAGTTTAATGTATATTCATGATGGAAATAAAGAAGTGAAATCCATTCATTCTTTTACCTCTGCTTTAACCAAGAGCCGGTCAGAGCTGACATCGGAATATAAGCAGGGTGGTGAGGGAAACCATTTAACCCATTCAGGCTCAGGGGAGAACATGCAAACTCCCTAAGAATGGCTCCCTAAGCCCAGAATTGAACCGGGAGTATAGCTGCTGTGAGGTGAGGGTTTTAAACACTACACCACCGTGCAGCCCTGAATCAACGTCAACCAATTTATTCACAAAGCGGTCAATAAAATGTAACTTAAAGTGTTTTACAAAATATTACCAAAAGTATTTGAAAACGCACACGCACACACATTTATTAAAAAACAAATATTAATTCAAATAAAAAATTTTATCAAATAAAAATCAATACCTTCATATTCTGCTCCCTAATCCTTTTATGAATCGGGTACCTGGGAATTGTATTTTTCTGTCTTCCCATCCTCAGTTTGTCAGTATTGTGCATCTCACACTAAATATTTTATTGCAAATAAATGAAAAAATATCAGCCACAAACAAAAACTAATTAACCAGATGACCAAATAAAAAAAAGAATCAAAACTATTCAAATAGTCTTCACCTACGCCAGTGGTGTTTTGTCTGCAATAATAATAATAATTGTCTATAATTTAATGACCGCTTGTCTGTCTCTTTGATAGCTCGTCTCCTCTGTCTCGCCTTTTCGTTTGTGTTTTTACTGTAAAGCACTTTGTGCAACATGTGTTCTGAACAGTGCAATATAAATAAATGAAGTTATTATTCTAAACGTTTGGTTATGTCCATAAAATAGTTCAAAGGATTTAACAGGTTTTCCTTTATCAAAGTAAAAAAAAGAAGAAAAGAAAACAACAGGATGATCATACCATAGGCCTACAAACTAAATAAAGGTGAAGGTCACATTTCGCATTAACTCATTTCATTATTGTTCTTTTCAAAAATGAGATCCTGAAACTAAAAACAAAAGCAAAGTTTACTTATCGTTGGTCGAGTTCGTTCTTTTTGCCAGCAGACCCACTCTTTTATGTTTTTTTGACCCAGTTGTTAAAACTCCAGAACTGCATTCTCTAATAAATGAGCTCCTTCACTCGAAGCACTTCTTGAAGATAACTAAAATCCAGGAGGAAACAATATCAAGACACCCCAGCCTGCCTCCCATAATGCATCCTTTGTGAGCGTGTGCGCGTTTCTACTTACCTCAATAATCTTGCGAGCTTCACGGTTGCGGCCCGTCTGCAGGAAGGCGAAGAACAGATCATACAGCATAATCATCTCTCCTCGCTCCTGACTCACAAAGTCCATGGCTGAGGAGGAAGACGGACAGGCGGTTAAACAGAGCAGAGAAAGGTCATGAATAAAAATGCCTGCGGAGTAAACAAACACGCCACACACTTCCTCATTTTCCGTCTGATTCCATTATTTGGCACAATGTCCCAGGCACAAAGCAGCCATATCACGAATGCTCTCAAACACACACACAAACGGGTCCCGAATGAAAGCCTAAGCTCTCCTGGTAAACTTGCTAAAGCGCTCTGCTCAGCGTTACGTACTATCTCTGTCCTGCAGCTTCAGGACAGGTACCGCGCACACGCTCTCTGCAAACTTTCAGTTATCCAAATGGACTTGCACATTCAGCAAAGCACAGGACAAAAGAATAATCCCTCATCCTTTACTGGGTGTCATTTGAAGTAACATTGTGTGATTTAGCTTTCTTTGGTTTGACAACTTGAATCACAGCACAGATCTTAAGCGAACAAGTTTGTCACCAGGTGGACTAATTGCAGGTGTAATGAAGATTAAAACGGAGCAGCTCGATGGAGAGCCATTTATTTTATGTTACTGCATCTGTCTGCACTACTTTGTTGCTTTCCAACTTTTGTCTCTCTTTAAAATCCCCAAAACATCACATAAAGGTTTAAGAGCAGCCCACTTAAACCTTTACATAGTAGCTCACTGTAGTTTCCACAAATTAAGGGTAAATAAATACGTATATAATAGTTTGTTGTTTTTTTTTACTGATTTCATAGAGCCTTATGCAGGAAGATTGTCCTGTGTAACAATTGTGGGTCCCAAAACCAAACCTTGTGGAACTCCGTGAGTAACATTGATAAGAGATGGAAAAACCATTGTTCACATAACCAAGTGAAGTCTGATGAAAATGATTCCAAGCAGCTCAGAGATGTTCCTCGAGGCAATGAATCTGATCAGTGTGTGTGTTTAAAATTTCATAATCAAAGGTGTCGACTGCAGCAGTGAAACTGAAAAGTTTAAAAAACACAGAAAAGTCTCCTGCCCAAAACCGTGAGAAGATGCTTGGTAATATCCACCAGAAGTGTCGCTGTGCTATGATGAGTTCTAAATCCTGACTTGAAGGATTATTTCTGTACAAATGCTCATGAATTTGATTTGCTGGAAGCTTTAAGAAACAAAAAGAAGGTGGACCTCAGCCTGAAGCAGCAAGTTTTCAAGATTAGGTTTAACACCAGCAACCTGAAAGTCTTAAAAAATATTCTCTGATTTGAACATATTTTGTTGTAGTTGTGAGAATCTCTCCAAACCTTCCACTTGAATTTTCCTCCTGATGCTTGAACCCAAACCAAGGTCAGAGGAGTTTGAATGAAGACCTTATGAGAAGCTGTGCCACGTTTCCCACCACTGAAGGCCGGTCTGCTCTCAGTTTGTGGTTTCAATAAATTGCTGGTTTTATTTTATTTAAGATACATTTTAAGGTGAATTTTATTTTGAGACTATCCGTGCCTTGCACTGCTGAAGCATGGGTCCACAGGATTGAGCCACTGTGGAGCAGGCGGCAGCACTCTGCTCTCTGATGGCGCCGTCAGCCTGACAGCGACTCCAGCTTTGTGTCATCCCTCTGTAGCTTTCATGCGATGGAGCGCGAGGGAGGACTATTCAATTTTTCCAGATTAGCCGATTGTAAAATTTGCTTTGTCTTGTAGGGTGCAGCAACCGTCGCCGAAGAGTTCGTCACGCTGTGGTTGGAAGGAGTGATGGGAAAGAGGTGAAGAGGTGCTCCACTGCACGGTTTCAACCTTTATGCACTCCGGAGCCACTTGCCCCCGCGGCACGCTGAACTTGACCTTTTACAACGCGCCGCTGTCAACATGCAAAGAGACCGCGGGGAAATTTGATAGGCTGACGTGCTTCAGCGCAACCCTGGTCTGCACCTTTCTCCTTCGCTGCTCCTCTTAAGAGGCGCCGGCACTTGTTACGTGTGCGTTTAATGCAAACACTGAATGGGCACTTCCACACATGCACACAAAACAAGAGGTGAGAGTGAAGCAAAAGAAAAAGAGTTGGATCAAGCTGAGCAGGAGAGTGAATAAATCAGAATATCGCTGCGAGAAGCAGCAACAGAGTGCAGTGCTGCTTTTAATGAGACTATTTGGACACGGCCAGCTTGTAAAGGGCGAGATATTTGTGCATATTGTTGAAATGATGGCCTTGCCAGTAAGCTCAGGTATCAACTCGAAGTGTGACAATTCTCTGCCCACTGTGTGTTCGAGATTTGACCGACATCTCTAATCGTCATTTGCAGTAAATGTATTTAACACCACCGGCGCTTGAGCCGATATTCAAAGCCAGTGCTGTTGTTGAAGCGGAGGAGGTACAGAAGAAGCTGCAAACATCTTTCTATTAAATGTGTAACTGAGACTTCCAACACGGTTTTGCCGGAAGAGAAAATTAATTGATCTAATGGGAAATTCTCATTTGGTTTTCAATACTTGTGAAAGATCCAAGAAATAAATCAATTCTTAGCATTTAACACAAGAAATAAGGTGCAGTACTTTGTTAGAATTTCCATTTCTCAATAATTCTACAAAAATTTTGCACATAAAAATGTAGGCTGAAGAATAGCTGGAAACCTGGGAAATGCATAAATGTTCAAATACAAACTATATTTGAGAAAAATATGTATTTTCATTGTTGGTATATCAAAACTGACAAAGATTCACTAAGCAAATGTTTTTCTTTCCCACATGTTTCAGCAGCAGACAATAATCAGAAGTGGATTATATGCGTATGTTGTTTTTATTTTTTAAACCACGACTTCATGGCAGCTACAGTTTAGTTGGTAGAGTGGATGATTTTTTCCCCTTCAGAGTGGCTTTTACATCCAAGGTTGGGGCCCTGTAGGTATGTCCAAGTGTCTTTGGGGAACAAACTGAAACCGAAGTTGCTCTCAAAGGTGTGCGAGTCACCATTGGTGTGGGAGTGTGAATGTGATGTTAAAGTAATAAAATGCACAAATAACTAAAGTGTATTTAATCTATAATCACAACACTCACTGACAAACTTGACTTTGGTTAATTCTGACCTATGTTTGTCCAAAGCACAGAATCAAGCTTATAACACCGTAAAAGCTTGATTCCATCAGAACTCCGCGTGAGGTTTCTGCTGGTGTGTAATAAAGATTAAAGATGTGCAACCTTTCTGCAGCGACTCGGTATCTCCTTTCTCCACCAGAGCAACGACGATGTCGTGGATGCGAGGCAGTTGGTTGTAGCGCTTCTGACACTCGAACGCCGCCTCGAGAGCTCCAGGCACGTCGCCGCTGCAAAAACACACACAAACACACAAGGGGGGGGGCAGAGAGCGAGTCAGATGCCAAGGCTGTCCAATCAGTCATGTACAGGACTGCGTGGGTGAAGAATAGAGAGCGTATCATGCGGTGTTAACCCCGTGACCTCCCATTCAGCCTCTATGACCTGCCTCAACAATACAGGCCTTTGAATTCATGACAGCACAACTGTAGGTGATGAAGCCTTTTGGCCTCAATACATCATTCTCACACAATCAAGCGCACTGGCACACACCTGTCGGCGAGGGGCTAATGTCTCTCTGGACAGGCTTTTAGAGGGGAAGCAACGCAACAGATAAAAGGACTCAGCTGATCTTTAGCCTCTCTCCTCAGCTCCTCTCGCCGCCTCACAACTTCTCCTGCGCTCTCCCTCCTTTGTCCTGTCCAACCCCCTTTAACCTCCCCTCATTCCCTCTCATCTCATTTCCTTTTTCCTCCTTTCTTTCACTCCTGATTCCTTCCCTCTATTTCCCTGCTTTTTCATTTTCTTTTTTTAAGTCATGTCATCAGCTCACCCACCCCGCCGGCGACCTCAAAACCCCCACCCCAACCCCGGCCGAGCAATTTAACCGGAATACGGCGGCAACATTAGAAACCCCTGCTGGCGGATCGCTCCGTTCGTCTGATGTTTCTCTTTTTTTCGCTCGGCCTCTCCTCCCGCGTAACAAACAAAAGAGCGAGTTGCGGGAAGACGAGCGCGCCTGATGGGAGTGATAACGAGAGGAGTGGAGAGACCGAGACAGCCAGAAGAAAGCAGGAGAATGGGAAGCTAAGAGGAAAAAGAGGGGAGAGAGAGAGAGAGAGAGAGAGAGAGAGAGAGAGAGAGAGAGAGAGAGAGAGACCACTTCAATCCCCTCTATTGTGACAGGGCAGCCATCAATCTGTTGATTGGGTAATTACCATGTCAATCACATGGAGGTCAAAGCAGGTAGGGCACCCACGGTGGAGGCAGGGGGCAGACGGAGTGAGGGAGAGGCAGATGAAGCGTTAGAGAGACAGTTTGAGAGCGAACAGGTATAATTTCTGAAGTGTTTTCTCCTCGTATCAATTAGATGAGCAGAAATGAGAAATGCATCCAAAATAACCAACGGCACCCCCCAAAAAAACAAAAAAAACAAGCAATATGACCTTGACTTTGTAGGGAGATATAGAAAAAGAGAGATAGAGAGCAGGGGGTGGGGGGGGTGATTAGGGTTGCAAGGCAAAGAGGTCTGCTAATTGAAATGAAGAGGGACAACATTATTCAGCAGCGTCAGTCAAGAGGCTGTTCAAGCACACAACAGTCTGATTGAAAAACGCAGAAGAGTCGCTAAGAGATTTTTGAAAATGAGAGAAAGTGTCGGGATGGACTGAGACAAGAGGAAGGGAGCAGGACGGATGAAATTCATTCCAAATTTAGACGAACTCAATGCAAACATCTGCTGGTAAACCAACGAGTCTTAGACGTGTTGTGGATCTTCAGCCTGGAGCCATCCCGTGTTGATTCAACTCATCGTGCACCTTTGTCATCCCTGCTCTCCGTCCACTATTCATCCCTTCATCCAGCTCCTAACCACCTGCTTAGGAGCTCTTCTTTCTAATGACACTTTTTCTGGGGGGGGGGGGCATTACTCGTAGCTTAAAAAAACAAAAAAGAAAGAAAAAAGAAGGGCCTTGCGTTGCAATTACACCCCCCCTGCCTTCCTCCACTCACCCCCCTCCCTCTCCAAAAAAAAAGAGCTAAAGATGTCGAAAGATGGATAATTTCCCCTAGGTACAATTTAACTGTCACTTTGCGTTGCCATTTACTGTGGCGTGCAGCCCTGTTAATGTCCCCAACTTTGCATGTCAGCCACTTTCCAGCCAATTAAGCCCTGAAAAAATAACAAGCGCTTTGCTCGGTGGAAACCTGAAGGATTAGACAAGGAAGCCTCATTTTGCCTCAACCCCCCCCCCCCTTCCTCCCTCGCTGTCCCGCTCTTTTGTTCAGAGGAGATGGGCAGGCCTGTTATCAAGCCACTGTCCTCGCATGAGGGAGGACGAGGTGTCTGTGTCTCCGAACGCAAATGAGACTGCGATCATGACACCACTAGCCTGCTGTTTCGTGCCTTCAGGAATGGCAGTTACTTATTACAAATGACGTTCACGCCACACACAGGTGAAAGTGTGTGTGTTAAAATGATCAACATAAATGTAGCTTTAAAGATTTTGAGTATCATTCTGGCCACCGAGGGGCAGTCAAACATCTGATATAACTTCTTGGTTTTTTTGGGGGGGCTAACGAGTTACAGTGGAAAACAGCAACACTAGTATTCAGTTTATGGACATTTTCATGACTGGATTCGTTTGGATTTTATTGCTTCAGAATTAGAAGCTCATGTTAGAAATGTTCAAAAACTTTGCAAAACCACTGGGACAATTTCTCTGCTATCGTAAAGCGTTATGTTTATCAAAAGTACCCGTGCCAAATCCAATCAGGGACAGGACAGGAATGTAAAGGGCCTGTAAATATATGAAACTGAGCAGATGTACAAATAAAATCAACAGTTTCAGCTAAAAGCGGAATCAGGAATTATTTGCTCCGATCATAGTGGTGAGAACACTCCTAAAACTGGTGTGAGATGCTGAATGAGCAGCTTCGAGGTATTCAAAAGTTGCATCGTCAATCCTTTGAAACGAAGCGCAGGTGACTTTTCACTGGACCTGGAACCAACAGGTCTATGAAAAAATTTAAAAACCATTTGTAGGATGTAGATAATCTGTACTCCGAGTTTGTGTTTGCACTGAGGAATGAGTCGCCATTGGGATCCGGTGTGTTGCTCCAGGAAACACTCGTCTGGCCCTTTACACATTTGCAGTGTCAACTCGAAATACACTCAACTGATTAAACTGATTTATTCTGTTGGATCACAGCAGCTCATATTCATACATTCAACTGAATCTTTCCTCATTAAGCTCCTTTACTTGCTTGTCTTGACTGTTGCAAGTTGACCTTTATTGTGAAAGGTACTTATAAATCGAATGTATTAGCATTATTTATTTACGTCTCTTCCTCGTTATTCTTATTATGATCACTAAATTCCGATTTGATCTGCACAACATTCAGGGTGACTTTTAGGCCTTTCTTCTTTCGAAGCTATTTGATGTCAGCATTATTCTTAAGACATCTGCTTTAAACCAAGAGAGCAGCGACAATAAAGCTTATTTTGGGGATGTTCGCTGTTCTCTTTATTGGATTCAGGTCGAGTTACCACCTTCAGGTCTCTGCAAAAGAAATCCTGATCTGTTTGAAGCTTCCTTGGGAAAAAAATAAAAAATTGTAATTAAAAAAAAGAATGAAACTGACTGATGACTTCCTGCTTTTTACTTTTTGTTTCCATTTGCTTCAATATCTAAATACCCATAAGGTTCGACACCTTGCTTGAGGTAATAATGGCAGATTCTGAGAATGAAACCAGAAAACGACGCCAAAACAAACAAAACAAGTGATGTGGTCACAATGAAGAACATCTTTAAAACTAAATCAGAGTCACGAAATGCTGATTCACCGTTTGTGGACCACAACTTAGCGGGAATGTGTTGAGCCTGAATTGATAAGGGTGTCTCTTGACGTCTCTTCTCCTGCATTGTTCATTTATCTCCTACTTTGTTCTCATTTGCTTCTATTTTATAACTCGGGGCTGCTTCTTTTTATCGACTCAGGATTTCCATTTTTTTCTTTCAGGCCCGAGGAGTGGGAGTGAATGAGGCGTTTCTTTTATGGGGTTTTTTTTTTTCCTCTCCTCTGAGCCACTCATCTCCTTTCAGTGCTCTCCGCTCCTCCTCCTCCTCCTCCTCTCCCATCATCACTGTTGCCGTCTTATCATACGTCCTGCCAGCTCTTCATTTTGTCGGACTCATTAGCATTTACTGTCGCTAATCACTCCCACAAGGAAGTGGCAATCCGAGCTAGCTGCCAGCTAGCGGGTTAGCACGCACAATGCTGAGCGGACGGGCGTGAGGGCTAACGGGGCGGCGCACATGATGGGCTGTCAAGGGCTAATCTGGTGGAGAAGTGTTCATTAAGTCATTAGCGCTGACGCAGCGATGAGATGGGTGCAGGCGGGAGTGATGCCTGGCTTTGTCCTCTTTTATCGCCTCCCTCCATTCCCTCCCCCTCCTCCTTCCCCGACAGTCTGTTTGTCCGCTGACTGACGGAATGAAGAGGTGGGAGACGAACGGATGGGGATAAAAGATGAAAAGAGAAGAGAGCAAGGAGGCAGATTCAACCGGGAGAGCAGAAGTCAAGTGTGGTGGTACTCGAACCCGGGCCGCCGCTGGGGCGACACGCTCCACGTGTTTCCCGCCGCCGCGCCTTCACAGGAGACACATTTGTCCACTGATCTGCGATCAAACGCGACGCCTCTCGTTGCAAAGTAATGCGGATGAACAGTAAAAGTGACGGATAAAGTACTGTTCAGTGATGAATGGCTTACTTACAGCTACTTCTTCTTTCGACCCTGTTCTCCAGCTGCAGGCGACTTTCATCATGTTCTCCCTTTGGATGAACGCAGCAATACTGTGACTCGGAGCAACCGCAATGGGTCATTTCGATATATTAATGTTTGCATAATTGCAGTAGCCCAAGTCAAATATAACAGCAAAGCCAGATTTGATTGATCACTTTGCTGCAAGTTGATTTTATTTTCCATTTTATTTATGTAAGATTTTCAAGAGTGAAGTGACATTATTAGATCACTCTTTTAAATAGCTTGTAGAGTTATTTTATTTATCTGTGAATTGTTTTCTATGTCAGTGACTGGGGAACGTATTATCCCGTTAGATAATACAGATTCCTGGGCGTAAAACATGTGGTGGTTGTAGTTACGTTTTATAAAATGTAGGATGTAATGCAGATCATATTTTATACATACCAGATGTGTGTGGTCCAATATTTGGAGATGGAAGTGTATCTCTCCTTTTCCTGCATGCAGCAGGAATAAACTTTAAATCTGGACATTTCTATTTGCAGCTCTCAAAGTCATATGATCTGTGTTTCACCAAATCGGAACCAGATTATTATTTTTTTCCAGTCCATGCATTTTACACATACTCATATATGTGAAGGTATGTATGCTTGTAAATGGTTTCCTTTTAATGTTTGTGAAGCACGCTGAGCTGCATTGTACTGTCTGAAAAGGGCTATATGGATAAAGATCGATTTGATTTGATAACCCAGCCACAAATCTGGTCAGCTTTTAAAATCATGTATTCATAAAGAAATCAAATAGGTGATGAGTATATCAATAACTAGCCGGATGAAAGCTCAATCCTCGGGTTGTTTTTTGCATGTTGTGGTTAAGTTCAATGACAGAAGTTTGAATAATTCAAAAAGACTGACATTTCACAATCAAGTCAGTATTTTCTACACATTGATGTGTATTTAGAGTAAGATTATATTTTTCACAGTCAGGTATGAGTTATTCATAGCGTGTGTGTGTGTGTGTGTGTGTGTGTGTGTGTGTGTGTGTGTGTGTGTGTGTGTGTGTGTGTGTGTGTGTGTGTGTGTGTGTGTGTGTGTGTGTGTGTGTGTGTGTGTGTGTGTGTGTGTGTGTGTGTGTGTGTGTGTGTGTCTGTAATGGACTGGTCGCCGGTCCAGAATGTATGCTTTGAAAATAATAAGCTCTGATCAGCTCCAACACCCTGCAACATTAAGCTGAATAAAGTGGAAAAGAAGATAGCGGGATGGAGCTACTGTCAGTTTGAAGTGACATAAGATGGTATTTGTAGCACCATCTTTTGTATTTGTGTGAAGAGAGAGACAGAAATATCTTATGTGCTGTACGGCAGGTGGACCATGAGGTTTACTTTAGATTGAAAACAACCAAAACCATGACGAGGGACCACCGGACTGTGGTGGTAAACTCCAGTCTGTGCAGTGAGCACTTTATTTCAGGTGTGATTAACTTGCTTTAAGTTAGCATTGACTTATCGACTTGATCACCCGAGTTATCGCTGAATTGCTGGTAAAGGAGGAATGTATGAGAGCGGGAAGCTGTTTACAGGGACGCTTTGGAGCTTGATTCTTGATGGTAAAAATAACCACTAAATATCAGATCTAAAGTAAGACGTGGGCAGGGGTGTTGCTGTTGTCGATGATTTATAACTACCAGTCACTCTAAAAATTATTTTAGCCCATGTGGATTTGTTGGGTTGGGTTTCTCTCTGTTAATAGCACCGAGAAAGTCACTGTGTTGTATGTGGGGCGATATAAATAAAGTTGAATTGAATTAAATTGTGAACTGAACAATTTTTTTATCTGCACATTGATTGTATTGACCAATCTTTGACAATTGGCCAGCAAACCACGAGCGAGCAGCCGACCGCACGGCGGGAAGATGCCCGCAGCGGTCTACTTCTCTTGGGTTAATTAGCGTGCGCCTGCTGCAGTATCATTCGGTGGAAACGACGACTGGTACTTCATTTGTGAGCGGGGCTGCGGTAAGCTGCTGTGCGCGGTTGTGTTTTGGCTGCCGTGGATGACCCAGGAGTAAATTAGCCCGCTAATCTCGGAGAGGTGGTGATTAACGAGTGAACCTGGAAGCTCTTGTTTGTGCCAGAGACCAGACTTACCGGCAACACAAACAGCAGCAGGGGAGCGCCGCTGTGCGTGCGTGTGCGTGTGTGTGTGTGTGTGTGTGTGTGTGTGTGCAAGCGTCACCGTAGAGGTCTACCTCTACTTCACCGTGCACACTCGAGGTAAACTGTGTATGAAAGCGTGTGTGTGTGTGTGTGGGGGAGTGGTGATGGGCCCCTACTGGTGCACTGCGTGTCTACGGTAAATCCAGCAATTAGTGCTCTGTACATAATTAACATGCTAATGAGTTGATCTACTTAAAAGCCGCTCTGACAAATAGAACAGAGACATGCATACAGCGAGCGACACACACACACACTGAATAGAGTCTAGGGGTGGGGCAGTACAAGTGACCCCACAGCCAGTGTTTGCTGATGCTCATTTGCATATTTGTATTATGGGGAGAGAACATGGATAGCCATCGCTCACCGCACACACACACAGGCCTGGGAGGACAGCAGTGGGGGGGGGGGGGGGGGGGGGGGGGATCAGGGGTGGGGGCTCATGGGAGAGGTTGCAGCTGGCGCATCCTCAAATAAACAAAACCTGGCTCCAACGCTGCAAACACACACCCCTCCATCATAAATGAGCAATTTCCACATCCTCTCTCTGTCTGAATCGCTGACCCAGAATATAACCTCAGCTATGATCACAGGGAGAGATGAGTGACTCATTGAGACACACATACATACACACACCTGGCAACAGGCTTTGGCAGACAAAGACACAAAACGCAGAGACAAAAAGTGAGCTTGTTGGCTGGTCGGGGCAAAACTTCAGCCATACAACTCAAATAGAAAAATAAATTTGACGATGAAATCTGCCACCTGATTTCACGTGTGACTCGTTTGATTTTTACCTATCCAGGTAGGCTGTGATCAGGGGCGAGCAGAGATTGGCCGTGGGCTTGGCCAGTCCGAGGGAAAAGATGGTGTCGAGCAGCCTCTGGATGGTGGGGATGGTGGAGGAGGAGAAGGGGGCTTTGGTCGCGACTGAGTTGAGCAGGTAAAACAGAGTGTTGAGGTTCGTGTCTTTCAGCACCGCCTCCTTCTCCTTCATCTCCTTCAGGATGTCCAGAGCCTCTGTGAAGGAGCCAGAAAGTGAACAAACATCAGACACCTGCTGCTGTATGACTTTTTCCGTCGAAAGAAGTGAGAAAAGATTAGAGAGAGAGACGAAGAAAAGAAAAAAAAAAAAGAAGAAGGACAAAGAACAAAAGAGAAGGAGAAAGAAAGTGAGAGGTGGGCAGAGCTCGGCTACCAGAAGAGTGTGTGAATATGATAAAAGAGCCCTTTAGCTAATTCCATGTGGGGAAAACAAACCCATATTAAAACAGCATTTTGCGCCCAGCAGGGATGCAAATCCAACCCCGTATAATGCCAACTCTGTGCTAATTGCTACTTGCGGTTTTCTAAACGAGACTACAATTACCAGACCCCTACAATGGAGGCCAGCTTTTTGCCGTGGCCATGTGGAAAGCACTTGGGGGGCTAAATTATAGGTATGTGGCGACAAGGGCCCGCCGTGGCCTCGGCGAGACCTCGGTAAGCGGGCGGAGGGGTGGATCGGTTTGGTCAAGTCCAGCTGGTAATGGAGGGCTTTTTACTGGGCCACGCGTCCATCTGGCCAACGCGAGAAGCTAAATGGTGAAGAGGGTGTGGAGGGATGCGCAAGTGTATATGTGGCGTATCGGGGTAAAGTAATTAAGATGTGTTTACCGTCTATTTAGACAGCTGCTAATGGGCTGACAGCGATACAGCCACTCTCCACCACGGATACTAATCTATACGGCAGGGCCAAGAAGAAAGGAGAAGATGGAGGGATGCGGAAACACTGAATACATTTGAATAATCTGCAAAAAGCCTCCGACGCCGGGTCCTATCTTCACACTCGGTCAGCGAGTGGCAAATATATTTGCACACACAGGCATGGAAGTAGGGAAGCAAATAAAATTAATGAGGGAATGGATTATATCGACAGCGAAACAGGTGATAAAACAGCAAAACCCTTCAAACAGACGTCTCACCACACACAGGCTGGGACACAGGGCCACTGGTGAGTGCTTTGGCATCCTAATTTCAGTCTGTCTCTCCATCTCCACACCTCCCTGTGCCAGTTGTTGTGGCGATGGGAACCAGAGGCTGTCACAGATTTAATGGGACGGGGGGAAATAGAGGAAGGACGGGTGGAGTAGGGGTGACTGGCGACACGGGAGACGCTGCCGAACAGGGGGAGTTAAAAGGAGGACAATGCAGTGGCGGGGTTGGCAGGGAGGGGGGGGGCACTTTGGTAAGCTGAAGGACGTTCTGACATGAGGCAAAAGGGGGGAAAACAGGCCAAACTGTGCAGTTTTCAGCCAGTGGTTTGTTTCTCTTTTGTTAACATTTCCACAATAAATGGCCTGCAGCGCGATCTGAGGTGGGAGCTGCTCCTCTTCTTCCTCTGCCATGACGATGTTGTCATTTAGCTCCACATTGTTCTTGATACCAGATAAAGCAGATCAGGAAGAATGGATTACGAGAAAGAATTTGGATGAATATTGGGATGTATTTTTGGGTTACTGCAGATTTCTCCCAGTTGGAAAAAAAAAAGAAATCACAATTAGTGACTAAAACGTAATGCTGTTTTGAAATCATTGCTTTCTTTTAGTTCACATATTCTTTATAGATTTTTTTTCACAGAACCAAAAATCGTTGGACAGTCATCATAAACAGCAGTTCCATCATAAAATATAAAAAATTTGTCCAACCCACCCTATACTCATATATGTTCTTAAAATACCACATCGGCCCAGCCCTTGTGCGTCCTAAATGTGTCTTACATGCTGGTGGAAACATACTTTATTTGGGGGCTTCACTAATGTAAAATTAGTTTTAAGATTTGTCAACATTCTGTGATAGATCTATATTTATATTATGTGTACAAATTGTCTACTTTTCGATTCTGGAGGGCCGCAGCCCTGCATGTTTCTCATGTCTTCCTTCTTTAACACACCTGAATGTCCTGATGGTTCATCACCACATTCAGCACGAAGCCAGGCAACGAGTTGCTCATTGAAATCGGCTGCGTTGAAGCAGGGAGACGTGGAAAACATGCAGGGCCGCGGCCCTCCAGGATCTGGTGACCCCTGCTTTATATAGATGCCCAAAGTGAGCAGCACCTGGAATTTCATTATATGTGACATATAATGACAATAAAGGTATTCTGGAGGTACAAGCACTAACCCCATGATCACTGATTTTTATGCGAGTCAATCTCTTCAGTTGGTATCTGTTTATTTTCTATTACTCACTTTTCCATTGTTGCCTGTCTATGACGGAGCAAACATAGAGAGACACCAAATTAACTGGTATCAGGTAAATTTGTGATCATTGTGATAACATTATTATACGTGACGAGTACATGAATTTGCATAGCATGAATGTAGATGGAACGTCATTTATTACAGCTCATTCAGTCTTTTGCAGTATGCACGTGCAAATGTCGATATAACGAGGAATCTAAGATATATTGCACAACCCTTGTATAATTCAACCAAATCATGTGAGTATTGGAGTTGTTTACTAAGGTACCACAAAGTTGTGGGAATTAGTTGCCAACTTGATCTCCAATAAACTATAAACAGTTTCTCAGTGATGATCCGAGTTCCTGCTGGAGTCTGTGCTGTTTATCAGCTCACATGTGACATATTCTCGCTCCCTGACTCCGTCTCGCTCCGTCCTGCCTCTCTCCATCACTCGCTGACAGACCCGCTAATCACAGAGACCAATGGCTCGGAGCTGATATGCGTAAATGGAGCTAACACCAGCTAACATCTCTCCGTCCACCGTCCAAGCCTCCCCCGTGGCGTCCTCCCTTCATCTCCCCCTTTATCCGTCCGTTTAGCCAGTATGCATATCCATCAGCGCAGCCGAGCATCGTGGCCAGCAAAGCGAGCCAGACCCCACACACACACACACACACATCAAGAGACGGAGGAGGCAGACAGGCCAGGTAAACAAACATCACACAGCCCAGTGGTTCATCTAATGTTCCATGACTTGACTGCTAGTGATGTCTCTCTCACAAAACACACACATGCACACAAACACACACACAGAGCCAGAGACGAGTCCAGGACCACCTAAAGCCAGAACAAGTGGTGTTTACCAAAGTGGGAGGATGGACAGACGCGGGGAAGGGGGACAAGGGCAGGTCAAAGAGACACTTGGTGATAGAGCAGAGTTGTATTTAAAAAAAAAATATATATATATATATATATCTTTTTCTTTTTTAAAGTGGAAGCAAAGGTAAGAGGAGATTAAGGAGGGATGTTCTGCCTTCTGAAGCTCATGTGAATACAGATGACAGATTCAAGTGGTCACATAATCGATGGATTAACGGGTGAAATCATTCTAGTGTGAGAAATCCCCCCCAAAAAGGTGAAAATTCTACCTTTATGTATCAGGAAGTGATCTCAGTACGATCTCTAACTTTCCAAAAGTGATCTCTTCCACTTGTTTGGAGCTTCCTTTACATTGGATTTCATTTGATTCATTTCATTATTTTAGAGAAAAAGTATCTAACCTACAAAGAAAAATGACATATTTTACATTTTAAAATGATCATAACATGCCGGCTGTATAGACCAGGAGTCTTAAAACTGTTATTCTGGCTTCATAACAGCTTTGAAAACCTCAAGTCAAATTTTATTTGCTCCATCACTACTCGCAACCTCTAAAGTTACTCTTTGTTTTAAGTAAAAACTGGTAAAAGTACATATTGGAAACAAGTCTACAAGTTTAAAATCGTGGCATGCAAGGCGCTCAATCCATCCATCGGGATCTCGCTCAAGGACAGGTTGTATGTTTGACACCTGTGGTCTAATCTCAGGTGAATTGGTTTTTTAAAGTTGATTTATTTTGTAATCAGACTAATATTTAGATAGAATCAACAAAAAATATTTTGGAATGGCTGCTGATTTTTCACAACCAGCTCACACCAATTCAAGTTAATGAATTTGTTTTTGCTGCGTTCGTTTAAGGAAACTGTGCCGAAGGTAAAAGCAGCATAAACGTGTGGGTCGGGACATTCAGTCTCTTTATGATGCAGAACTTGTAAATTTTACATGATATATTTTGTAGTTTGTGATGTATTTTTTTAATCATTCAATTTTAGTTAAGAAAAAAGTTGACGAAAGTAGAAGTGTGTGTTGGTACTAATTTTATGTTCTAACTTACATGATTTTTTCTCCATAAATAATCATATTTGTCATGTTGATTGCAAGTTTTTTTATGGTATCTTATGTTAGTTTATGCATGGGCTAACTGGCCTGACATAAGCACATGTTCACTTTCAAACTGTAGTTTATAGGTAAACTACATTTATCAATTTTTGATTTTGCCCCAGAAAAGGTCACATTGGTGTAACTTCTTCCACCAACAGTTACAGGAGCTGCCGGTTCCAAAGCGACACCACTCATACAGAGATTTTATTACTTCCTAGATATAACTCTTTCTCTGAAGGCCAATAGGAACTCTCATGAAACAACACACTTCTACAACACAAAGGGAAGCAGAAACTAAATATTACTTCCAAAGCAGACATTGTTCCGAAGGATTTTAGTCTGTCATAAGTTTAATTACTTGTGGCCTACAACTATAGTTTCATTAATCTAAACAGTGAAAATGAACACCAAAAGTAGCCTGTTGAGATTTATTTATAGGTTTTTACCTTCATTAACAATCACTGATTTAGAGAATATAAGATATTTGATAGTCTTATTAAGACACTTTCCTCTGGACACCTGGATTTAACTCCTATTATCCAACTTTTGTGTGCACGTTATTGAAAGTGCAATCATTCAAAATAGGAGGAACAAGCAGCAGCGGGCCATATGTTGGATCCTTTTCAGGCCAACTGCGTAAGAGCAAAAGTGATGGGAAAAGTCTAAAGGCTGAAGTAAAGTACGAACAAAGTTCCCTGGCGAGGCGGGACGGGGGAAACTCCACATCAAGGGCAAAAACAACAAAGCCATTAGAGAGGGTGAGAAACAAAGCAAGATGCCAGGAGACGTGATCTTCAGCTGGGCCTGGTGTGTACTGGGCGCCAGGCGGACCAGCGTCTGGGTGGGGACAGGCTAACATCAAGGTTGGCCATGTGTGCTAATGTGGCTGACAAGCGTACCCTCCATATGCACACTCTGGCTAATGGCAAATGCGTTAGCGCTGCCTATACACACCCCAACACACACACACACACAGACGGACACACCAACCGCCGTGCCACCAAAATGCCTTTTGCTTGAATTCACATGCAAATTTGTGCGTCTCTGTGTGTGTGTGTGTGTGTGTGTGTGTGTGTGTGTGTGTGTGTGTGTGTGTGTGTGTGTGTGTGTGTGTGTGTGTGTGTGTGTGTGTGTGTGTGTGTGTGTGTGTGTGTGTGTGGAATGCTCAAGCACTTCGGTGGACATGATCTGCCATTAGCATCAAGGCGGATTTCAATAATTCTGGAAAAATAGACACAGTCCTGTAATTTTCCCCTCTCTCATTTCTCACTGACGTGGATGAGCGTGGGTGGGGGAGGGGGGGGGATGAGAGAATGACACGCTTGGCGACAGAGCGGGGAAGAGAGGGTCAGATAGAGAGACGGAGACGAAGACGGGGAGAGAGCCTGGAGGGGTGGAGAGGGAAGGCGAGGACAGACAAGGGAAACATTTTGCCTGTCATTGAGTGCAAAAAGCAGAGCGGCAAAACTGATGGTAATTGGGTCTTCGATGGGCTGAAGGAAACCCACCGTAGCATTCTGGAAATGGCCGGCTAATGTGGTTTGAGGGAGGGAGAACGACAGATTGTGACAGACTTGGTGACACACACACACATTCACACACGTACACACGCACAAGCTCAACTACACGCATTCACATTGGCTTTTAAGTCCAGGACTGATCTACTTCAAAGGAAGATGCGAGGAGCTTATCAATGACCCAGTTAATTCAATTAAAAATGATTCAATTACCACTTTCGTGATTTACAGATGTGTCCTGCTCTAAATTAGTGAATCCCAAAAAGACAAAGCTGTTATAAAGACTGCAGAGTCTTGTAATAAACAGTATTAAGACGTGCCGAGCAACTTATAAGCACTGGGAGCATGACCTTGTTGACTTGATGCCACCGATTTAAACACCAAGGATCACACTGTGAAAGTAGGAAAAGTTGTCTTATCCAAATACTGGGGGGAAAAGAAAATAAAAAAATTATATATATATATATATATATATATATTAATGCTGCCCCAGGTAAGTTCATTTACGTAGCCTGGTTCAAACAAGGCAAATAAAAATATTTTACAGTTGCAAAAGTGAATTGCACCTGTAATTGTTGGTGTTTCGTGCCGTCAATGAGCAGTTGGTGTGCACATTGATGTCGTTGCATTCACCCAACACTTTCTCCAGACCACAGCGAGAGGTATAAAGTCATCTTATCTTATTGTGACTTGTTTTGTTGCCCACCAGACTGCGAGGGTGGTTTCAAACCTCCCCTACCATACTGCCTTCGGTCCTTAAGGTCACTCAGATGGGGTATAAATTGGCAAGTAAGACAGAACTCCAAGTCCTAGCTGCATATCTGTTAACATGTAAGAAGAAAAATCTACTCCAGGCTTCAATTCCTGTTTCAGCAATCTCCAATTCAAGCATTAACTCCATTATGAATGCTGGGATTTTATGTTTTGTTTGGTCTGTGGATGCAGTAGCATCAGTCGCTATGAGAACCGATTCTAGATTTTACCCTCCACTATTGATAAAGGTCGGCAGAAGTGGGGAAATATATAAATCCAAAGTGTAGTTGGGTAACCTTCAATTGAGAGTGACTTCATGTGTTAGAGACATGTTACGTTAACAAGAATGAAAAAGAGAACAAAACCACCCAAATGTTTTTGTTTTTGTTCTAATGGGGCGTTGTCAACTTACCCTCCAGTCTCTGGTTCATAGTGAGCAACCGGACCAGCGCCAGGCTTTTATTGGCATCCAGCATCATTGTGGAGTCCTTACGACTCCTAAAAGCAGAGATGGTGAGAGAGAAACTGATTAATGTATCCCACTTACAGTAATGCAACTCATCTTTTGTGTGTTCTCAGTGTTCGAAGTGATGCTGGAAGCAGGTGTTGAGTGAAGAGAAGGAAACAGGGGAGAAAGAGGGGAGAGTTTCCTGTGTTTTATCCAGTCAACAGAGAGGCTCGACCCTGCATTAATGTCTCCCCTAATACCACTCAAGTTAAACTTTAATGGCACCGCTACTGGTCGCAAGAGCCGCCCGGCGCGAGCGGAGAGCGCGTGTCAGGAGATTGTGCGTGCGTGTGCAGCCTGCTCCACTCACAATTCCCTCTTCAGGCTGAGCGCCTCCTCCACATTGTTGTGGCGACAGCACAGGTTGATGAGGATGGCGTAGCAGGCAGCTGTCATCTCGTCCTCGTGCTGCTGCTTCAGCTCAAGGGCACGCTCCAGTTTCTGATCAGACAGCGAAACTTTTGGTGAAAAACACGGCGGGAGGGCAACGCCACGGTGTTTAACGGGCGCCGATTGCAACACGCAGATCCGTACCTCCTCTAGACTCAGAGCCTGGATGAGCGGCTTGAGGACGGAGCCCACGGGCTTGTTCTCCGCTTTCAGCTCGGCCAGTTTTCTCTCAAGGGCCACAACTCTACCGGCGATTCCCTGAAGGAAGACAAAGATGTGTTCAACATGGGTGTTGACGATTGCAGTTCATGTTCTCCCGCTTCATACAGAATTGAGACGCTAAAGGCAGGATGCACCCTGGACGGGTCACCTGTCCTCCGCAGCGCTACAGAGAGACGCGC
Organism: Lipophrys pholis; assembly: GCF_963383615.2. Taxonomy (NCBI): domain Eukaryota; kingdom Metazoa; phylum Chordata; class Actinopteri; order Blenniiformes; family Blenniidae; genus Lipophrys; species Lipophrys pholis. The sequence continues at coordinate 5,981,870 of NC_137642.1, read as the reverse complement.
CGACTCACAACCACGTACAATTTTATAGTTACCAGTTGATCTAACAACGATGCATTCAGTTATTTTGTGTTTTTGAATCATGATACTCACAAAAAGAAACAACAGACTAAAAGAGAACATGCAAAGCTCAAAGAGTTCCACCCAGGGACATTTGTGGGAGCTAATCGTGCTAACATACTGCGCCACTGAGAAAATTCTGGGTTTTTTGTTTTTTTTAAATGCAAAAACATTGGATTATTCATTACCTCTGTCAAAATTCCAAAAAATTTGTAAGTTCTTGAATTTTAACCTTATAAATGCAGATAAATATAAATCAACTTTTGAAGAATGAAGCCAAAAAACATTTGTGAAGCACCATGTTATAGAACAGAGCCCCAAAGAAAGGCCCATGACACAAAGAAGATAGGAAACTGAAAATAGCAATTAAAAGAAAGTAATAACACCAAAAAAAGGGATTTTTTTTTTCTTGTGCATTTATCACTCTGTCCTACTTACAGTCTCTTGAAAAGTAAAGGTTGTAGATTCACTCTCCCCTCTGTCGTTTGGATCCACCAATGCGCTCACATCCTGACACACACACACACACACACACACACACACACACACACACACACACACACACACACACACACACACACACACACACACACACACACACACACACACACACACACACACACACACACACACACACACACACACACACACACACACACACACACACAGTTAACATTTGACAGTTAACAGCTACGATGGTGAGGTGGCAGCAATCACAACAGCAGTTAAAACTGAAGCAGTACAAACATCCTCTCAGCCTTTACTTTGTTTCTCTTTACTGCTAAATACTTTCTACAACTTGTAAACTGATAAACCCACGATTCATACTGCAGTGGTAAAAGTCAAACTAAAGCTGAGCGAGTACCTCGATGAGTTCGGGGACTTGTTTAGCCACCAGGAGCTTCCTAATGCCTCGAAAGATGCTTACTGGAAATGTTATGTTCTGCAAGAAAACAAACAAACCCACAGGCGGTTAAGAAACATTATTCACGTGTGGTGGAGTGATGAGCTAAATGACAGATGTTGGAGATCGGATGTTCGCCACATAGACCTTGGATTTATTGTATTCATTGTACAGAGTGCATGATATCTGCATTTGTTGAATCTGTTTTTCCTTCATGGAGCCGTAGAGGAGTGAACTGGTCATATCTTCAATCCACCTTGTCCAGTTGGGTGCAAAGTGTTTTATAGAAATATTGCACTCACAACCATAATTTAATTACTTTAAGAAGATCGAAACACTTGAAGAGGCCGGTGACAGGTAACATGAAACCTCCTGAGCTCAAAGTGATTCTCAAAGCTCACTCTGTTGTAGTACAGAGTACTCTGAAGGCAAGTAGAATACCAAATCTGTGGTACATGAGGTCGATTTCTGCAGAAGAAAATTTTATGATTCTTCTAGGACTCTAAATATTAACTTGAAATACTGGAGCAGTAAACTGTAGCACTGAACTCAGAGCACCCAGTGAAGACGGGACTTTTAACCTCAAAGTGTAAAACATGATTTAATCTTGCGCGACATGTCTGGATGTCGCGGCTCAAACCTTCACGGTACATGAGTGGAACGCTGGATGGAGGCCACGGCGGTGTTTCCTGCAGCGTGTGTGAATAATCCGAGTCTGATTACACATCGCAAATCATCTGAGATCAAAGAGTTTAAGCTCTTTTAAAGCAGGAGGGTTGTGAATGAACTGGATGTGCATGATATGTGTGTGTGCAGTACCTGAGCCTGCAGCTGATTGAAGAAACTCCGCAGTTTGTCTTCCTGCGCCCGCAGCTCCTCCTCCGACATGCCGTCGATCAGATTGTATAAGAAGTAGGATGAAGAGTCTGGAAAAACAACACACACACACACACACACACACACACACACACACACACACACACACACACACACACACACACACACACACACACACACACACACACACACACACACACACACACACACACAGTGAGCAGTTAGAATAAATTTCATTTGCCAGTGTGTCAGTCACCGCGCCCATTTGTGCATTTATACTATTTTTCCGTAACCTCTGCACAGTGTGTGGCTGCTGACAGAGGCTCCTTTTGGGCTGCAGTTTGAGTGAATGTACAATGGCTGGTGGTGACAGTTTCCTCTTACTGCAGTGTGCACACGCACACACACACACCCAGAGACAAACGCGAATGTCGTTTAACGGGATGTGACATGGATAACAGTCTATATCGCTCCCACCAGCACACACACACACACCAGTTTCAGCACATGGGACTCTTGTGACACACACGCTGACACAGAGTGACACAGAGTGACACACACACACACACACACACACACACTCACTCACACACTCACACACTCTATCTACTCAGCACTTGTGTCAGCAGCCAGGCTCCATTTCCGAGGAGGGAAGAGAGCAGGTCTCTCGCAAACACACACCTGGACATAAACACACACGAGCTTCATGACGAGGAGTGGGCCGGGCAGCAGTCTACTGCTACTGACACTGTGTATATCACACACACACTGCACTTTTTTGTCATCTGAATGATAGTTGGAAGGTGACAGAGGCTGCAAAGAAAGCGGTCTGCAACTTATGAGATAGATGCTACATGGGTCCTCTCCTCGGCTTTTCTCACCCCACACACACACATCCACACACACTCACACACATGGATGCGGGAGTAGTGTGCCTCATACAAGGACATGGATGGCGCACCCTTCTACATGTGTGTGATATGAATGTCGTGACTGGCATGTAACACCAGCGTGCATAAATGTTTCCCTACCAGCCGGCTTCGTGCCTCCTTTGGAAAAGCGGTCATCTTCATGCAGGAGCAGAGTAATCTGAAACAACAAAAGAAAAGGAATTTAACATAAATGCAAATGGTGGGAGAAAAAATAATATTAAGGTATGAGAGAAGATGAAAAAAGTGTAAACAAAAATTTTAAATCCAATTTTCCAATCCAAGTTTTTTTTTATGTGATTTTGAGCCGCTTCAACATAGATTTAAATGTAAAAACATTGATTGTAAGACGTTCCCTATCAACGTATCCAAGATGCATGTTAACTCTAAACTTGGCTTAATCCAAATACTTAGTGTAGCATAAGGACATTTAAATAAGTGTATTAAAATAAACAATATTTGATTTGATAAGGGCGCAAATAAAACTGAATGAATTAAAATGATAAAATATATTCACAAAAGGCGTCTGTTTTACAGTCAATAATACATCATTTTGTTAATTTCTATGATTTATCTTAAAAGATAAAACTATTTTTAAATCTCTGTTGTCATGTATCGTTCTTCATCGACACTAAAGAAGAGGCTTACCTTCACCATGCTCTCCACATCGGTGGACCTGCAGGGGGCAGTAGAGGACAATACATCAGAATGAAGCACCAGAAGGTCAACAAGACCCACAGTTGTCAGAGCAAACTTGTTTTTTGGGGTCACAATCATACAGAGAGAATCTCAAGTTCAGTGTACATTTCCTACAGACCTGACAAAAAAGTTTTCCTGTCAGACTTTTGAGCCGTTGAAACCGAGCCTTTTTTTTTTTTTTTTTTAGGATTCTGCTCCACTTGACTTGACTTTGAAAATGTTTTCCTAATCTGTGAAGCATCTGCTTCCGTTTTTTTGTGAGTGTATCATAAAGTGGCGGAGAGAGAACAACCAAAATGTGGCAAATGCGTTGAAGAAATAATGTTTGAGTCGTGTTTGGAGCAAGTAAAAATGGCTTTACAGCAAAGGTTTTCCTGTTTTATTTGATTCCTAACGTCAATATTGCTTTCAGTGCTTCATGTTTTCTGCCCACAAATTGGGAAATCTGCATTTTCAAAAGATAAAAAAAAAAATCCTTTCACATGAGTGAAGTTGGCATGCTGCAGCAGGTGAGAAATAGTGAACACTGTTCTCAGGCTGTAAAATTGCATTTGATATATACATATTTAAAGAAACTACTTCAATATTTTATATCAGCAGCTCTACAGTGTATCGAATAATGGAGCGTATTACAATAAACTTGAGGTAAGAAAAGATAAGACAAGTGTTGTTAACACCGACAGTGTCACGTTGCCATAGTTACCAGAGTGACAGTGTCGTACAATACGACGACAGATTTTCCTATTTGACACTCAATCTCAGTGAAAGAGGAGAGGTGGCAGCACAAAAGCCTGGGAAACCTCAAAAGACACACACACACACACACACACACACACGGGCTAAACGATGACAATGTGCGACATTTCTGGTGTTGTCAGCGAATTGGTGGGGAGGAGGCGAGCAGGGTGAGAGGAGAGGAGAGAAGAGGTCTTTAATGATTAAATTATCCCCTGACCTTGTCTTTGACAGGGGCAGAGCCCACACTGCAACACACACACACACACACACACACACACACACACACACACACACACACACACACACACACACACACACACACACACACACACACACACACACACACACACACACACACACACACACACACACACACACACACACACACACACACACACACACACACACACACACACACACACACACACACACACACACACACACACACAGCGAATGACAAGCCCAATTATGACCCTGTCAGGGAACCTAAGCATCAGAGGGTGTGTGCGTGTGTGTGTGTGTGTGTGTGTGTGTGTGTGTGTGTGTGTGTGTGTGTGTGTGTGTGTGTGTGTGTGTGTGTGTGTGTGTGTGTGTGTCTGTGTGTGTGTGTGTGTGTGTGTGTGTGATAAGAACAAAGCTAAAGGAGAAGAGGATTCAGAAATTAAAAACGACGCAACAATACGCCGATACTTCAAATAAAAAAATAACATCCAGATGTCATTCGTGCACACGCTGCAATAGTTCCTGACAATATTTCAAATGTCACTTGCATGGACTGCTACATCTTGTCTAATGCATAGGAAAAAAAAAATTATATTTCCAGTTGTCATTATTTTTCACACATCCTTTTTAAACTCCAAAACTGCTCGATTCAAAGTCAGTAATGTAATTTAAAAGAAGATGGCGCTTTTCAAATAAAAAAGTAAGAAAAATATCTGTATTTCATTTATTATTTCAAAGACCCAAGTAGTTGATTTATGCACAAGCTGCAACAAAACTCTCCTGGCTGAACTAAAACCTTCAAAGTTGAGCTCAACTGAGCACATTTTACCTCTGGAGAGAGAGAGAGAGAAAAAGAAAAAAAAACTTTGGCCCCTGCAAACAAGTCAGCACTTTTCTCTTTGACTCACCTCCAGCCTCGCTCAGGGGCCGTGGTGTGTGTGTGTGTGTGTGTGTGTGTGTGTGTGTGTGTGTGTGTGTGTGTGTGTGTGTGTGTGTGTGTGTGTGTGTGTGTGTGTGTGTGTGTGTGTGGTGCTAAACTGTAAATATTCATAAACATCCCTTCAACAAAAGCCCGTGGGTCAGAGCGCGGTCCCGAGGCCAACTCGCTGCTTGTGTGCGTCTGAGAGTGTGAGAAAGAGTGAGACCAGCACAGGGGGGGTCTGGGTACGTGGGGCAGTGCTGGGCATCTGCTTATTTACATATCTCCCACGGTGCTTTGGGGTGAGAGCTGAGGGATGACTGCCTCCATATGCATGAGGCGTCCATGTATCTGCGTGTGTGTGTGTGTGTGTGTGTGTGTGCTTGCGCGTGTTTTTCCCTGCAGCTGCCCACATGCACGGACGCCGTGGATGGTGTGATAGGCTGCACATGTCATATTCATAGCATATGCCACAGTGACCTCCATAGAGCTACAGGCCTCCCTAAAGCACCGGCCCGGACTTGGGAGGAAAAATATGGAGAAATATGGAACGTTATCAAAATGATGGAAACTAAAGACACAAACAGATTAAACTCACTTTTTGAAGCCTGAGATGAGGTTGATGCGGAAAACACCGATGTCCAACCCTGAGAAGGACGGATCGGACACTGAGGGAACAGAGGAACAACAGAAGGGATTACAAGAAGAAGAAGAAGAAAAAAAATCACTGAATAATCTTCAAATAGACTTAAATGGGCCGTTTGCTGTGATAGAAAATAGAAAACACAAAGATTACTCTTTTTTTGCCTCCAATTCATGATTTATTTAGTTCTTTGTTAATAAACGTTGTTCTTAGTTCTGAATTGATTCTGGGGATGAAACAGGACAATGAAAACAAAATTCCAGATCAATCAATGGGAAAATAACTGATAGGATTAATGATTAAAACTGATATTAGGCTGCAGCTCTGGCTGTGTGTGGAGTAACACGTCAGATGTGTTGGGTAGGTTTTCAGCATCCTCCTTTCTGATACCAAATGTAATACATCAGACAGCTTCCAAGCTGTTTAACTTTTACTCGGTTAATTATGGACAATGAAGATATATTACATCCACGTCATAAATGCTGAAAAAGAAAACAACAGATTTTATGATTTGAGCTCTTCAACATTCAATCATGGATCAATGAAGGCTGTCGGGTGTATATTTATCTATTTACTGCTACCTTTGTGTATTTCTGATGTCACACAAGTGGACCAACATATCATGTTTACCCATATATCCGTCCATTGTTGTTTTCAAATGAAATAAATATATTTCTTTCTGAATAAAACTAAGTCGACGCCTCAACATTGGACCAGAAGCTTTATCGTGATTGGATGATTCTGTTCAGGTGTTTCGGTTTCATTTTTGTGATGTGAAATAAATAAATAAAAAATAATAAATGAACATGTAAAAAAAAAAAGAAAAAAAAAAAAAAAAAAAAAAGAAAGTGTTGATCATTAATTTAATTTAAAAAAAAAATTTTTTTTAAAGAAAATCCTACAAAGTAGTGAAACTGTTACTTTAAGAAAACATTTATTTTCCCTCTTGAATGCTCCTGATCTCTTTGGATTTCTTTTTTTTTTACTTTAAGTCCTTGTTTTAGTAAAGTCTCACCTTTAATTTATTACAGAAACAAAACCGTTTCATTGAGTCCAATATTATCAAAATAATGTTTTAAAGTGTTACAGAGGTAATTGATTATAACTTTGTACTTTAGAGAGACAGTGTGCAGATATAAACAAGGGACAGGAAACAGACTTTAAAGCTTCATATTAATGACAATTTCATTTAATTGAGAAGTAATAAAGACGCTGTGATGCTTTGAACATTGTCCAAAAACAAATTGAATGGATCACTTTTATCTTTATTTGAAAAAAAAAAAAGGGAACTAATGTATATTCTTTCCACCAACAATTAGTATTTTCCAATCACTGCTCAAAAATAGAATAGTGAGGGCTGTTCTACAAGTAAAATATGAGAATTTAACTTAAAAAAAAAAAAACACAAAAAATTTACTCTATTAAATCAACATGCACGAATTTGATATTTTACTCCATAAAAAGCTGAAACTGGCCCATTTGCCACAAAGGATATGTAGAATGGCTGCATGTCCATTGGACCAATAACTTCAATTTAAATGATTTGATCTTTGTGGCCAAGACCAACAAAAAAACTAAATAAACAAAATGGGAAAACAGTTGGAGGGTTTTTTTTGCTCGTTTTCCAGGCACACTGCACGTGTGCTACGGAGAGGAGAAATTCACAATATGCAACAAAACATCAAAAACTTTCACTAAAAGAGTTTTTATTTAATTTTTTTTTAAATCACCGGGGAAGCCGAGCTCCATAAAGAGGAAACGGAGCAGCATATGTGAAAATGAGCGTTGGATGTTTGAGACTAAAAGGAGATGAAAGACAGAAAACAGGAAGAGGCATCCATTATTTACCAGCCTCCTCTATCCCGACCCTGTGCCAGTGGAGGCGCCGCTCCTTTCTGCCTTTTACATATTCACACTGACTAATCTCTTAAAAGGCCTGATGAGCACCGAGGAGTAAGCAGGCAAATGTACCAGCGTGTGCACAAGTGTGTGTGTGTGTGTGTGTGTGTGTGTGTGTGTGTGTGTGTGTGTGTTGACGCTGAGCCAATTAGCCCGCAGGCAGAGCAGCAGTTTCTTTTTTTTTCCAGCAGTTTTATGACGGGTACCGTCAAGCCTTGTTGAGTTGGTGTGAATCTGCGTGTGTGCGCTTACGCAGGTTGTGCAGCTCGGCCAGGTCAGTGGCCGCAATCAAGCGGACCTGTGAGTGCAAGAAGTGCTCCGAGTCCATGGAGATGCCCGCCTCCTGAACGGGGGAAAAAGTCATTCTGGTCAAAATCCACCACGTGTGATCACGTGATCAATCAATCAATCAATCAATCAATCGAGACACAGACACACAGACACACAGACACACAGACACACAGACACACAGACACACAGACACACAGACACACAGACAGGTTACCGTCAAGGCTTTTTGAGCAGCCTCCACGTTGGGGAAGACGGGTAGGATGTATCTGGATAGAGTCTCGGCATCACAGGAAATGCCGAGCTCCTGCATGCCCTTCATCACCTCCAGCACACCTGCAACACACAGCAGGAGGGAAAAAGAATTTTTTAAATTAAAAAATAAATAAAATTCAACCAAGGGTCTGTGTTTGCAGGGAAAGTTCAGGTTTGTGCCCACATCCATTGACTGATCAGTCAAGTTTGTTCCTTTCCAAATAAATACTATTTTTAGAGCTGAGAGTGTTAACATTGATTTAACAGATTTAGGAGTCACAGACATAAAACTGAGACCTGAGCTGAGATATCGGTGATGCTGCCATGACATTCTTTTGAGACATTTTACTGTATTTTGCACCAGTATTTTCAGTGTTATTCCTATGCTGGTGCATAAACAGACATTTTTTTCACGTACACTTTGCCAGACAACTGAGAAAAACTTGAACATTTTAATTCAACGGTCACCATGAAGATGAAATTAGACCACATGTGGCCTCTGAAATAAAATGTATTCAATACCCCTGTCTTGCACTAATAGTACAACAGTATTTGGTTTAAATGATGTCTTATTTTTTTAATGTTCTCAACAATGCAGCCTGAATAAGTTGGTGTTTATGTAGTGCCTGATGAGACATTGTCAAAAAAACTAAATAAAAAAAACAAGTAAACCACTATGTGGAGGCCCGGAGCTGTAAAAGCACTGTTGCACAAAGAAACACACAATTTTATTAGCAGCCCTGCTCTCTACCTCCAGCTGGTAGTATGCATAGGAGCGCGCTGGGCCTGGACACTTCAGCCATCACCCTGTTCTCCAGCAGAACCCTGAGGTCCTGCCCAGGGGCAAGAGGGCTGAAACAGCCGCATGCATATGGAACAGAGCGTGCACATGAGGGGGCAGCGCTGCAGCACTTTGCATATATCTGGGAGCGTGCCCGCAGAGGACAGTGACCTGAACGAGCACACACACACACACACACACACACACACACACACACACACACACACACACACACACACACACACACACACACACACACACACACACACACACACACACACACACACACACACACACACACACACACACACACACACACACACACACACACACACACACACACACACACACACACACACACACACACAGTTTGTTCTCGGTGTGTGTTGCTGCTGCTGGAACAGAAATATCAATGCATCCACGTTATTTGCTATAAATGAACACATCAGCTTGTTCCCATGCGGACTCCAGCAAACTACACTAAAGTGCTTCCCTGAGTCGGCACACCTCAAGACGCGGTGCGTATTTAAACACCACTCAGGTTCATATATCTGTGTTTGTGCGTCCTCCTGGGACGTATGTGTTCACCTGGCAGTCTCTCTCCTGGGCTGAATAAAACATGAGCGCCAGGCTTTTATACGCCATTAAAACCTGCGGCTGAGTTGCATTATCCCAGGTAGCGCTACCTGGGCCACTCCGCCCGTCCTCCCCCTCCCTCCATATCACTCATTCATCCGCCCCTCTCACTATCCATCTTCCCCGCTTTCAAGAAAAAGTAAACAGGCGATCTTCCTCTTTCTTCTCAATGGAGGATCCGTCCGCCGTCCCGTCCTCTCCTCCATTCTTACCCCCTAATCGCTTTCATCCGACCTTTTTTTATGAAAGGAGAGAGGGAGAACCTGCTTTGCTCCTGAATAATCCATAATCAATTTCACGGTGAGCCAGACAGACAGAAAACAAGTGAATGGAGAGCCGGGACGTAAAAACGCACAAGCAGGCTTTTTCTCACATCCTTTCATGATCATCAGCACTTTTCAGTCTCTCAGCAAAGACATTGGTATGTTGCTTTATTTTTATTTTATTTTTTGCTGGTCAAGTCGGAGACCGAAAAGCTTTTAACCCTTTAACCGTTTTTGCTCCGTTTATTTGCAAGCTTCGGGCAAAACAACTATGCCTCAGTGAAACTGCGATAAGTCCAACGAATGTAAACGTTCAGCCTGTGGTGGTGATGCATGGTGGCTTTAAACCTGCAGTCATATGTCATATAGTGAGAGGGTTTGTGGAAGGCCAATGCCACGATTGGGAGACCAAAGACGTCTCAGGAGTGACTGCTGCTACAAGGTCCGTATCCTCCCATTACTTCCGGAATAAAAGTTTTCCACCAGCTAGATTCTCTATTAGCTTTATTTATTTATTCTCTGTAGACACAGGCGAAATGTCTTCACAACTTTTATTCTCATCGTTAGTGACCGAGCGATTCTACCACAAGAAACTTATGTATTCAATTTCAATCAAAATACATTCATTTGATCATTTTTAACTTGAAATATTCATTTGGGGTTTCAGTTGATATCCAATTCAAACGTGCTCAAAATAACCACTGTCTAATCACTTCCTGAAGAAAATTGGTTTGTACAGAGCTCTGGGACAGGGATCTTATCTATCCCCGGTTTGAGCCTGGGTTTGGCATCTGTGACAAAATGGCCCGAGGTGTGAAGGTGTGTGATCGTCTTTCTGTGTCTGTCCTGTGATGGATCGCATTTGTCCGTACACAGAGGATGGATGGAGAAATGACAAAGAGGAAAAAAGATGAGATCCGTGTCCAAAAAAGTGAAAGTTTGAACTGATTACATCAGGGGTGTCAAACCTAAGGGCCGTGGGCCAAAACTGGCCTGTAAGCGGCTCCAATTCGGCCCCGGAAAAGACCAAGCAAACTGAGGAAAACTGCAAAGAAAGCATCGACTTTTTAACTGAGGTATCAGTGACGCCGTATATCAAAATGAGTAAACTCGTTAGTAGAAAACAAACATCAGCCTTCAAGTCATGTGGTCAGTATTTGAAAAAAACATGCAAAAGGACAAAGTTTTTGACATTTCACCGTATTTAGTACCAGAAAGTCTCATTAAACAATGTCTTTTTGTTGAGATTGTAGTCATTTTTGGTACCAATTGCAAAACATTTTGCAGCAACAAGTTTTTTGAAATTTATACTCTGTGCCACAACAAAGAAAAACTTTAAAGTTCAGATGTAAAGACTATTATTTTACTGTTCCGGGCCACCAAGATGAAATTGGGCTGTATGTGGCCCCTGAAATAAAATGTGTTTGACACCTCCGCTCTAAACCATCTATGTGACGACACCTGACACTGGCATCAACGCTGCTTAACATTTGCGTGATCATAACAACATAATCTAGTTAGATAGAGTCAATCTGAGGCACTTGATACTCCACCGAACTTTAAAGGAGAACAGTGCAAAAAGAGTTGAGATTAAGCAAGAAAGAAATGAAAGATACAACAGAAAGTAAAGATATTAGGAATTGTTTTTTTTTTTTTTTTTAACTCTCCCCCTCGGCTCTCTCTTTGTCCTTACCCCATAATCCCATTTGTGAGGAACTCTTTTTGCCGTCTCTCCTGTCCGAACCATTTAAAAACAGACTGAGCGGAGAGGAGTCCTGAGAAGAGCGGAGACCTCTCCGGGCTGGTCAGCATAAAACCTGACATCCCATCCAGGCAAGAAGTATCAAAGTAGTGAGTTAAGCATGGCAGTGGTCACAAGATATCACCATCAGATTCATGTCTGCAGGTTAACTGTCACAGACGAGAAGTGAGGACGGAGGAAAGAGAGGAAAAGAGGAGTGGAGTGAACCGGTCGCTGTCATCTCTTCCCGTACTTGGGACATGAGTACCTGTCACTTCCCCTTCCCGTTCTCCTCCAACACCATCTGTCTCGCCGTCGCTGCATATCCATGACTCTCTGTAGGTAAACTTTGTAAGCGGCGAGGCAACGGCAAGCTTTGAAAATGGTGCCAAAAAAGAGAGAATTTTCATCTATATGCTGCTTTGAGTGAAATGGAATCATCAGCTGCATTTCTGCATGCGGCGTGTTCCGTGTGACAGGCTGGGCTGGGTTACAATAAAGGGGTCAAAGATGAGGGCACGCAGGTGTGGAGGGCGAGCCTGAAAGCAAAGAGGACCCGACAAGGGAACCTTGACATCTTCTTCATACAAGGGGCCAAAAACACTCCCTTGCTCAGCAGGTTCCCCGCCCTCGTTTTCATGCTCCACCATGTCAGAAGTGATCAAGGCGCGTGGTGTCGCCGGGACTGACAAGCGTCGACTAGCTGGCGGCAGGTGGCGAGTACGGCCGAGCATATGCTTTCACTAAACCCAGCAAATCCACACCTCATCAGAATGTGGGGGGGGGGGGGGGGGGGGTTCTTTTCCTCCCTCCTCCTCCTCCTCCCCACCCTCCACCCCAATTCCACGGCTCCGGCCTCTTTGCCCGCTAGTGACACCTGTGGACAAAAAGTGACACGGCGCTTAATATTTCATGGGCCGTGCACAGTGGGGCGCGTAATCCAAAGTGAATTCCCTCAGAGCGCTTGCATTTACATGAAATCAAGTCACTCTGCATCAGTCACATCACCTGCACTGCCCCCCGAAAGCCCGCTGCACACACATAAACGTCTACACACACACCCACCCCTCCTACAGCCAACAAATGAGAGAGAGAGAGAGAGAGAGAGAGAGAGAGAGAGAGAGAGAGAGAGAGAGAGAAACAGGAAGGCTGCATGATTCATGAGGGTTAAGGCTAACACCATCGGAAACAAGCAAGTGTATGTGAGTGAGAAGTTTCTCCACTTTCCTTCCGTTCGTCCTTCCTTGGATATCTAAATGGATAATATCTGATGCGTTTGCTTGGCTTTTAGAACTTTGTGTGTGTGTGCGTGCGTGCTTAAAATCATGTCTGGTCGTCTTCTTCACGCTGCCAGGCCAGGCTGAGACAGCCCACCGTTCAGAGGGAGGATCCGTCTCGACCACATGGAGAAAAAAAACAACTAAAAGTCAATCCGCAGCCTCGACACACTGGTCTAACCAGCCTCGGCTCCCTGCCAGCTCAAATGCTGTCAATTGGCTGACAGGAGGAAAATGCATCATTTATTAATCGCTCTAAAAAAGCCCAAAGAGAGAACCACAGCTCAGCATAAATAAAGCACTTAAAAACCAAGCTACTGCTGCACACACTTGACAGGGTGCGTTCTCTAATGAGCTGCGAATCCTGACAAGTCTCCAAAAGCTGGCTATCTGTCACTGAGACCATTTCTTACCACACACACACACACACACACACACACACACACACACACACACACACACACACACACACACACACACACACACACACACACACACACACACACACACACACACACACACACACACACACACACACACACACACACACACACACACACACACACACACACACACACACACACACACACACACACACACACACACACACACACACACACACACACTCTTCATGAACCAACACAAAAGAAAGGAAATAAGTACTTCCTTCACTAGAGATGGGACTTGGGGAAAGAAATCTTACAATAAGCTGCATCTGCTGAGCCATTAAACTGTCTTAAGAAAGAAACGGAGAAGAAAAACCTCAAAAAAAATCAACACTAGCGAGTGTCAGGAAAGGATCCAGTGCAAAGACCCACGTCATGTAAACCTGCGTCATGTTGTACCAGTGAAAGCAGATTTAACACTGAAATGTTGCCCGTCTGGAACGGCTAAATGGTTTGGAAAACTTGACAGAATTTGTCAATCATCTTCTGCCTGCCAACAGATGTGTCTGTGTGCAAACTTCATTTGTCATCTGTGTGCAATAATTAGTAAAATCATTCTATGTGTATCATTTTATCCTCTTTATTGTAGAATGTACACTGCATCTGCATTTTGTTATACTTTTAGATATGTGGGCACATTTTTAGTTGGAAAGCTGAATATAAGAGCAATGCATACAAATGTTATGTTCCTGTACGGTCTTGTACATAAGCAAATTAAATAATAATTTTATTTGATTATGACTTTGGTGTGCACACACTTGCATCACAAGAAAACAAAATAAAAGTGTTAGTATAAACCTGTGTAAATTCAATCACTTTTAGTAACGTTTACAGTCTTATTCATGATGTTCATATATTATCTCACATTGAGCTCATACTATATCTACATTATTCTATATTATACATCCATTGTCTTATATACGGATTTGTGTATACATATTTGATCAGATCATTTGTGCTTTTGTCATTAATGCGGATACATTACTCCATATATGTCAATTTTCTTCCTTGTATTGCGTTTATATTATGCTGTATTGTCTCATCGTTCTTTACTTCTGTACTTTTTTGCATGCTGTTCCCTTTGATGCAGCAATACCACCACTTTCACACTGTGGCTCTAATAAAAGAATATCTAATCTAAACAAAAGTTCTACTCATTACATCATATATGCCTTAGGACTGACCAGCTCCCATTAAGTAATTCCCATTTCACAAAATAAAGGATCACATATCAATAATCCTTCACCTAATCAGGAGGGCATGTAAAATAAAGTCAGCGGTGAAAGCCAAATCGAAAGCAAAGCCACAGATTGAATGAAGGCCTCCTGCACAGTTTGCACTCTATAGGTTACGTTTGTGTCCCTTTGCTCCATTGCATTGCCATGTTGGACCAGACTTCTTAAAGTTACATTACAGTCAAACACTTTGTGCAGTACAATGCAGGAACACCTCCTTATAATGATCGTTACACAGTGTTACAGACAAAAGTAACATGTTTATGAAATGACATGCCTGTGTAAAACCTTTCATTGAATTGTGAAATTGTTTCAGTTAGAGTGAAAAACAATGTGTCACAAACAACAACCACTCATAGATATTACACACCACTATCTCATTCGGTTCTCATGTCCATTACTGCCTGAAACAAGGAAACCTTACGTTGAAGATACGCCTTTGTTCAAAAGAAGAAGAAGAAAAAAAGAGTACTGGAGCGAGAAACAGACGAAGGGACTGAAAAACAAGATCAAAAGATATGAAAACAGCCACTGAAGCAAAATGACCTCTGACCTCCTCAGCCCCGGGCCTGTGTGTGCATCCATGTATGTGGGTTTGAATGTGTGAGGGCAATGCTTCAGGCCACTGAGCGACTGAGTGTCCCTAACAAGGAAGGTTAGGTGCCTCCATCACGGGGGCAAAGGTCACCGGATCACCCAGACCCACGGTGCACTAACTCCTGCCTTCTGCAGCACAATCGATGCAGTTGATCCATTTGTACAGGTGAAGCTCCATTAGCAGCTCTAATGATCTCTTTTATTGACGTCACAACAATAAGAAACTGCTGTGTATTAAATGTGAAATAAGCCATGTGGTCCCCACTTGATAAACAGACTGTGCACGGTCGATTACAGAGGAAAACATTTTTTTACATCGTGACATTCATGTATGAGTGCACTTCATGAAAGTCAAAAAAAGAAGTTAGGACATCTTCAAAAGTCTGTGATCTTTTTTAGAAATTCTCCAGAGAGAGACACGCATGTGTGTGTGTGTGTGTGTGTGTGTGTGTGTGTGTGTGTGTGTGTGTGTGTGTGTGTGTCCTCTCGCTCTACCTCTCTCATGCAGGGATCAAACCTCGCTGCCCTCCACTGCCCCGGCCCACTGAAATCTGTCCCAGTTGGACCACTCTGTGGGTCATTAATATTTGAGTAAAACTCTCCTTTAAAAGCTCTTTCTGGTACAGAGGAAGTCATAATCCCCTCTACACCACCCCCCAAAAAAACATTTATGCTGAAAAACGACTAATATAAAAATCCTGCTTTGTTTCGAATTGAGTGAACAAACAGCCGGTCAGCACGTTTTCCCTTCTAAACTCCATAACACAGAGTAGATTCACATGTTCACTGGCTTTAGTGTCCGACTACAAGCATCCCATTGCAAATAATTGCATTCGGATTTCAGGATGCGCTGGATTTCCTCATGCTGCTGGCTTCCAGAACAAGCATGGAGTGCAACCACAGATAGTACAAACAACAGCTGATGTGACAAACTCACTGGAACTTCAACTACTTGAGGCTGTCGGATGCTCCTGGATGTAAAGTGGTGTTGATACAGTGACGGTGCTGCACACAGGTGCAATGTATTATTCAGCTGTCGTGTATTCCAGCAGTCAGGAGCTGGGCAAGTGATGTTATGAAGAAGCGCCTATACGAGAACCAGCTTTGTTCTCATGAATAAGCTAATGATACCAAATCACTCAAAAACGAATGAAACTGTTGAAGCAACTGAATCTGATTCAAAAATCAGTGAGTTGACATTTTAAAATACCCTTTAGGAAGATCATTACATGTTCAGATGAAGACATGTTAAGGTACTCTTAAAAAAACAACAACTATTCATTTTGGAATTAAACAAGTGGTACATAGAGTTGAATTTAGGGTAAAACATCAGAAAAATAATGTCTTTATAGGGTCCTCATCCTGGGAGCACAATAGACTTGCGATGCCCAACCTATAATCATCCATCATCTAGAACATCCAGATTTGGGTTAGATTACAGTTACATTAAGGAAAGGGTGTGTGTGTGTGTGTGTGTGTGTGTGTGTGTGTGTGTGTGTGTGTGTGTGTGTGTGTGTGTGTGTGTGTGTGTGTGTGTGTGTGTGTGTGTGTGTGTGTGTGTGTGTGTGTGTGTGTGTGTGTGTGTGTGTGTGTGTGTGTACCATCAGTGTTGTTGTCTTTCAACTGCTTCGTCAGCAGGGGCCAGAAGTAGTGAAGCCTGATGGGTAGGTTTTGTTCCTTCATTAACTTCATCAGCTGTATAGACAGATCTGAAACATTAAAAACAACATTAGTTCCCACAATAACTAAACTGCCTATTTAAATATGTTAAAGAAAGTACAGTGCTGTGCAAATGTAACAGAAGCATACAGTCAAAATCAGATCAGAGCTCTAAAATAGTTTTTAATTATTCAACGTAATGTAAATTGAACCAACAGAAGAAAAACAGTATGGTCAACTTTTACACCCAAACCGGCATCAATTCGTCCCTCGAGACGAGCAGACAGTGTTTTAATGTTTATGCAGGCTGGTTCACATTCTTCTGTCTCTTCCTGCAATCTCACACAGACTCCATGAAGTTGTGATCGAAGCTCTAATGGAGCCACACCATCACTGCTTTAATATAGCTTCAGATAGTACTTCATGACACTGGCTATGTGATTGGGATTATCTTACTCCGACGCAAAGTAAATGTACACACAGTACAGAAAAGGTTTGTATTGTGTGCAAGTGGATGTGTGTGTTTTTTTTTAATGAAAGTATGTGCATTACCTATCTTCTTGGCCTCCAGGGCGCAGAACAGAGTGAAGCTGAGCGGTGTACTGTGAAAATCTCCTTCCTGGAGCTCGTTGCAGTAGTTGGCGATCTTCTCTGCTGGCTGAGGAGGACAAGCGGGAAAAGTTGAGGCAATAAACAGAATACAGAGTTTGGAGGGAAGGCAGCTATCTTCTCATGGTACCGTGCTGATGTTGACGCAGTGTCTCAGGAAGAAGTTTCCCATGTTGGGCGTGTCGCTGCTGCTGTCCAACTGCAGCGACGGAAACGTCTTGAGCAAATGAAAAGCCGTGTCCTCGTGTCCCAGCGTGATGAGGTTCAGACACAAGTTCATAGCGTCTGCAGGGAGACAAAACGAACCGACACAATTTGTCAGGTGTGGAAAATAACATGGCCTTTATATCACACAAGTGACCACATGATGAGAAAACTGCAACCTACAACATTTAGTATCAAACCATTCAATTTATGTGTCGAGTCTTTTTGTAGTTTTTAACCTTTAAACCTGAGCGATTCCTGTGTGCAGTGTTCTATAAATTCAAAAATTGACCCACAGTTATATGTGTTTTTTTTTTGTTTGTTTGTTAATTCAGTGTGATACCAATAAAAAAATAAATGCCATTACTGATCTTCTGTAATTGCTTAATTTGTAAAGTATGCATTGCGCAACCCATATTTTCTTTTTCATATAGTGTAAAACACTCCATGTCTTGTTGTGCGTGTTCTGCATTTGCTTTGTTCATTTCATTTCATCTAAAAAATAAAATGAAATATCACTTCTAATGTCGGTATTTTAAGATGAAAGTGTCGTATCTGTTGTTAAGTGGTGCCAAACAAAGAAAATTAAATCGTGTGTTAGATGGCAGCACTCTGTCCTCATAGTGAGACGTCCCCGTCTGCATGCTCTAACCTGTGGGTGAGTGGGTGGGTGGGTTCATCTTCAGGTATGTTTAACTTTTAATTGGTGGCTTTCTCAGTGGCAAAACAAAGAAATCTCTCTGTGATCCACGTACCGGGGATGTAACCTCTCTCGTGCCTCAGACGTTCACACATCTCGGGAACGAGCTGCTTGTGTCCGGACCGCGTCAGAGTTAAGATGACCTGCATGATGTCCCTGTCCATCAGCCCGTAGTCCGCGCTCTCTGCCGCCTCCAGAGTCTGAAGATAAAGACGAAACATGAGGCGGAGAGTGGAAACTAGAGAATAGCAGCCATTCCCAGAAGCATGTGCGTCATCTTCACCACACAAACCTGTTTCATGCCCTCCATGTCTCCCTTCTCCGCGTACACATTGAGCAGGGACAAATATGTCTCGGGGCCCGGTTCGATTCCCGCTCCCTTCATGACTGGCAGGATGTTCTTTGCACTTTCAAGGTCACTGCGAAGCGACAGAAACGGTTAATACGCGCCAGCAAATAGAGTAAAATGAAAAGCCAAAGCAGAAAGGCGCTCACCCTGCACGAGCGTGACCCGTCACCAGCGAGCTGAAGACCGCCTCGGTGATGGGCAAATCTTTGCTCTTCATGAATCCCAATATGGTGCTAAGAAAATAGAGGAGGACAAGATGGGGAAACAGGTAATACAATACTAAATAAACCTTTACATGTGTAGCGTGTTTCATTAAAAATAAAACAGTGAATCCACAATAAGCAAATTTAAATAATACACGGTAGTTACAATTGGAGACCAAGTAGTTTTGATAAGGAAAAGGATTTCCCATATCAACAAATTAACAGGTGGACTGATCATATACAGCTTTAAATATTAAAAAAAAAAAATCTCAGTGTTAAATTCAAAGGTTGTAGATGTGTAAAAGCTAAAGCAGCGAGACGATAAAAGCTCCCCTTTATACCTGCACTGGTTACATAAGAATCTTAGAGTAATAAATTAGATTTTAATAGAAACACGGACGGTTCACAACCAAGTCATCCCACACTGGGGGCTGGACATGAAGGGTCAAGAGATACTACAGGGGTGGGGGGGTTCACACTCATATTTTAACACTTTAACTTTTCACATTGTGATTGTGCAATATAAGAAAACATCTGATCTTAAGATATAATCATACATTTATAAAGGGTTGCATTTGTTCAACTCTTACTGAGTGGAGGAAAAAGCTTTAGTTTGAGTCCAGACATAAGAAGCCTTCCTGTGTGGAGTTTGCATGTTCTCTATGTGCAGTTTTCTATAATCACTCTGGCTTCCTCTCACAACTCAGAAACATCTTAAGGTTAATTGATTGCTGGTGTGAATGTGTGATCGTCGTCCTGTGTTTTCCCAAACAAGTAGCTGAAGCTACAGAGAATAAAACTGAAAAATAGCTCACATCTTTCAGTTAATACAGAAAATACCTGAAGTCGATGAGGATTTCGGGTTTTATTCCCTTTTTGTTAAATCTAATGAACAAAATCTTCACAAATCTTTCAAATTAAAGTCGACTTAATAGTGACAATTTGTGTCAGAGACGGATAAATATTCTCTGTTGACTAGTCCTCACCTGGCTCCCTCGATGTCTCCGTTCTGACAGAAGGCTGCTATGAGTCTCTGGTAGGTCACCTGTGGACATTAAAGACACAAACTCAGACAACCTGAAATCTGTAAACAAACAAGAAATAATTAAAAAAATATGAGTGAAGCTGGCGGTTCAGACGATTAACTTCACAATCAGCGGCGATTTATTCTGCATACAAACCAAAATGGTTATAAGATTTTAAATTTCTGTTGAGCTGAGACGATGTGGCTCAACTCCTGTGCGTCCAAAAGTCGCACCACACTCACGCGGTTGGGCAGGACGTTGGCTGCTTCCATCTTGGCCAGGAAGTCGGTGGGGGAGAACTTGAACTCGTTCTGCAGGTAAACCTTCAGCAAAGCGTTGTAGTGACTGACGTCATACTGCGCACCTGAGGGGGGCAGTGGAGTCGACACGCTGCACTTCAACAAACCAGGACAAACTCAATATCTGACAGCACCACCTAAGCGACTTGAAGTTCAGCAGCACACTACGTCAGATGGCTTTTGCCCGCTCACCCAGCTCCCGCAGCTTCTCCCACACATGGTGGGCCAGCTCGGTGCGGTCCTCCGAACGGACCTCCGGCAGCAGGGAGCCGCAGCTTCGTAGCAGCAGCAGGGCCTGGTTACCACTGGGGTAACCTGAGGGGAGACAGGAACGGGAGGAGGGGGGGGGGTTAACTAGTTTTAATCTCTTGTCGCTCTCACATCGGCTTTCAAATAACACTCAACAACAAAATCTACTCAAAGTGAATAAATCGCTTATTAACAAGCCACACGTTGCACAGGTTTGATGAGTTACGGTTCCCGCTCTACATGAGGATTTACTTCCACATTTGGTCAGATAATCCAGATTATATCTGTTCAATACATTTACAATAAATACAGCCTTATTGTGCTGTATGTTAAGATATATTTTACACAAACTGGAAGCAATCAAACCGTAGCCTGACAATGTACCTCTTGATCTTGATAGAAAGAGATACACAGTCATTTATTTTATTTTGTAGTAGTCTATTAGATATTTCAATATTTGCATCTCTTCAACAACCTTTGTTTTATTACTTTTCCTTTGCTGGACGTACATTCTATATATTTATGTGTAGTTTTAAAGATATTTCTAACTAAGTTTTTCTTCAATAAGGATTCTCTGTGCAATGTATTCTTGTCATGCCCATTGTTTTTTTATTAGTTTTACTGATTTACTCGTTCTATCACTTTGTCAATCGTTGCACTTTGACTTGTATTTGCCTGCATGAAGTTGCCGTATGTAAAAGGTGTTACTGACTCATTGTCGTCAGGCGGATACGACGAGACTGAACCACCAATAATTTGATTTTAAAAAGGCCCGTCCTCCCACCTGTACCACAGATATCCATAATATATGAAGTACATCTCCTCCCTTCGTTGTTCATCCTCCTACCTTTCCTGCAGATGTCATGGAAGATGCGGAGCAGCAGCGTCTTGGTGATGCGACCGGTCCTCCTCACCGAGCTGTCCAGCTTGGTCAGGGCCCAGTCAAACTGCTGCGCCTGATTGGTCAGCACCCCGACGCTGACGTGATCCTTCTGCTCTGTGGCCACGGCATAGCGCCGCACGCACCCCACGGCGCACGGCCACACGCGACTGTGGAAGAGTCACGGCGAGAGTAGAGCAGATGATGAATGAAAGGAGTTTTTGGGAAGGGGTGGGTGCAAGCTGGGCTGCAGCACTGAGCAGAATGAAAAAAACTCTAAACAGCATCAAAGAAACACAACAGATGAATCTTTACTGCATTGAGATTAATCTGAGTCCAGACTTATCTCACTGTAATGAAGTAATAATTATAATGAAGATTGGAGACATCTGAGGGATGTTGGCCTTTTGCCACTAAAGTCTCCATTATATTCCTCCAAATCCTTACTACAACTTTAAAATCACAATAATCTAATAGAAGAGAGGGTCACTGTGACCTTCACCTCTTAAGCTTTATTGCATCACTCTTGAGTAGAAGTTGATCTGTGTGCAAAATCTAAAGAAACTACGAGTCTGTGTGGAAAGAAAAAATGAATCAAGCTCCTGAGAACATGGAAGAAGGGCGGCCTGCACACACAAAGCCTCTGGACTACAGCTGTCACCGTCAGGAAGAACTATAAAAAGCTAAAGGCTCGTCTACAGACTGTATCATCCGTTTTACTGGCAGATGCACATTTACTGGACATGAAAGTGGATTATTAGCAACTAAATTACTCCGTGTGTCATCATGTGTGTATTGCTTTGCGTGAAACTTCAAAAACTCAATAAAATCCTTATAGAAAACAGAGAGAAAGAAGCTGTCTTTTGAGGCTGAGGGGCAAAACGGACTACAGACATTCAACTACACTACACTACAACTACATTCACTGCACATTTTGGAGATTTGTTTTCTAGAAATCTCGTTACGTCTGAGTTTTTTGACCATTTGTTTTCTCCTGAAGGATCATACATCCCAGCTGCAGCACAAAAATGACAAACCATCAAATACATAACCAATCACCTTCACCCTGCAGCCAATTCAGAGTTACAGAGGAGTCTAAAATGTGTGTCTTTGGATCGAAATAGAACTTGAAAAGAACACACACAGGCTCATGAGAACATGCAAACTCCATGCAAAAGCCAGAACTCGCTGATTCAAATCATGGGCCTTTTCTTTCACATGTGCTAATCACTCATCCACCATACTAAGCAATGGTTATTCAATTACTCTCAAATATCAGTACACTGAAGAAGTAGATAACTCTGGGACTGGCTGCATGTGTCTGGATGCTTTATAATATGTTTTAGTTCACTATAGGATTTGTTTTTGTATAACAAATGTTGAATATATGAAAAAACCAATGACTGTTTTGTAGTAACTTGCACAACACTATCTGACTGTATGAATGCATGTTATGCTATTAGGATGTTTTGTAAGGAGCTGTGACCTTGAGGAGGGGAAATCTCACCACAGAAATGCAATTCGTTATGTCCTCTTTGTGGCATAATTTAAGACTAGTTTCTCTGTCGCAGCTCAACGAATACATATAGGTAATGACTATGACTTAGTTATATTGAAGTGGCTGCAGGATGAGAAAACAAACTGCTGTCTCATTGTGGGCCTTATGCTGAAAGCTTCACGTTGTGTCTCAATAACACAGGCTGTAAACAGATGCAGAAATTTAGTGATCTGAGGAGATGAATTTAGTATAATTGTGTGTAATCAGAAACGTGGTTACACAACCTCTAACTTCATGTTGCATAAAGCCGGAGCCATGTTTACTGTAAGACACCAGCTCATTCGCGTTTCCTAACACAGCGAGCACACCGGATCGCCCAGTGATGTTATATTATAGCAAACAGGCGAGTGTCTTTGGGTGTCATTGACCCTCAATGACACCCCGGCTGCTTCACGCGTGGAAGTAACGGGCTGCCCCTCACCTAGACGCCTGCTCCCACGCAGGGCTGATCTGCCGGGCACACACTCCGCTCCTCCGGCTGCCCGCTGCCCCGCTGTACAGCCGGCAGAGCGGGGGCCCGGTCCGCTTGGTCCCGGCGATCTGGAGCACACCCGAAGGTGAAAACTTAAGTAACCGGGCTGATCTCAAGAGCGCAGCCATGTTTGGTGTATCAGCATGGAGGCAAGGGAACATCCGCACCACGTGACTTAGTACAGGAAGTATCGCGAGAGTATCGATACCGTGTTTTCAGTTTGTGCACCGAGCAGGGATAGAAAATGTGCAGGGCAACAAATTATCCCCAACCACTAACAATTTACATCACAAACTTGCTCAAAAAGTCGAGAAAATAATAATACAATAATTTAGACGGTATTTTATGTTATTTAGCCTTTTCTCTTTCTACTGGATCACGTGTTAGTGGTGCAGTGGTTTGCACTGCCAGCTCACTGGAGAATGAGAGAACTTCAGTTTATGAAGTTTTCCCCTTCTCTAATTACTCTGTTCTTCCAGGGTCCAAAAAATGCATTTGAAGGTAATTGGTGATCTCATCTGTCTCATGGGTTTGAATGTCTGATATTTGTCTGTTTGCTAGTAGCTCTCTGTCTCTGTCCCATCCTTTCTCTCTATCTATCCCCAAACCCCAACCGGAGCAGCAGACAGTCTCCACCTTGAGTCTGGTTCTGTAGGAAGTCTAAATATTTGAGATTTTTTTCTTCCTGTAAAAAGGGAGTTTTTCCCTTCCACTGTCACTTATGCTTGCTCAGATGGAATTGTCAGGATTTTCACTGTAAAAGTCCAAACATGCAAACTCCACACAGAAAGGCTCCGAAACCAAGAATCAAAACCAGCACTGGCTCCAGAATGCATTGGACAGGACAGGCATGGAAAATAGAAGAACCTATATTGTGTGCACAGTGGTTTGTGAGTTAAGGATTAAATCTCGGTCAAAACATGTATGTGTAAAGTTTGAATGTTTTTCCCTTCTAAGATTATCAGTGTCTTGCAATTCTGCTTCACTATGATGGGGAAATCATCTGCTGAAAAGACCATTTGAAGAGGCTAATGAAAATGGATTTGCAGCATTTATAAACAGCCAATTGTTCTGCAGAAGAACAAAAAAAAACATCACACTACTCCTCACACTACACAAATAAATGCAGGATAAAACCAAAGAAGCTCAAATCAATATATTCAAACTTCATGGAAAAATAAAGGAATCTCAGCAACTTACATGATAAAATGTTATGACCAAACTACAGGGTTCAGAATGAACACCGATAGAAAATTAAATGATTCTGATAAAAGATATTTTACTTTTTTTCTTAAATTCATGACATTATTCAAAAAACGGTGCAACAAGAGGATAATGCAGTGATGTAGTGAGAAGCAATCTACTTACTGTGACAATATCCCCAGTTCCATTACAGCGAAGAACTGCCAGCCTGTTGGAGAAGGCTGTATAGAAGCTGGGTGGATGTATGCAAGAAGACATGAACCAGATTCAGATGTTGACATTGCTCAGGTGTACAATGATCATCCCATGAGACATGATTTAGATTTTCATGCTTTTATTAAGAACGTTTACAAGCATCAACACATTCAATAAATCTTGAATCAGTTCACTTCTTCAATCAACTTCCCCTTCTTCCTCTGCTTCTTTAAGTTTCCCTCCACTATAGTTTTTTCCTTCTCCATGTTCTTCTTCACAACTTCTCTTCTGCTGTGCTCGCTCCACAACTCTGCAGCCAGACGATGAATCTCGTCTGCGTTGGCGAGCACCCAAGCTTGAAAGAATTCACACTTTTTGCTTGCCAGATAAAACTTCTGCCTCTTTGCACCTTCCTCTCCATCTCTGGACAGGGCAGTTCTGGCCTTTGAGAGCACAGAGCGGAGTTGACTCAGGGCTGCCAGGCAGTATCCTGAAACATCCTTCCTGTCTCTGCCGGTCATGATGTGAGCCACGGCTTCCACCGCCCGGGCTGGCGCCGAAGGGTCCTCCTTGTCGAGGTAACTTTCACCTAATATGCGAGCCTCTCCGCAGTCTAATGCCTCTTGGATGGAGTTGAACACCCTGCTGGAGCTCAGAGCCTCAGACAGAGCAAGAACCATGTCACAGAATTCAAACATCAGGGAATCAGTGTCCCCATTAAACAGGGACACGGTGAAAGTGTAGCCAAAAAGTGCATTAACTACACCATAACAAACAAGAGGAGATGGACTTGCACACAAGGAACTAAGTTTGGGAATTTTTGCTGAAATTTTAGGGACATTTAATTTGCTCCTTTCCTTTCTGCTTCCTCTTTTAACATCTTTCACATTTGTTACAGATTTGCTTTGTTCCTGAACCACTTTTTCCAATGACCTGTCCTGCACATCTGTCGCTGCTGATTTCTCTTTCTCCAGTTCACTCAGTTCTTCTACCAGCCTCTCTCCCTCCTCATGCTCCTCCCACCAGGGCTTCCACAGAGGAATGAGCTCACCAAGGGCCCCATCCTTCACAAGACCCATAAATTTCTCCCTCTCTTTACTGCTGAGAAGTGCCCATAATTCCCCTTCTGAGAGCTTGTTGATATCGAGCCCCGAGAGCCGGTCAGCTAAGTCCTGCTCCCCTTCCACGCACGCTTCATCCTCTCCAGACAGCAGCTCGCCTCCTCCAATCTCTTCAAGCTTTTCCAAAATAGCGTCAATTTCTGTTTCCCTCTCTTCTCCAGACTCCTGAAGCTCTGCTAATCTGGACAGGAGCTCCACGGCCTGCACTTTCTCCGTCACATCTCTGTCTTCTTCATCATCTTGTAGAACGCCCGCTTCTTTTAACAAACTTCCCATCCCGCCGTGCGTCTCTTCTGCCTTTTGTTTGAGCCCCACAAGAATCTCCTGCATTTTCTTTTTGCCCTCAGCTTCTGTTGTCCCCATTTCCTTCAGCTCTTGCAGGACGGACTCCTTATAAAACTCCTCCGAGCACACAGTGTGATCCGGGCCTCGGTAACAAGCCAAGCTGCAATACTGGATGTTACATCGTGGACAGGTATAACTCGAGGGTTTGCATTGACACAGCATGCAGACTGCACTCTTCTTGGTGGCGTTGCCATCATCTTCTTCCTGCTCTTTGGTCTTCGCTGGTGCAATTAACTCAGCCTGTGCAGCTCCTCTGGAGGGAAGCAGGATCCCTTCCCTGGTCGCAGGTTCGTCCTCGGGTTCAGTCCAGTCCAGTTTGGGACCAATGTCTGTCAGCAGGTTCCTCACAGACGGAGGAAGTCTCCGTCTGAGCACTGGATTCATCAGAGCAGCGGGGTGTAGTAAAGGCAGGCGTGACGAGTGATCCGAGGCGAGACGACTAACAAGAGAACAAACAGAAACATGTCAGGAGGCTGTTTGGATTACAGAGGATTTAGCAGCGAGCTAGCTACACAATAACAAGCTTCACGCGGCGCCGCATCCAGAAAACAGTTCAAACTATTTTCAGCCGCCAGAAGAACTTTGCGGACAAACGTGAACCCACACCGTTAAACATAGTTCTCAAAAAATAAAACTGAGGGAGTAATATGACTTACTGTATAGCATGTGCGCCGATGGAAGCGTTCCGTTTGTTGTGACTAGGAGGCCGCCATGTTGTCAATGACGTAACATCTACGTATGGATGACGTACGTCACGCAAGCGCTTCATCGTGAATATGATATACACTAAATTCGATTCTTAGAACTATGTAATTGTCCTTACATTATTCACTTGTTAATAAAAGTGAAAATATTAAAATAAATAAAAAAATAATAGAATAACTTCTACTACTTCTACTATTATTATTACAACCACTTCTCCCTCTATTCATCTTCCCTCCATTACCTGATAAAAAAACTAACCCTAACCCTAACTGTTTTTATCCCCACCTTTACACAAACACTGCTACTGTCATCACTGCATTTGAATCTACTCAGTTGATGACTATCTGTGGTTTAATGTTCCTAAATCATGCAACAAATGTCCTCTGTAAATGTTAAAAGATCAGGCCAAACAAACCTATTATATATTAAATGTTCAATTGTGACAAACTTAACAACAATGTATGCATGTCACAGTCGAGGTAACAGTCTCTTCATCTAACTTTCTGCTGTCTGTGTTGTGCACTTCTGTGTGTTGCAGGAGATCCTGGCTGCACTGTGAGTCTACATCTCCCGCAGGGCTGTTTGCAATGAGGTGATTGTCTCCTGCAGGGGGTCAAGCATGGTAAAGGTCATGCAGGTGGGGAGTTGTCAGATGGCTGTCCACCCCTCACCGGGCCAATGGGGCTCTCGTGCCGCCTGTCAAGCCCTGTGGGGAGAGAGTGGGGAGAAGGGGTGTCTGAGGACGACGTGTGCCATGCTGTCTTGGCCCCGCCCCTGGCTGCAGTGCCAGCAGTCCTGGGTAGTCAGCTGCCTTCTCCGATCTCCCTTCTTCTTTCTTCATATGTCCTGTGACATATTAGTACACCATCGCAAGATCCACGAACTTACTGGCTGTTACACCAGCGATATGTGGGAGCATTAGGAACAAGGTGCTGTCCTTTCTGAATGAGTCCCAGCACAATTTTCTTGAAACTGTTTGGGAGGAATAGTATGATTGTCAATATTGCCATCTAAGATAAATAATAAAGGTATAAAGATCATGTCATTCTTGATAAGAAACATTTGCCATCTTTTTAGGTGTAACATGTTTCACTTAACCACATTACCACATACAAGTCATGAAGAAAGTTATTGTAAAGCTTATTAGCTTTTTATTGAACTATAAACATTACATTGTACATATAAGATATTTCATATGACATACATACTATTTAATTTATTGTCATGACGCAAACATCCATTTATAATACATAAAGCATTTCCTGTGCATTCAAACAAGTGCAACACCAATAACTATGGTGTTAGTAAGTTGCAGACTACATGATGGCTTTGATACAATGATATGAGGGTGATAGCACAAACCTAAAAATGAAATCGAGGTAACACGCTTATATATTTTCCCTCACAACCATCACATCACTGCAAAATACTGGCTGAAATGCTCCCTCGCGTAGGTTTAAAGCTCCACACTGTCCTCACAAAGATAGATGCACATGTAAATGTACACACACGCGCATGTCCTGCTGTCTGCCACCAGCTGATAGGTGACAGGAAACAGGCTCTGCCTTTTGGGCATGTCCAGGCCCGGCATGTCTGGATCTGTCTGCTGTAGAGTGTGTGTGTGTGTGTGTGTGTGTGTGTGTGTGTGTGTGTGTGTGTGTGTGTGTGTGTGTGTGTGTGTGTGTGTGTGTGTGTGTGTGTGTGTGTGTGTGTGTGTGTGTGTGTGTGTGTGTGTGTATGTGTTTGTGTGGCGCGCCCGCAGTGAAAGGGACCTATGTTGATGTGGATTATTCTGTCACCTGTCAGCTCAAAAAGATCTGGCATTAGAGGACACCCGAAAAAATGTGTGTGTGCGTGCATGCGTGCATGCGTGCATGCGTGCATGCGTGCATGCGTGTGTGCGTGAGTGTGTGTGTGTGTGTTTGTTGGGGGTGCAGAGTCCTGCCCATTTCTTATGTTTTCAGATTCCGTTTCAAAGGACCTGCAGCAAATACATCAGTCTGACTCATTTTTGCACAACAGTCAAACTTTCTCCACAAATGCAATCAAAGGCCAAAATGTGGAAATAGCAAAAGATGTAAAATTCTAGATTAATAAATATATCACATAGAGTGGAAGGAAACAAATGAGATGAGATGGAAAAGTGCAACTTACTGAGTGAAACTCTCCAAGATGACCGAAAAATGAAAATGAAGAAAATTAGCACTTATTAATCAGCATAATTGAATAAAATATGAATACATTAGTTATATCCTGCAGCTTTTATGATGTCCGAGGATCTGTGAACATCTGAATGTGTTGAAACCTTTAAACAAACCTGTCAAAATTTTAAATGACAAAATTGCATCATGATTTTATTACAATATTTATTACCTGCTTTTATTTCTATTTAGCATGTTAGGTTTACCTTATGATAGATTTTTATTGATTTTGGTCTTTTTTTTTTCTTGTTTCTGTCTTTTTTTGTTAATTTTTATTTTTTATTGCATCACGTATTTAGTTGACCAGATAAACCACAACTACTGCTCCTAATTTTCCTGCATAGAAGATACATTAGGATTATTGTTTCATCAATTTAACACCCAAACTTCAAATATAAGTCATCTAAAATGTAAAAGTCATGAAGATGTACAAAGATACAATTCAAAATCTTTTCGTTTAATTCAATAAATTTGATCAATTGAGACATGACAACAAGGGATCAGAGGAAGTGTATATATTTGTTTATACATGTTTCAGTCCAGTTTTCCCTTTAAATGTGCAGAATAAAGATTTTTTAAATCATATAATCAACCGTTCCCATCTTCTTTTTGGAATGGGGCACACTGCATGAAGATGAATTGGTGTGAAGTGTAAACAATGTCTGGCACTAAATCTGTGAATGTGAGCCTTCATGTATGAATGACCTAAAACCTGACCTCACAGCGCTCTCATCCTCCTTTCAACTGATTTTTCATGAATGAAGCTAAGAATTCTACAGCATGAAAGCATCAATGTACTCCTTCAATAATACATGTCCAGGATCCATTATTTACCTTATCTTTTTTTTTTTTTTTTTTTTTTTTTACCTCTTCACAAGAAGACACCACTTTGTCTCCTCTGGCATCTCTTCTTATCTTCTTCCCCTCTTTCTTTGTAATTGACCATCTCTGCAAGGTCACTCAATCCACGTAAACAAATCTGTGTTTCCTGTGCAGCTCCTCGACCTGCCTTCTCACTCTGTGTGTGTGTGTGTGTGTGTGTGTGTGTGTGTGTGTGTGTGTGTGTGTGTGTGTGTGTGTGTGTGTGTGTGTGTGTGTGTGTGTGTGTGTACAGTATCTGTGTGTGTGTACAGTATCTGTGTGAGTGTGCGCTGAGTGCATCATGGCGTGTGATGCGCTAAAACACAGGTAGATGGAGCGGTAGCCTCTCGGTGACCTAAAGAGGCTGCTGACAGCGGTGACAGTA
>NC_137642.1:5886281-5946281 GCF_963383615.2 Lipophrys pholis | reverse complement strand
TGTAGCTGTAAATTACAGGGAAGGAGCACACTGGGAATATCATATTATTTTTTCAATTTAAATGCAAATAATATGATAGATGATTCCAAACAGTGTCATCAAAACACAACAAGAATGGGATAACTCGTGCACAGCTACCTGAGGCAAGGTAAGGCAACAAAGCTGAGGAAGTATTGAAAGGGGACAGGGGAGCACTTGGCATTTTGGGCATGCACATAATAACACACTCTTCTTTAGTTAGTGTTAGCTGGAAAAGGTTGTGTGCTACTATGTTTGACAGAGCTCCGACCCTGGCTGCGATGTTGACATTAGTGGGCCAGGACACTTCACCTCTGCTTTGGGAAGAGGCAGACGGTGAGCCGGCCCTCCAGGACAGCACGGCGGCGTGCAGTGTGGAGGTTTTCGTGTATAATCAGAGTGTTTGTTGAGGTGAAACGCCAAAGATAGCTACAGTGCTTTATAAGACATGTATAGCTCTCTAATAAGATCTGATTCAGTGTTAGTGTGCCTACAGCTTTCTTATTACTCTTCTTTACAAAGCGGGCCAAGATATTTGATGAGTTTCAACCTTTCGATCGCAAATCCACATATCAATCGCAGATTTACACTCAGCAGCCTTTGTGCTTCCTTTTCAGAGTGATGATTTCTACATTGTGCAAGCCTGTTGTTGACTTGGAGGGCCAGAAATCAAATCCTATCAAGCTTCATATTTCACAAATTGTGCCAGTTCTGGAGCGCTGAGCAAATGGAAAGAGGGCAGCGAGACGCAAACAAACAAGCACATGGATGAATAACACAACGCAGATGTGAACAGCACGCCTGTCATTGTCAGAGGGGATACAGGTTTCCTCAACCGTGACATACAATCGGTATGCAGGACAGGGAAAGATCAACAAAATGATACAGAGCAAACTAATAGGCAAAACCCCTCGAATCTACTTCACCACTAACATGCCATCGGTTCTGTCTGTGTATGTGTGTCATTCACGTGTGTTTGTGTGAGCCTGTACGTGTGAAGTCCAGAGCTGCATGCGTCTCCTGTGTGGTGTGGCATGTCAGACATGTCTCATCATATTAAGACACAATGAGGAAGGAAGCTGCTGACCATCACTGCCGTGACTCAACTCAACAGTGGATGCTACAAACCCACCACAATTTAACCGCCCATAAGGCCTCAAATTCCCTTCTGTTCAAAGTTATTCAAACAAGTATTCACTTGAGAAGGTCTTGCATTACTTTTGTCTCTATCAGTTATCTAAGCTCTCATCACTGTGTGACTTCACAGGTGAAGCAACGTTAGTCAGTTGATAATTGTTTCTTAAAGACTGACAACAAGGAGAAGTGTGGTAGAAACTACCAACATGCCCACAGCTACTGCAGATTTATACTTGTACATGTAAGATACACTAATATAATGCTGTGGCTTGTGATGCCAGTTTATTTTAGTGAGCCACGAGTTTAGTGATCGAACAACAGAACTGCTCTTCAATGAAGACGAGTAAAGCTTCACCTGTTGCTTTCAATGACTAATTATAACAGCGTCACTCATTTATCACTCATTTTGTTACATTATTAACGTATTGCTGCCTGTAACAGTAATGTTTGATTTTGTGTAATGATGAAATACCAGTGGAACAATTTATCACATAGAGGATATATTTTGCTGTTGAAAACAAAACTTGGCTGGAGTAAAACTATATTTGAATGACTGATAAGGGCTGTAGAGGCATGTTTGCTGAAATGATGATTAGGATGTAAAATCTCTGTAGCCGCTTTTCGGTTCAGTTCAGTTTAAGTCACTTTCATAAACATGTGAATTAAATCCTATTAATTTCTGACCATTAAAAAAAAAAATCTCTTTGTACCAGTTTTATTTCTGCCTGCTCCACCCCCCCCCCCCCCCACCCCTTTTTTTTTTCCTTTCAGCCACACTTAGATTTTCTCCTGACCTTTGACATCCATCCATCCGCTCATCCATACATCCACCAGCCCTTTGGTATCTTGTCCATCTCTGTATCTGTCTCCCGTCTAGCCTCCAGTCACAATACTGGCCAGCTTCCATCTTAACCTCAACCTTTCCACTTGTCTTTCCTTGGGCCTGTTGGCTGCAGGTGGATGGAGCAGGTCTGTCACAGGGTGGCAAATCTGTCATCCGCTGTGCATGTGCATGTACTTAAATGTGTGTTTGTGTCTTGGTGTTTGTCTGTGGGTGGGTGTGTGCACGGCGGGAGGGGTGTGAAGGCAGCTGTCACGCTGTCTCAGGATCATATGCTGGCTGTCAGACATGCTGTAAAGTCACTGACATCCAACCCGGAAAACACAAACACACAGGGGTTATCTGAGAAAACCACACGGAAATCATCTGGGTGCTTCTCACTGGATCCAACTGATGATCACGGCGAACTGGAACCAATCGAAAATTTGACGGGATAAAGAAACAATAGAATCAGACAGAGACATGACCAGTGAACTAGACCTGGGATCAGTCAGTAGAAAACTACATAGGATGCAACTTATATCCATAAAGGCGGTGGGAACTGTGAGCAAACGCAGCGTACACCGTGGACTCAAACCCACAGCTTGACACACTCAGTTTTGTGCGGCGTTGTTTGTGTTACTCAGGCAGAGGTAAAAAAAAGCAACAAGACAAAACCTGACTGGGATGGCTGCAACATGACATAATGGGCAAAAAGAGAGAACGTGACAGATGATACAGGATGAACTGCCTCCAGATAACACTGAAAGCTATGCTCATGTCCACAGAGGGAGCGAGATGCTGCAACTGGAGACAATCAAGGCCAGGAAGCTGCAGACAAAATCAAGGCAGAGACAAAAACATGAAGGATGAATCCAGACAAAAACTTGACATGTCATGCATGTCATGGATCCATCCATCAATGTAAAAATGTGAAAAGAGCTTTCAAGACAGGGAGAACACGCCAACTCCACATAGAAAGGCCCAGGATCACAATGGTGTGAGGTTAGCACTTCTCCACTGCGCCAAAGCACAGACACCTCAATTTTCTGCTCAATATAATACAATGCAGCCTATCTGACACATATTTTGACTTTGAATTCATTCTGCTAAACATTTGTTCTCAAATAAGATCAATAATAGATTAATTCATATAGCACTGGTAAAAATATGAGCTTTGACAGAATAAGAAAACCAAACAACAACCAAGATGACAGGATTTCAAAAGCTACCAAATGTAATGAAATGAAAACTATATCTTCCTTTAGAATTGTAATACTGACATCAAATTAAGAAAAGAACTGAAAGAAGGGAGAAGAATATGGTACATTTGAAGGCTTTGTAAATGATTTCTTTTAGTATTAACTCACAAAGAGCCCTTTCGATGAGAGACTTTTCAGCCATGATAAAGTTCTCAAAAGTATTTCAAATGTAAGTGATGTGCTGAGGCGTCCTTGAGCAGGACACCGTACCGCAGCCATCTCGGGATGTTAACCCCTGCTCTATAACATCTGTCGACAGAGGTCAAGTGAGGAGATGAATTCCGTTAAACTTTTGTAATGCATTGTATTAATTTTATTTAGTATTCATGCCTATCTTACAAAACTGAGTCCTGAAACATTGTTCATAAAGAGGATGACCTCGGCCAGCGATCAATGCACAAGATCTCTGCAGTTCCTTTTCAGTTCTCCTCCTGTGAGCTTTGTGGCTTTAATTTGTCATGATGTAGTTCTTTTTGTGCGTTTCAATGAGTATGCATATGCAGTGTGTGTGTGTGTGTGTGTGTGTGTGTGTGTGTGTGTGTGTGTGTGTGTGTGTTGTGGGATTTCTCAGGAGAAGGTAAATGTCTCATCTCTCCGGTCCCCAGCCTGTCCAGGTAAATAACACATTCACACATCACTGGACACACCATCGACCTCCCCTCAACACACACATCATCCCCTTATCTTGTTCTCCATTGATCCTCACACACACACACACACACGCACACACACACACACACACACACACACACACACACACACACACACACACACACACACACACACACACACACACACACACTTTTCTCTTTTTCTCTCCTCTTCTCTTCTCGTCTCGTGGAAAAGCTACCCGGCACAATGCGTGTGTGTTTCTTTCTGATGTCCAGTGAGACACGGCGGGCGGGCAGGTCTCCATCGGCCACAGTGCAGCTGTCATTTCAGGTTAGTGCAGGCGAGAAGTGGCTGAGGAGGAGGTGGAGAGGGATGAATAAGTGAAGAGGCTGCAGACTGGACTCATGTTAAATGTAGAAAGGCTAACAGGCCAGACTGCTTTTGAGCTGTGTGTGTGTGTGTGTGTGTGTGTGTGTGTGTGTGTGTGTGTGTGTGTGTGTGTGTGTGTGTGTGTGTGTGTGGGTGAGCGAGAAAGAGATGAGTATGACTCCACTGCAGTGGACCTGCTGCCCATCCCACTGAGCTTCCAATTAGCACACACCACTAGAGCAGGACACATTCACAGAGACACACGTACAAAAACACAAACACACACAGAGGACCCCAGAGAGGCCTCAAACCTGCCTGTCAGCATGTGTTGTTTCACACTGCACTAGGCTGACGCCACAAAACACACAGACACAAACTCATCGAAATGCAAAGGTTGTGATTAAAATATATATAAAAGAATATTACGTTCATGTGCACTTTCAGACAGAGTTGACCATTGATCATCTGAGCAACAAAAAAGGGATGTTCTCTAGAAACATTAAGTTGTAGTTTTATTTTTACGATCAAAAGCTCCCAAATATAATCTCAAATCTTTATAGCATGCAAACACACTTGTATACATGCTTTTTGACATTCATTTCCTGCTTTTCTTTACATTCGCCCTACTTTAACCTTTCCTTTAACCCCAACTCTAGTGTAAATCTTCACCTATGGATGTGGAGATTTTTCCTCTGGAGAGTTGCTTTTGGTTGCACTTAGCAATTGGCAAATATTGTACGTACAAGTACGAAAGTGGAAACGTAAATACAATTTATGAAGGATGGATATCACACACACACACACACACACACACACACACACACACACACACACACACACACACACACACATGCTTTAGCAGTGCATGGCATCATCACCCGAAGCCCTCCTCTACTTTGTTCTTGTTCATATTTCAATGCCACCATCAATAATGAACATGTCGCCGGTCTGTGGAAGGGCAAGCTGGGATTGTGTAGAATTACCGCACAAAGACACGCACACAATATGTGGGTCAGCCCAGTTGATTTTGAATATTTAATTATCAATCTCTGCTTTTGCGGGTTGGTCTGTGAGCCCATTAGTGTGCTTCTTCTGGAGCAGACTCTCAACTGCAGAACCTGATTTCTGAATAACCATCCAGCACTAGATTAAAAAGATAGACCTCAGCTTTACATGTATATCCACATTTGTCCCAGATGGTTGTGCAATGACTTTTGTGTGAGGGTTGTAACAGGGTTGACTCAAAGATTAAAGTGAAGCCTCCTGCCCTGATCCGTCTCCACCGAGAGGATCTCTGTCTGATCTGTTTGTCCTTACCTTTTCTCTCCTTCTTTCTCCTCACCCCAATCAGAATAGCAGAAACCCGCCACACTCCACCTGAACCCCATCAACAGTATAACTCTCACCTCCTCAAATCCTTCATTTCAAAAGCATATTTTTAGAAAGCCTCAACAGATATGCCTTGGTGTTTTCCCCTGGGTGAAATCGACGTGACACCATTATCCCTGGGCTGAGGAGAAAAGCGGACTGAGGGACAGTTGGGATAGACATTGACGATGGAGATGGAGGACATGCAGTGACAGCGGCGGTGGCCTTCCTTCTGCCTGCTCAGGGAGAAGATCGTCCTTGCTTTGTTAACTGATTTCTTCCAGGTGAACTCTTCTCCCAATATCAGTCATAAACAGATCACTGAGAAACTACAGAGAGGGAGCGAGAGAGAGAGCGAAGACAGCATGTATACCAAGGGTCACCTTGGCATCCAGCTCGCACAGTGAATCAATCCTTTTATTGCCATCTCAATAACCATTCAGGTTATCCTTGTCACCAAGCACTCTGCAGGGGCAAAGTTTCATTCCAAACACAAATTGTGCTCTTCATCATTTTTCTTATGTGAACTATAAAGTGAACAGAGGCAAGACGAAGGGAATATTTCACTGTGACCAATCCACTCGTCTATTCATCTTCTACACAGCTTTATTTGATTTATGATCCCAGTGTGGACAGGTCACCCGTCTGTCACTGGGAAAACATAGACTGAGATACTCACACATCACATTCACTCCTGCAGGTAATTTAAAGCAACAATTAGACTTACATTCTAGATTTTGGACTATGAATTGATGATGGATGGATGGATGGATGGATGGATGGATGGATGGATGGATGGATGGATGGATGGATGGATGGATGGATGGATGGAGTAAGAGAGCCTTTAATGATCCATGGTGGTGCCACAAGGTGTCTCCCCTTTTATCCTCATCCATCTTTCCCCACCTTTACTTGTTCAACGTAAACTTGGAATGATGTACAAGTTGAGACTTTTTTTTTTTTTTAAATAAATGTATGAGAAAAAAACTCGTATCATCTTGAATTGCATCCATTACCTATTTATCATATTCCAGGGGTCATCAGGTTTGTCTTTGAACTTGGTGGTGCAGAGTTATTCAAAGTGAGAATATCCCAATCCAGGCTTTGGGACCTCTTTTAGTGGAGTTTACATGTCCTCCCCTGTTGTTCGTTCACTGTAGTTACGCTGGTTTAATGGATGTCTCAAAGATGTCTTTTCCCCCCCCCGTCTACGCTTACACATATTATTTTCTGTAGCAGTGCCATTCTCTGCCACTAGATGGAAGTGTGCTACTGCCACAACAGCCATTCATCTCAGCCCCAGTATTGTAGTTGTTCTCAACAGAAATTCTGACCAGCCTCTTTATAACAGGGCCTGTTTTTTTTTGTTGTTTTTTTTTACAGCAATTACACTAAAACAATTACAGATTTTGTTTCTACAAGGGCTTTCTCACCAGGCTTGTTGGAAATTTACTGAACCTACGAGTGGAAAAGGGTTCAGGTTATATTTCACACTTGTAAAATAATTATATACACAGGCAACGGATTTCTGTGGGTTTTCAATCTTTTTTTTTCTCACAGTGGTAAAGTGGCAGTGAGCATGAGATCATTTTCAAATCACAATTATGAACCTTGGTTTGAATTAAGCATTCTGATAGGAGATCAAGTTGAAAGAGATTTGTTCATCCGTCTTCTATACACCACTTCATCAGAGGGCAAACACAAAGGAACAGACAGTCACTCTCATTCATTCATAACTATCTTATAGTCAAAAGCTGGCCTCAAAAGCATGTTTTTGGCACGAGGGTGGAAATTGAGAAAATCCAGAGATGCACAAGAAGAAAGGCTCAAGTCAGACTCAAGATATTCTTAATGTGAGGTGAGACTGCTAACTTCAATTTTTCCCACAAAGCCAAGATAAACCTCACAATTCTGAATATAGGCCATGCAATAAAAACAATATAATATAGACATGGGGTGAAAAATTTAGAAGCGTAAAAGTTCAATACTGCTCACTACCATTCAACATTTACCAAAATAAAAATGTTCTCCTGGAACATATGGCAGCAGCACATGCCCCTTGACACCAATACAGAGGCCAAACTTAAAGAAGTGGGTGTGTCTCGGCATATGTCTGCCACTGGACGTTACACTGGCATGTGATCCAAACAGTTTGTCTGTAGCATTCTGTGTGTGTGTGATTGTGTGTGTGTGAGAGAGAGAGAGAGAGAGAGAGAGAGAGAGAGAGAGAGAGAGAGAGAGAGAGAGAGAGAGAGAGAGAGAGAGAGAGAGAGATTCATAGAATAGCATATGATTGGAAAATACATTTGTCAGCAAGTGTTGAGCATACATGTGAATGACATATGTCTACGCATTAGCCTACTGTTTGTTTGTGTGTGAATTTATAGATTGAGTGCAGCCGCGTGTGTGTGTGTGTGTGTGTGTGTGTGTGTGTGTGTGTGTGTGTGTGTGTGTGTGTGTGTGTGTGTGTGTGTGTGTGTGTGTGTGTGTGTGTGTGTGTGTGTGTGTGTGTGTGTGTGTGTTTTAGTAATCCGCACTGGCCAGCTGCACTCATTCGTATTCAGCCCCGAGGCACTTCCAGGCCGTCTCGCTGATTAGGGATCAGAGGCAAGGAGAGAAGGAGTGAGTGAAATGGTAGAGAGTGAAGAAGAGAGGGAGAGTGAGAGACAAAGGGGGGGCGGGGGGTGGGTTGGAGAAAGCAGAAGAGAGAGGTCCTCTCCCAGTTAGTAAACAGTTGGTTAATGTCTCTAATCCCATTAAGCAGGGGGAGCAGCTTGGCCCCTGACATAACATGCATTAATATGTACAGTAAGTGTGATTGCAGAGTACATTTTCTTTTTGCTCCTTCTTCTCACTCACACACACATACACATCCAAGGGCATAAACTATACAGCCTAGCCAGGAATGGGAATTAATTTGCGTTCATAAACGTCTGTTAAAGCTTTAGTGTAACATTGTGAGCTGTTGAAGAGGACTGTGGAAAGGAGGCTCAATGAAAATGACATGTAAATCAAATGAGCGTTGTATATTTTCAGGCACAATTTGCTAACAATTATTGTTTTGACCCGGCTCCTCAGTTGACAAAAGAAACCTGCTCCCTCTGAGGAGCAGGAAATCAGCTTTTCAAGTGCTCTTGTGTTTGAAGGGTGGAGAGCAAGGCAAGGCGTGATTGCTGCTCTCCGCAGAGAGGATCACACGTAGGGTGATTTCACACGAGGAGAGAAAACGCGGCAAAGGCCAAGGCTAGTTGTTTGCTTTCCCGTCGCATGTCACATACAAAAAAGGGAACACTTAACTCAGTGTTTACTTAACTAACTTATGCTGGTCTTTACTAGGAAATAATGAGAAAGAAAGACGGTCTGGTTGTAACAATTAAAACACTTAATCAGTGTTCAAACTGCGAGCATGACAGTCTGTGACCTCCTCAATGGTACAGCTTGCTGTGTTTCACCCCATTCATGTAATAATATTTGCATAATTCAAGTGCCTGGAGTAGGAACTATTAATGCAACAGTAAATTAATCCATCATACTGAGCATATGAATATGCATGGCAATACAATAGTATCAGAATAAAATTAAAAGCAGACGGGTGAGCTTATCATCCACAATACTAATGTGGCCCCATTTATATGGACAATTGGAAATGAAGAGTAGCTTCTGTGAGCAGATTAGTGAGCTGAAGATGTGTATTTCGGTTTCAGTGGAAGAAAAGAAGCAGAAAACTGAAGTGGTCCACAAGTGAAGCATATTTTAAAAATTGCACAAGGATTATTCTGTCTGTAGTAAAAGATACTTGAAGACACTTGTTGATGGGGCCATGGATGTCATAGATACATTTCTACAATATTTCTAAATAGCGTCATTAAAAATGTTGTCATTCTCTCACTTTGATTAATTATGCAGTCTGTATTTGTTAATACAGTTAGTCTTGGAATTGGCTATCCACCAACGGTATTTACACAAGTTTATAAATGTTAAATTTGTTTTAATAAAATTTTATATTCCCCCAAAAACAAGATGATGCCGAAATAAACATTTTGAAAGTGATCCTCTAACTCCTTTTTTCCTTCCATCTTTTCCATTGCTTTATCAGCTTTAGTGTCACATGGCGCTGTAGCCAAGCAGACATCGGGAAAGGAGGGAGACATCTCTTTTTTCATGAATCATTTTGAACCTAAAAACAACAATAACGCAAAAGAAAAGAAAATGCGCGCGAAAAGAAATAGGTGAATAATAGTTTTTCATTCCCACATTTTCTTCAGTCTCAAAGTTTTAACAATATGATTGTGGAGACCAAAAAGTTACTGACAGTTTCCTGCGAGGATATCTGATTCAACAATGAAGAGTAAGGTGGTTAAAATTGAATCCAAATGATTAATTAACAGTAGTGAAACGGCTTTAGATAATACATATATTTTGGAAATTAAATGATATTATTTTATGTTTATGGGTCTATCATTCATAGAGTAACTTAAGAAGCATAAACTGAAGCTGCTGGTCTGAACATTCTAGTTGAATCAAATCAAAAAAACAACATTGTTCATCTTATTTTGCACTTTTGCAAGTGTTATTCACACTTGCAAGACAATCTAAGTGAATCTATTGCTCTTCTGGTCTAGTCTTCCACGCATGTTTTTGGATTGTGAGAATTTTTTATTGAAAATTGTGATTGTACAAAGTTTAAACGCACAACCTTAGAGTTGATGGGGTTTTTTTCTATTTACTTACAGTACATCCAGAAAGTATTGACAGCGCTTCACTTATGTCATAGCCATATTCCACAATGAGTTGAATTCAGTTTTTCCCCCCACCAAAATTATACACAAACTTCCTCGAACTTCACAACATGAAAGTAGTTCTTTTTTTTTGTTTGTTTGTTTGCAAATTTATTAAAAATTAAATATGAAAACACATTTAGATAAGTATTCACAGCCTTTGCTTGCAGGCTCAAGTCTTTATGAATATGATGCCACAAGCTTTGCATACCTTTCTGTGGGCGGTTTCACCCATTCCTCTGTGCAGCACCTCTCAAGCCCCATCAGGTTGGATGGGAAGCATCAGAGCACAGTCATTTTTAGATTTCCTGCCAGATTTAAGTCTGATATCTTGGTGGTGTGGTTCAGGTCATTGTCTTGCTCAAAGATGAGCCGTTCTCCCAGTTGGAGGTCAAGAGACTCTGGAGCAGGTTTTCATCCTGTTAAGTCTCTGCACATTGCTGCATTCATCTTACCCTTTATCCTTACGAGTCTGCCGGTTCCTGCTCCTGAAAAACATCTCCTCAGCATGATGCTGCCACCACCATGCTTCACTGTACGGGCCTGGTTCTCTCCAGACATGACTCCTGGCTTTCAGCCCAGATAGTTCAATCTTTGTCTCATTAGACTAGTATCATGTGGAACCTTACATAGATGGTGTGTGTCTCTCCAAATCATGTCCAATTCACTGAAATTTGCACACTTGGACTCCATTCCAGTTGTAGACAAAATCTAGATGATCAGTAGAAACAGGATCCTCCTGAGCTCAATTTTGAGCTTCATGGCAAAGGCTATGATTTCCTGTTGTTGTTATTATGCCATTACGGGGTGAATAAGGGTTACTGTCTGTAGGATTTTGAGGGGGAATTATTGGTTTTGAATCGATTTTGGAATGAGACGGAATTGTAACATGTAGAAAAAGCGAAACTTTGTGAAAACTTTCCAGGTGCATGTAAGCATCAAATATTGCAGACTACATTCTGGAACTAATGCAAGTTGGTGGTAATGTTTTCTCAATGTGCACATTAGCCTGTTATGGTGTAAATAATGAATCATATATTGCTTATTGCAAGTACAGCGGATAATGTGTGATGCATCTTGGAACACAGACAGTGTGTATCAGGATGCACATACAATCCAGTGGTATCCAATTTGGCTGTTTCAATAAATGAAAACAGCTAATTTAACTCTTTCTCTAGTTTTAGTTCAAAGGAGTGTGGTCCTAGAGGCTGAATTAACTATGAAATCAACACATTTGAAA
This sequence comes from Lipophrys pholis, assembly GCF_963383615.2. Taxonomy (NCBI): domain Eukaryota; kingdom Metazoa; phylum Chordata; class Actinopteri; order Blenniiformes; family Blenniidae; genus Lipophrys; species Lipophrys pholis. The sequence goes on along the minus strand of NC_137642.1, from coordinate 5,934,677 downwards.
TCAGCTGAATCGCACATAATGAAAGATCCTGCACATCCACTCTGACTGTCTCGCGTTCATGCTGATGCTGTTTTCTCAGCAGTAATTAGTTCACTTTCAGCTTTCAGAGGGCTTGGCTGCCAGTTGCTATTACATTCTTGGTCTCTGTTGTTTCAACTGATAAACTGTAAAACAGTGTGGCTACATGGAGACAAAATAAAAAGAGCAATAAGTTAAAAAAAATTAATAAATGAAAATAAAAAGAAGCCCTAAATGGGTTAGTGTTGGGATTCGGGGTTAGTCTGGGTCGTCCCACCGGCTGGACTGAACCCTCGGGAATGTCGGTTGTTGCATGCAGGTTACATATTTGACATCCTTGATGTAAATACTGCGTGATATCCATTTTCTTAATCTACTGAACGCAAAGACCAGACATCCCTGTCCCCTGCAGCATGAAGCTTGAAGACTTAACCTGCTTCATTTTCAGCTTCACCTGCATGCAGAGGTTTTTCTTTGTGAGTGAAAAAGCAGCAAAATGTCATGAAAGAGGTTGTTAATATGTCAAACACAAAGTGGTCTCTATTGTCTAGGAAGTGGACGCTGAGATTTAAATGCCATGCTTTCTGCACAAAGTGTCATTTTTACATGTGTAGTTTTCTGCTGGAATTTGTGCAGCTTCTTCCTTGAAACTACCAGGATGGTGAGCTTCAGTAAAGATCGTCATGCAGGACAAATTACAGAGAGATGGTGCCTTGTTTTTTTTTCAAACATCTTCCTGAGTGATTTTTAATCATGAAATATTTGCTGTTTTATGGAGAAAGACACTTACATATACCTCACAAAAAGAAAAAAGGAATTCTGATTCTGATTCAAAAGGGTCATTAAGATTAAAAAACAAACACCTTATTCAGCTTAGTGTGTCATGTTCTTGACCTATGTGGTCTTTCACTGCATTGTTACCCTTCACTTCCTTTAGAAGTCCAAAGTCATTCATGTTGGGTTAATTAGTCACTTTCACCGAATGAAACTAAGCCCATACACTGTGCTGACAGAATCTGGTCTTTAAGTGGAAAGAAATCCTTGTTTCCTTTTGCAAAGGTAAGTAAATACTTCTTTTGTTCCATAAAGTGACTACAAGCATGTTGAAATGGCTTGTATGTTGTTCTGGCTGAGTTTCTCCTGTTTAATCGGACATGTAGCATCACTTTATGTTTAAAAGAGAAGTGTCTTGTTTCATTGTTTTTGTAGTAGACCAGAAAACATTGATTATTTTAAAAGCAAATTTCTTGTTAAAAAAAAAAACATGCATAATACAAAAGTTTTAGGAGAAGCTTTTGGACATTTCACTGTACACTGGATTTACATTGACACTAACTGATATTTGTAGTGTGAAGATTCTACTTTCTTTATCTGTCCTGCACTAATGATTTGTTAAATGGAGACATCACTGTGGAGAAGGTGCTGAAAATCATTGAAAAGACTAAACCACATAAAGCTGTGGGTGTGGATGGATTATCTAATGAGATTCTTAAAAGTCCCAAGTTGTTGAATCCTCTGCGCAGGTTGTTTAAACACAAATTTCGGAGTAGTATTACTCCATCAGGATGGAATGAATCTATTATCAAGCCTGTCCAGACGTCCTCACAGGCTGACCCTAGAGTCCCTCTCAATTATAGAGGCATAAGTTTGTTAAGTACAGTTTATAAGGTGTTCCTTGCTATCCTGAATAACCGGCTCTGTGAATTTATAGAAATTAATCAAATATCTGTGGATGAGCAGAATGGATTCAGGTAAAACAGAGCATGCATTGATCACATCTATGTACTATCCTCTGTAGTTAGAGCACGACTGCAGGAGGGCAAAAGTACCTTTGTATGTTTTGTCGATTTCAAAAAAGCTTTTGATTGGATACAAAGAGACCTTTTAGAATATAAGCTACTTAATGATGGCATTGATGGTGATTTTTATAAATCCATTAAAGCCCTATCAAAGGATCCAATCGCCTGTGTGCAGGTGAATGACTTGAGAACGGGTTGGTTTCCTACTCCATTTGGTGTGAAACAAGGAGATGTTCTTTCTCCTACTTTATTTATTATTTACATTAATGATTTGGCCCAAGACATCAAGAGAGCTAACCTGGGAATATACATTGAAGATTTTAATCTCAGTATTTTGTTGTATGTTGACATTATTGTTTAGGTTGCAGACAATGAAATTAATTTGCAAATTCTTTTAGATATAATTAATGATTGGTGTACTAAATGGAGACTTGATATCAATTGTGAATATTAATTGTAAAATTGTTGACTTTAGAAGGCCTTCTGCTTGTCAATATTAGTGAATATGAATTTTATTTTGGTCAATCATTTTTGATGTATTCTGTAACCTGTCAGTATCTTGAAGGCTGCAGAGAGCAACTCTGTCCAAAGCAGAGCTATGAGGTATTTCCTCGGGGTTCATAAGTTCACCCCTAAGGCAGCCATAGAGGGAGACATGGGCTGGGAACCCTGTGTGGTGAAGCAGTGGGCTGAAATATTAAGACTTTGGAACCGCCTTGTGCACTTATCTGAGGATGGACTCACCAGGACAGTCTTGAACTGGGATAAAGCCCATAAATACCCTTGATCTGATGAGGTCCTTCAAATATTTGCAAAAATGAATTTACAATCATTGTTTTTCTTATAATTTAAGGTGTAAAATAACAAACCACAGGCAGACATTATTTGATAATTAAAGAGCAGTGAAAGTTGGAACTGTTAAAAAATAAATAAATAAATTGAGAAGTTACGTTCGGTTTTCAGATTGTTTTCCCACAAAGCGTTATGTTAGTTGAATTTTAAAAAGAGGACAGAGGTCTCTGTGTGCTCAGCGCAGAGCAGGAGTGCTGCCCCTAGAGGTGGAGGTGGGTTATTGCAAAGGGGCCCCATTTACACGACAACGAGTACGAGTGTATCAGCAAAACTTTCTTCACTTTTGGGGGGTGGTTCGTTTACACGACACCAGTGTGCGGATCCACTGAATCCGCAAAGTTTTTATGCCGGCTCCCAAGATGGAAAGAGTCTTTAACGGTCGCTATTCCCTCCTGCAGAAACTGCCTGCTACGAGCGCTCTTACTGCGCATGCGCACACCTCTCCTCCTCCCTCCCCTTCCTTCTACTCATCCAGTTGTAAACAAACATGGCGGACCGTAGTGGGTCCGGATTCTAGTTTTATCGTCCAGATCAGTAGTTTAATAATTGAGACTCACCCTTGAGAGCATCCGATGCGTCATCAGTCCATAAGGATGTTGGGTGCTCTCCATTTTCGTCACGTTTATAGCCTATTGTTCTCTCCACATGTCTGTGTGGTTTCATTACAAAATCAAGCAACAGCGCCCTCCGGTGGCTGGGCATAGTAACTACATCGTTGTCTCTGTGTCCGCTGCTGCAGTGTAAACACACTCTTTTTTTAAACGGATTAGGTGTTGTCACTTGAAACGTTGTCGTGTTAACTGGGCCTGAGAACAGGCTATATAATGTTTGTGACTTATGTTTGGTGGAGGATGAATTTCATTTCATGTTCTGATGTCCACTGTATAATGACCTAAGAATATATTTGTTTGAAAAATTTTACGTAATAATCCTGATCTCTTTTGGTTGGCAGAAGGTGATATGCTGAGTTAGTTATTCAGAAAGGAAATTTTTTGCTTGGCAAGATATGTGGAAAAAGCACTGACGATGAGACTGAAAGCTTTGTATCCAGACTCTTGATTCCGATGAAATGTTTATGTTATACTGAACATATACCATGACGGTCATCTTCCCAGTAATGTTTATAGTGTCATATAAACCCATGTGGGTGGGGCACATGTGTGCATGACACTTAAATAAACATATTCATTCATTCATTCATTCATTCATACACTGGAAGGTATCATTAGAATTGGCTTTATGTTGAGATTGGAGTTTGTTTTCGGGAGTCAGTGTTTGGTTTTTGTGAAAATATAGACATTTTCAGCACATGTATTCTGTGCCACAACAGAGAAAAACGTCTAAGTTTGAATTTAAAGGTTCTTATCACACTATATTTCCAGTCAGGCCCATTCAAGATGAGCTGTATCCGGCCTCTGATATGAAATATGTTTGACACATTAAGATACACCCTGGGAGTCACACAAAATTTTATTTCTGAGGTGACGTATGAATGCCTGTATTATTGTATTGTTCTTCAATCAATCATGCACATTGGGACAATCAAACGTTGATCTAATAGGGGGACAGTAGGAACAAATAAATCTTTATTTTGGTTCCTGGTGTCTTTCAGGTCACCACTCACCAACAGTGAACGGAGTCAACGGATTTTTTTCAGATAATATCGATCAGCTGAGCGGTCTGATGGACCTTTTAATATAACCAATCACGTCTCAGCCTTGGCTCAGCTGCAGTCCAATCAGAGAAGAGAATGATCGGCTTGACCCGCCCACAGACTGGATATTGAAAAGAACGTCATCTGCCTCATACATTTAGCATTAGCCCCAAGAAAATTAGCTACCCTACCCGCTCAAATCAAAGATCTAACCCGCCGAGTCGAGCGTTTCTTTCCTTTATAGCCGACAGCTTGAATGAGAGTTATTTATTTGGCGCCGGCCGTGTTCACAGTGCCAAACATGTACATAAAAGCGTTGTTGCGGTGCAGAGACATGCTGAAAGGAGAACTGGTCGTGTGAAATGCTGGCTAGCCGAAGGAGCGAACGAGGCTAACACCAACGAGGGCTAAGTCTATCACAACAAGCCGGGCCACTTTAACAGACCTGCCGTGAGCACAACAAGGAGGAGGACGGACTCCTTCAATACAAAGTAAGTAATCACACGCCTGTGCTCTGGCTTGCCGGCCGCGTTCGTGTATTCTCAAAACAAAAACACTTGTGAACTTGGCTAGCTGGTTGGCTAGCAGTACCAGTGGCCTCGGCGTTACTTAATGAAGGCTGAACTGGAAACCTGTTTACTGGGTGAACGTGAGCTCGGTGTTGTTGTTGGTCTCTCCCGATGCAGCGTTCGTTATTACCACTCGCTTGGCTCACACTTGGTTGACTGGTTTGACGTTAGTTGCTGGTGGTTGTTTTCTTGGCAACCGGCGTTTACAAACATGTTATCAGCAACAGCCACCCGGATACTAATTGAAGGAGGGGATGGTCTGAACCGGCAAGTCAGCTCTTATTGAAGCACAATTCGGTTGGTAATTTGCGTTCTCTGGATATTTTCACACTCTTCCTATGGCTCCTGGGAGTGTTAGTGCGTTCATTAGAAAATAGGTATAGTTTTGTCCTGGATTATAGTGTTGCAGTCAAGCCCATCTCACCCGAGACCAACTGTGTGCCCTTTACATCGATAATAACATTGTTACACACACACACACCAATGGAGGCTGCATTCAAGGCGGTGTCAATCCTCTGTGGAATCTCCTGCAAATTTTCTAGAGGAAGACCAACCGAGCCATGCCGGCCCATTAGTCAAGACTGAGACTGTGAGGGACAGAGATCGAATAAAGACCAGCACATCCGAAGACAAGACCTAGAATTTAAAGAACTGAGTCAAGATCAAGACCAAGACCTGAGCATCCCAAGACCAAGACTTTACGGTACCAAGACCAACTGAAGATCAAGACAAGACCAAGGATTTAAGGGGCTGAGACTGAGTCAAGACAAAGACCAGTGCATCCCAAGACCAAGACTTTAAGGGTCCAAAACCGATTCAAAACTAAGACCAGAGCATCTCAAGATGAAGACCTTAAAGGACCAAGAATAAGTCAAGACCTTGAAAATGTGATCGCAAGACCAGGACCACTCTCGAGTTCTACAACACTACTAGATTATGATATAACCTAACTATAACCCTTAAAATGTATGGCTATTGCTAAGTTGTTTACTTGTATTATGTATATTTATCATCAGTATTACATTTAACCATAAAGATGCTACCCATGCACCAATTGTGTAATTACAAACCACTTTTTATAATTTGCATACGTTTGACAACCCAAATCACATATAATTACAAGTTGGGGTTCGTGTAAGCCATGAATCTTCATTTGTATGTATGAGACACTAATATTAATGACAAAATCCCTGGAATAATGAATAAAAGAAGTCTATACAGTTTCCAATACCTGAGAACTTGTTTGGGATAACTACAAATTGGGTATGAATAACTAGTGCTGAAAAACAACTACTACTATATTTATAAACTATGAAATTATGTGGCGTCAAAAGTTCTGGAACAATTTGAAAAATCTGGTTTGACAATGTGTGGGAATGCTGATGAAGTCCAGTACAGGAATCAACTTGTTTTACTGGTGTGTTGTGGATAGCCTTATTGCATTGTTAGTGTGTGTTTGGCTGTGCATGTGTGTGACAGTGTGTTCCAGAAATGGCAGCTTCATCAGTGGCATGTTTGTGTTGGCAGCTTGATGTGAAATCCTGCACTGGCCATGCCGTTTTAGTCCATGACTGATGTGAGTCTGTTAGTTTGTTCAAAGGTATTATTTGCCCCGTGTATTAACTGAATCACACAGTGCTGGCTCAAAAGCTGGGAATAACTGAAAATACATTTGTGCCAAGAGGGTGTGCCTGAACAAAGCAAAGCAAGAGAGATAATCTTTGTTTTTTTGTTTTCTTTTGTTCTCTTTTATTGTAAATACCATCTAATATATGATTCTCACATTTCTCATAGGATGTGTCAACTACTGTTGACTCTTAGCTTTCAGTTTGTATTTCTTCATTGCAAACTCAGCTTTTGAGTTGTTGGAGTCAAATTGAAGGCAGGCAGCTTTCTTCTAGAAGGAGCAGGCATATACACGTACAGTCAAGCTCCTCACGGTCCAATACAAGATGGCACTTTTACTTTCCTACACTTTGGTTGCAGTCTGCTAGACTCCAGTCTGGTCAAGAAACGGCTCCATCATCCCAGAGGCAACTGCTTTGCAAACATCCACGTTGCTGTGTTGCTTTGTTGCTTTGTGGTGTTTTGAGTGTAAAATCGGTCCAAACAGCGACATGTTGTCATGAAAAGTTGGATAGCACAGTGCTACTTCCCTCGCCTGCTCGCTGGCTGCAAACTGTGGACTGGATTTCCTGAAGGGATTCGGGTCTTAATGAAACGTGGAGTAATGAGTTAGGAAATCCATCCAGAGCAGCAGCAGGGAAACACTTGTGGAGTCTTTTCAGCAACAGTGAAGCACAGACGAGGCTTCATGGATCAGAAATCTCCGCAGGTTGGATCGGAAATTTCCGATCCGTGAATTACATTGATATCGGAACCCGATCCTGGATCAGAGCGGCTCCGTCCCTAAAAACCTCTAGCCCGTTCGGGCAAGGTGGGCAGATGACACGCACAGGATGCGCAAATCGTCACGTGATCAGATCACGTGAGCAGTCAAATCGCAGCCCTTGCGATTAGAAAATCCCATTTTATCATATCGCAATATTATCGCAAATGCAATTAATCGTTCAGCCCTAATCCATGTGTACAAGCAGTACTGACGTTTCTAACCAGCATTTTTATTTTTTCATTGGAACTAAGGCTATGTTTACACTGTAGATCCTTATGCTCAATTCCATTTATTTATTTATTTTTTGCTGGGATCTGATTTTTTTGCTTGATCATTCACATTATATGTTAAACCCGTCCTCTATCAGTCTGCTGTGTGAATGTGATCAGATCCGATGTTTTCGAACCCATGCGCAGAAGACTCCGTCGACAGAAGTAAATATGGATGGCATGCCGGTCAGCACCAGGGTTGCCAGATGTGAGTCACTGTTTCCAGCCCAAACAACGTAAAACCCACACACTTCAATAAAAACCAGCTTAAATCTCAGCCTGTGTAGGAATTATATTAAAACCATAGAACCATTACATGTGTGATAAAGAGCACACCATAAATACATGAAATAAACCAGAGTTAAAAGGTAAGACAGTTTGGCTCCCCAATTGGGGGATACCCACCAACCTGGTAACACAGGTCTGTGTGTCGATCCATTTTCAAGTGGATAAATATAAGCCAACAAAATGAGGAGGGAAAGAAGAAAGTGAATGGGGGGGGGGGGGAGTACATCTTTTAACATTTTGGGGGAGCTGCTTCCTCCAGTGCTTATTTGTGACGTCAGTCACACGTCAATGACGAAGCAGTCGCATGAAGAAAAATATTAGAATTGGACTAAATATGATCGAGGCCTGGGTCTGGTGTGAAAAACAATCTTGAGTTTTAGCTTATGCACGGCTACAAAACAGGTTGGATATGGGTCACTTGCGAGCAAAAAATCTGAATTGGGTCGCATTTCCCTGCTGTGAGGAAGTTGAAGTTAATTCAATAAGATTTAATTTGAGGTGTTCAGTTAGCACTTTCTGAGCCCACAATAATCAAAAGTGCTCCAGACTGACCAATGGTTTGAATGTGTGTCTACCTTTCTGTGTTTGTCTTCGCTCATAGTCAGCCGGGATCGATTCCAGCACCCTCTGACACTGACGCTGAGAAAGGAGCATAGAAAATGGATTGATTGAAACACATTTCTTTCTTTTCTGCACTAAACTTTTCCAGGTATCGAGTTAAGATATTAACCTCAGAATTACATTCAGGATACATTTAAGACTCAAACACAACAAACAAAATATATACTGGTGTCAGTCAGTTGAACATCACAAGGACGTTAATCTCTGTGTGGACATTTGTTGACCTGTTGATCAGTCACGCTGGGGGGAAAGAAAATCAACATTTAAACATCTGTCCTGTGATTATTCATGGTTCTGATGTCCAGGTTGTGCTTACATGAACAACTGCCTTTCAGTTTGCTGGTATTTATCTCATCGCAATGAATTTGTGGGAGGGTACTGCATGCTTCAAATCTACCAAGTAATTCAACTGAAGTATCCAATTCAAGTTAACATGCAACAAACATGGAAAACCTTGTGTGCTGCTTTGTGTTGGTCTTTTGGTAACAAATGAGAATAAAATGCTTGTCACTAGCTGCAGCTCTTTTATCTGTAGCACTCGGACAACAGGTTAGACAGTGATGGGATCCCGCTCGAATTATTCTCATGTCATCATGTTGACTCGTGGTATTCTGACACTGCTGTGCACTTATTGCTAATTTGGTGCATGGCTTCAAACAGTTCATTGTTCAGTTCTGCCACCCGTCATTTTCCCTTCCAAACGCAATGTTGATGCAAACTTTTGAAATATACTCGCACTATCATAATACTGTAAATGTGTTGTCATCAAGGAAGACTCAGTTGGAACTGTGGTTATTAAGTTAGTGGTAGCTCACAGCGGTGTGCGAGCTGTGGCGGGTGTTGTTCAAGCTAATCCGGCCCCGTGTGGATCCCATCAGAGGCTGACTGTCAAATTGGGTTAGCTTGTTAAAGCTCCCCCAGCTCGTCTGAAGGTTGAGAATGGTCGTTGTTCCAGTTGTGAGTCTTAAGCAATTTTCATCTTTAACTCTTGAAAAAGAAGTATACACGCACACATGGCTGCGCAGTACTCTTGTCACATGCTGCAACCACTAGCATCTATGACTTATGTTGCTATGGAAACCACTCAGGTGCCACTCCAAGCTGTGTAACCCTGGAGACATCAGACTCCGGGTGACGTCACTTCACATCTCCTTGTGCATACCTGTGTAGTTTGAACTTATATACAATATGATGTGTTATGTCGTGTCATTTCGCTTTTATTTCAGAACGGTGGAACATGACACATTGCGTGGCTGGGTGTTTCTCAGCCTTTAAATAACAATCACGTAACTCGGTACAATGTTGATGCAGTTGCCAGATAGGCAGGTGAAAGGTCATTTGACCCGTTTTGGGAAACGCCTTGATATTTGCTCAACAATAAGTTAAATATGGTCTGTGAATGCATCGGTTGTCAAGGTAATAATTGAAGTGGGTTAGCCTGGTGATGCTTCTCAGTCCTTTTGTGTGTGTGTGTGTGTGTGTGTGTGTGTGTGTGTGTGTGTGTGTGTGTGTGTGTGTGTGTGTGTGTGTGTGTGTGTGTGTGTGTGTGTGTGTGTGTGTGTGTGTGTGTGTGTGTGTGTGTGTGTGTGTGTGTGTGTGTGTGTGTGTGTGTGTGTGTGGCACCTGTTGTATCTCATCTGAATTGTAGGACTGGCTTTCAAACCGCTTTCATACTAATCATGTAACATCTTCTTAAAACAAACAAAAACCTGCATCATGACTTTGCACTATCAATGACCATGAAAAAAAGTCATCTAATTAGTCATACAAAGATGACCTTTGGTATTGATATTAATTTAAAGATATAAAGATAATTATCACAGTTGTCTTGTTTCTTTCTGAAACTGAAACTACATGTTGACTTCAAAGTTTCCATGTCTCAGCTATGTGGAAGTTTCAAATTTATGTGTTGAAAGTGCAGCGTTTCTCTGATTTCACCTATAATTTGTTCCATGTCAAACAAAAAGTTGGGAAAACTATAAGAAAGTTTGCACTTTTAACAGATTGATTTGAAATCATTACTTGCACCTGAGATGGTCAGAGGTTAAGGAGACGTAACAAAACACATGATTGGGGGAGCATTTTGTAAGAATATGGATAAACTTGTAGGGTATTTTTTCTATTCATTTTCCTTTTTCAGCAAAAAATAATTAAAGTGACGCAGTATAGTTAGTCAATTTGTCTATTAATCACATCGACCAGTTGGCACCCTGAGCGACCACAACACACGATCTGATGGCCTCCGATTGCGTTCAGACGCTCGTGCTACGTCTTTAGCTCCAGAGAAGTTTATGTCGTCTTTTCCTCTGTAATGTGCATTCCATTACGGTCCACTGTGGCATGCTGCTATCTGTGATATAATTTCAGTCTGAATCCAGAGTTTTTGAAGATGTGGGCCTTCACATGGAATTAGTTTTTTCTAAGATTTAAAGTCCACGTTGAACCTGTTAGTGTATTTGATCGCTCCATTAAATCTTGCACTGCACATTTTTGCGCAGCATTTATTATTTTAAAGTATTGTGAAGGATTTCCAAGCTCATATCGCGGCAGACCTGGTGTTGTACCATCCTGACAAACGTCGACGGGGAACGGCATTTTTTATTTATTTTTTTCATTTCACAAAAGTTTTGCTTTGTGACGGTAAGGATCGGCATGCACGTGGACACGCTGGAAACATGTCAGTCTGGTTTAAACCATCTTTGTTGTATAAGCCGACTTATTATCAGCTGTAGTGATCTATACGATGAGGTAGTAAATGTACATTTGATTTGAGAGTAAATCAAAAAGAGTGAGCAGCACAAACACTGTAATACTTATTATTGTTGTTCAGAAAACCTGTCTACCACTGTAATTCACATGTTCAGTAATCTCTGTTCTTGCCAATTTTTGTAACTGATTCCCAGTTCATACATTGCAAATCAGCGTTTTGATGTTAGTTCTGTTGATTTGATATAAACTGTTGAAAGCCTCTGACCTAAAATCATGGATTCTGAGTAAGAATAAAGTTTTGTGGTTTTCGTCATTTGTGAATAGCACTGCTAATAGAAACAAGGGCAGATTCTGCAATGAAGACTCCATTTATAGCCTCATAATCCACAAGACTATACGTCATTGCTTGGTAATTAACAAGAGCCGGACACACAAGTTGTTTCTCTCTCCTCAAGGGTCTGGATGCTGCTCTTGTTTTGGCTAATGCAGGTGTAGTTATTGATAACACATCCTCTCCATCACTCTGTGGTGCTTGTGACTGCTCTTAGTAACAAGTTCAGGCTGGCCAAAGAAGCTTTTAAGCTCGCTCCTCGGTCTCTTTGAGCATAAACTGAAGGGTCGGCTATTTGTGGATATGATGCGCAATGACCACTTTTTGGGGTAATTATTTCTTTTGGCCCATAACAGTGGAAAGAAACCTACTCGTGTTTAAAAGCTCTCTGGAAAATGTTTCAAAAGAAATGTGGGTTATCTGCATGGTTCATCATTGATTGATAACTTGTTTTTGTTGGCTGAGAAGTTGAGTGTACACGTTTGTCTGCACTTGCTGCATTAGACTATTTTTCTACTTTTACAGTACATGTTGTTGTGAATTGTTAAAGTTTTTTCATGGAAATATGAAGAAATTGTTCCTTTTTATAGTTGGTATGAGTTTAAGTGGAGAAAGTGAAGGTAATGTTAATTTCAAAAGTAACGGCAAGGCCTTGTATTTTCATTTACTGTCTTAAAAAGCCGTTTGACATTTTTTTTGAAGCGGTTCGAAGAGGTTTCGGCCCTCGTCTGAAAGTTTATCACCTTTGCACTGACTTCAGAACCGAAGAAGTCCAGTTGCCTTTTAAGACAAGAATCGGGGACACCAGACCTGTATGACTGATGGATTCCACAGACAGTTATGATTTCAGTTCAGAAGTGATTTGAACCATATTTAATTACTACTTGACATTTTGTTCTTCATATCTATTAGTTTTGGTTTGCATGGCAAGGGCCATGACCATTTTTTCCATGATTATCTAGCATTGTGAGAATGTATTTGTCCTATATTTCTACCAGCCAGTCATTATCAACTGTGTTCTACAGTATTTAAGCCATTGTAGCACATGTCTCTCTAACTAATCAGTCCAACTGTTATATTTTTAAAACGTCTCCACTAATTTACGTGTTTTCTCCCTTTCCTCGCAGGTAGCAGTGGGTCTCTCTAGGGCGGAGCCATGGGTGCATTCCTAGACAAGCCCAAAACGGAGAAGCACAATTCGCACGGCGAGGGCAACGGCCTGCGGTATGGGCTGAGCTCCATGCAGGGGTGGCGGGTGGAGATGGAGGACGCTCACACAGCCGTGTTGGGACTTCCTGCCCCCGGAATGACTGACTGGTCTTTTTTCGCTGTGTATGATGGTCACGCCGGCTCAAAGGTGGCCAACTACTGCTCTAAACATCTTCTGGAACACATTATAACTGCTAGCTTAGGTGCTGGAGGGACACAAGGCTCCCAGGCTGGATCAGACGTCTCAGCCACTGAACTCCCAGCGTCGGGATTTCCTGCGGTGGAGGTTGTGAAAACCGGGATCCGGACTGGCTTCCTGCGGATTGATGAGCACATGCGCAGCTTTTCCGACCTTCGTAATGGCATGGACCGTAGCGGCTCCACAGCAGTGGGGATTCTTCTGTCCCCTGATCATTTCTTCTTCATTAACTGCGGGGATTCGCGAGCTGTTCTCTACCGCAACTCAAACGTGTGTTTCTCCACACTTGACCACAAGCCTTGCAACCCACGTGAAAGAGAGCGCATCCAGAATGCCGGCGGCTCCGTGATGATTCAGAGGGTCAATGGGTCGCTGGCTGTGTCCAGAGCCTTGGGAGACTACGATTACAAGTGTGTGGATGGAAAGGGCCCCACAGAGCAGCTGGTTAGCCCTGAACCAGAAGTGTTCGTGATGGTCCGGGCACCAGAACAGGATCAATTCGTGATCCTGGCGTGCGACGGCATCTGGGATGTCATGTCCAATGAGGAGTTGTGCGAGTTTGTGAAATCTAGGCTTGAAGTATGTGATGACCTGGAGAGAGTGTGCAATGAAGTGGTGGACACCTGTCTGCACAAGGTATGTACAGATATGTTTTGGAGCGTGTCAAACATAACCGCCATCGGACAAAATCCGCCCGCAACAGGCCTGTCAAACTTTGGAATTATAAACATCTGAACGAAAACGTAACTTCTTTTTTTGTTTGTTTTTTAAACAAATTTCCTAATCATAGCAGACACAAGACAGCACTGAGACCCAAACTGAAATATCCGTATCGGAGTTTGTAAAAACATGCAAAATGCAACAGTTTAGTTTTCTTTACATTTCACTGTACAGGTATTTTGTACCACAAGGTACAAAATATTTCGGCAGTATTTGGCAGTGGACCGAAATGTGTTTTTTACAACCCTGATCTAGTGTGTTTGCAGAGATATCTTCAAAACTCAATAATGTGGAATCTCAAAAATTAAATGACTATTTCTATAGTATTTGATGAACATATATTGAATAATAAATAAGTTATGTAGGTTTGCTACAAAGGAATGTTCCCTCACATAAGAATTTAAAAGACAGATTGTGTAAGTTTGAGCAAAGAAAATAGTAAAAATAAAATGTGTCTTCACTTTGATTTTTGGTTTTCAACAATATTTTTCCTCTTTTTATCATGCAACTGTGGTGAATTACAACTCGAGTAATATCCAAACAGTAGCAAGTGTTCAGATAAATTGGCAATAAAAAAAGCATCATACAGGAACACGATTTGTACGGTAGGTCCAGATACTGAAACAGGAACAAGAGCTTCTCAGTTCCGGTGTCGACTGTCCCAGAGCTTGTACACAGATCCCTTCCTTTAACACGATCTTTTGTTGATTCCTCTTCTCTCCTTCACCTTAGGGGAGTCGGGATAACATGAGTGTTGTGTTGGTGTGTTTGCCCAACGCTCCCCAAGTATCAGAGGAAGCTGTGAGGAAGGAAGCTGAACTCAACAAATACCTGGAGTCTCGGGTGGAAGGTGAGATCGGCCGGATGAAGCGAAAGAGTGAATTCTTTCTTTGTTCACCAACGTGTTTTATCTTGAAATGTTCCAATTTGTTGTTGTTTTTAATCCTCATTATTATTGAATAGTTTCATGTAAATAGGCTTCTAAAAGTAGTGACTGAAAGTCAGAAATGAAATTGCAGAATGTCTAATTGCAGGTGAGGTGGCACTGCTTTGGAGAATGTAACCCATCCATGAAAACATGTTGTAAATCACAATCTGTATTTTGCTCATGTGCTGATTGAGAAGTTTCTGGCGGATTGTTGCTGATGTAATTGCTTTAGGAGTCGTCGATAATTGTAGTGAATACTGCTCCAAAAACTTTCTTCTTATGATTCGTCTTCAAAACTCAACCGAGCCCCAGTCCAGCGAATGTGCGCGTGCTTGTGTGTTGTCTTCTTGAGGGAGATCGGGACTTTGCTTATGCTCTGGTGCAAAGCAGCACAAACTGGGCTCTGGCAGGCTGCCAACATGGAGCTGCTTAACGGGAAGCCCAGCACCCATTAGTGTCTTTTGTTTCAAAGAGCACACTTGGCAAGATAAGGTCAGTACTAGATCCAGTTTCAGCTGAAAGTGTGTATCTGTAGGTATATCTTTTCGAATGACTGGGCCTGCCACTCTCCGTTGTCTAAGCTCCAGCAGAGTTATCTCCAGCCCCAGTAGAAGAATGACACCATCATGACCTCCTTTTCCATTTCACTGAGCATCTCCCTTCTTTCTACCCTCTCTGCTCCTCCACATTCTCTCCCTCATTGCATCTCCCTTCCTCTACTCACACGTTATATGGATTGCTTGGTTGGATTCCCGCTCCCTTCCTCTGGTTATGTAAGGGCTGAAGCAGCCTTTCTAATAAGCTACATTACCCTAGAACCAATTAGTTGTGTTCACCAGCGTGTTGCCATTTTTCTTAAATGACATTTCTCAAGAAAAATGTGGTAAAACTGATGAACCAGTGTGAAGACACCACTGCAGGTTAATAGTCTCTCCAAAGTGGGTTGAAATGATTTACACTCCAGAATTTCATATGTTTTCTTGGTGCACGGTGGAGGAGATGTTTGGCTTAAGGCCTGCTGATACTGGTGGACAGGAGAGCGAGGGAATAGAAAAAGAAAAGACAAAGTGAAAAGAATGCTCTGGCTGAACATTGGCCTGGCCTCCTGCCACTCTCAACCCTGTTGCAGACCTCGTTCTGTCACCATGTCTCCCTCGCTTTGTCTCAGACACACACTCACTTCCACAAGTTCTCTTGTATGGTTTCCATCTTCACTTACTTTCCTTCCATTAGTCTTATTTTGGTTGTGTCTCCTCGGTCCTTCTCTTCCTCTCCTCCTCCTCCGCAGATGTTCTTGGCTCTCATGCGCTGTGTAAATACTGACTTGTGTAACAGCGTGTCTGGTGGTGTTTCAGAAATGCTGTCACGGCCAGGGGACGAGGGCTTTCCAGACCTGGTAACGGTGATGAGGAACCTTTCCACAGACAGTGGCATGCCCACCCTGCCACCGGGAGGTGGTCTTGCCAGCAAGTAAGTTTTCACCACACTAACAAAAAAAATAAAAAAGGAGGACACACTTTGGACCGCTGTAGTTCAGTGGAGGAGTAATGAAGTCATAAAGGGCCAGAAGGAGAATGTGAAGGATCAAGGTCCGATTGAATACAAAAGTCAACGAATGCAATATGTGCAGGGAGGAAAGGTGCAGTTTTACCAAAAGAATATAAATAAACTGAAAGTCTCAAACAAACGTAGAATTACAAAGGGTTCATGAACTTAATAATCTACTGCAAACTGTCCAGAGTACCCAAACATGCCTCACCCACCTGCCCACCAACAAGACTTCAGTTTTATAGAAAGATCCAACATCTTGAAGAGACGACACAGCAGAGTGCAGCCAGTCTGGACATCTGCTGAAGTCGTCTTTATACCCATGAAACTGGAGGACGACGTTCTGGCTCTGAACTGTGGTGGCCTCCTCATTTCCCACAGGTAAACAGCAATGGAGCTTTAACCGCTCCTATCTAGGCACCAGGGAAAGACAACGGCACACACACATATCTGGAAAGTAATGTCTCTCTTAGCAGATCAGCCTTTAAAAAAACAAACAAACAAACACAGTTTTAAAAAGTATCAGAAGCAAAAAAAAAAAAAACCAAATTGAACAGACAACAAACAACACAAGTAGCTCATGCAGAAACACCAGCAGCTGGTAAAGCCGTCCCTCGAGCAGATATCCACACAGAGAGAAGCACAGCGCATGAACATATTTAGTTTGCCTCTCCTGTGGTGAGGAGAGAGGATCCTGCAGGAAGTGGCTGCTGCGTCGTCCAGACAGGAACCACAAATACAACAAACCTCGTGTCACACCGACGGGTCATCACCTGCTTCAACACCCATGACTGAAAGACCTCACACTCTGTAACATACAAAATAGTTCTTATGAGAAGGGGAAATGAAATCTTCTTTTGAAAATAAGTGACGTGACAAACTAGATTTCCAGGTTGGTTCTGTGCACCGGCAGTAAATGCAGGTGAAGCGGAGTTCTTCAGTCCAAATACATTGTCAACCTTAAATGAGCATTTACAGATAAATGAGTGGTGACACACAACCACGGCTGGATGTGCTGCTCTGAGCGTACGGTTATCAGCACGTTTGACTGCACATCGTGTCTGTTCTTACTGCTCCAGCTTTGATGTGGAGTTTGAGTGAAACGGCCTGCAGGTACATTGTACTCTGTCCTTCCTGCAGACGCAGTGTTATTGAGGCAGTGTACAACCGTCTGAACCCGCACAAAGAGGAAGATGGAGTAAGTATCACTTTGTCTACTTATTTGCTCCATTGGTGGAACAAAGCGCACACTTCCACCTGCACAAATGATCTCATAGAATTCAGGGTTCTTTTTTTAGTTGTCAGATGTCTCATACGTTCCATACAAGTCTAAGTGGAATCCAAAACACTTACTCTTACCTGCTTAAACTTGAATCATTAAGTGATTTCTCTTAGCGATAGATTTCAATCATCACACCTTTTCATTCACATAAATAAATGTTTTTCTGTTTTTAACTATGCTCAGTACATGCATGATGACAATACTTTGTTAAAGGTTTTCATATCGGAATGATGAAAACACATTTGTAAGAATTCCTTTTTTTTTTTTTTTTCTTTCTGTGAAAAGTTTCTTAGACACTTGAATATTTCATTTGATCAAAGTATTTCTTAGCACCAAGCACCTTTTAAGCTTTGTACTCTCATTATGCATCAGCAACAATTGCAGGCATGAATTTATGCTCACTTTTACACACACCCGTGCATGTGTTAAAAAAAAAAAAAAAAAAGTCCATAAAATGTTTTTTGTGTGTTCTATGCATTGTTGATCACACACATGCCCTTTGACCCGTGATGTCAAATCACAGTCTTGGGTTTGGCATTAATGCTGAATGTTGAAAACAAGAAGTGAATACAGTGACCGGGGTCAGAGTACACACGGGCCTGTTTGGGGGTTTGTAAAGGTGGATCGTCGTATGAACTTGAGTTAGACGTTATAAGGATGTTGCTGCTCCGACGGTCCTTTAGGATATTGAGCATTGCAGGAGCGTCGTTCCAAAGCTGTGTCCACCTGTTTATCAGCTGTCCTGTCTCATGCCTTCGTGTGTGTGTGTGTGTGTGTGTTGTGTATGTGTGTGTCGGCGTCTGCTAATGATTGACATGTCAAGGACTCTCCTGAAGGAGATAGGGTTTGTGTTTGTCTCTGTCTGTGTCCTTGTCAGTGGTTTGTTTTGGGGTTGATCTGGATTCAGTGTCTTGTTGTGTCTCTAAGGACAGGATCGAGTTTCTGTGGCCTTGTGTACACACACACACACACACACACACACACACACACACACACACACACACACACACACACACACACACACACACAAACCTATTTCCCTAAAAGTCACTGAAACCAAATATGACTGTAAAGCTTATAACAATTGCACTTATAACTTAGAATGTTTCCATTCCAGTGACTCGCTGATCCCATAGTCTCAATGTTAAAAGAGTTCAGAATGAAATTAACTCCCAGTATTGTAATCCTCACATTAAAAAAACTCACCACCAGGCCAATTTAAGAGACTCGTTTGTGTGGGAGGAGGCCTGTGCTGGCTTGGACCTCTTGTCCTGAAGCGGGCCTTGATTACACAACGTTTTCAAGTGAAGACGCAAGATTTCTGTTGCACTTTCACGACAACGGTGCTCTGAGCCACTGAGAAATGCGACTTTAGGAAAACGCTCCGACTCATTTTCAATGGAATAGAATAGAAAGACTTTATCAATCCCTGTGGGAAACTTTTGCCACATGGCACCACACAGAAAGAACGCAGAGACGGGAGAAACGCCACTTTTCTGAAATGCTGCAACTGTGCATGCGCACCGCGGCCGCAGTAAATAGTTCTGCACATGCTCAGTAGATGTAGATCTAGACAAATAGAACAATGTTTGCCTCCAGAGTGTCATGACAATACCATCATCAGTTTGGCGTCTCTGATCTGATTCTGTGTGTCAGTGCTCAGATATGATACTGGGTTTGACATTGTGATCACGGTTTAGTGGCGTTTATGACAAATAAGACCTCTTCCGGTCAGTGAATGAACATTTGATAGAAATGAAACGCATAATTCTAAAAACTGTAATCGCATTATTAACAACCTGTACTCGTACTCGGTCTGTGAATGAGACGCATCTGTGCGTCCCCAAACTTTTCATCCTCACCGTCCATAAAGAAACAAACTATTGACCAATAGCCACACACTAAAGTTTGCTTGTGACGCAATGAACTCTGAAGAAACTAAACATCTTAAACAGCAAAATTACAAATTGAGTATTTATTATATCAGGTTTCATAATAAGACAGTAAGTTTTGAGGATGGCTACCTTTTACACACACACACACACACACACACACACACACACACAGATAAGCGATATACCGATTTGTCTAACTGTGTGTTCACCCTCTGATTAACGCAGCCCTCCTGTTTCATTTGGTAAGTGAACACATATATAACTGTTACACCCCCACCCCTCTTCTTCTAACCTCCCTCCTCCCCCCATCGACACACACACACACACACACACACACACACACACACACACACACACACACACACACACACACACACACACTCTCTCTTACAGGCATGTAAGTGGTGACGTTCTCTGCATACTCCTCTGTCACACCTCCATCAGTCTCTACTTCTCCCGCTGTGATCTACTCTTGAGCATGTGGAGCTCCATGTTAGACGTTAAGGCGTATCCGTGTGTGTGTGTGTGTGTGTGTGTGTGTCACAGAAATGTGTGTCCAGGTCTGCCGAGGCTGAATGACGAGGTGTTTTCCGGTCCCATCCGTCCCTCTCTTAAGTCACAGACTCACAAACACGCATGCATTGGTCCTACTCGCATGCATCGCTGTCTCACTCAAGTCTCTCAACAGCTGCACGCATCTGTCAGCCAGTATCTCCGTGTCTGTGTCAGACCTGAGGCCTTGGGAGTCGTGTTGGAGTTTTGTAGCAGGACGAGCCCTCAGATTGAACTGGTGCCCTGGATTACGTCGCTGTTGTCACTTCCCTTTATGACCGTAGGAAAACTTGGCCTTGAGGTGGATCGTTGGGAGCAGGATCACACTGTAACGTAAACATTGGATGTCCACATTTGATAATGTCTCTCTTTCATTTCTGTCCTCCGTTTGTCACCCCCCCCCCCCCCCCCCCCCTCCTTTGCAGAGTGGAGCAGATTTGGAGTACCACTGGTAGTTGTCCAGCTCCACTGCCTGATCACAATAAACAGGACCACTACTCCACTTGAGATCACATCCTTCCTCACCTCTTATTTCCGACCTGGGATTTGCTTCATCATGATTCTTCCGCTTCACACCGAGAGAGCAGATTTTCTTTGGCTCCTTCAAACAGAACAAACTGGAGGAAAAAGACCAACCGTATTCGTGCTCTGAAATAACCATCAAACGAGAGGCAGACAAGCACAGTTTCTCTTGCTCTTTGTGTGTGTGTGTGTGTTTTTTTTTTCCCCCTTGCTTCCTTTGTGGTGGTTGTTTCTTCTTGTGGCTTGACAGATCCAGGCGCGGCCCTGCTCTGACTGCTTCAGGGCTCTAAGGTGCCTTGCTCAGACTGGAGAGAGACGGGAGGAGCTGGCAGCACAGCAGCCTGCCAGCTCATCACCACTTCACAAGACTAAGCCGCCTCACAGGGACGCTTCCAGGATCCGGGAGGCGCACCATGTTTGTGGCATTATTTACATAGGATAGGTAACTTTTTCTGCTTCGGACCGAAGTGAACTGACCACGCAACCCTGTGATTCCCTCACACCACACCTGGAGCGGCACCGTGTAGGTCCAGGACGTAACTGGTACTCCCAACAACATGCGAGAAATTCCCTGAGTCCTCAGAATCCAAAGACTGGTGAGGAGCACTCACAAGGTTCTGTGTGGAGCTCAAGCTGGACGGGAGCTGGTGAAACTCGGTGATCAGACTCGTCTCGGATGTCCCTGCTCAATTGTCCCTCTTTTTTTTTTTTCTTCCGTTGCCCCCCCCCCCCCCCCTCTTATATATTGTTTTATTTTTGTGCATCCTGCATCTCTTCACTACCAGAAGAGATTCGGCTGTCATTTGCAGACGTTGCCAGAATCATAAGCTTTTGAGCCTGCTGTTGTTTAAGATATTAAAAGATAGAGATTATATATTAAATTCATATATATATATAGATATATATTTAGATTTGTTTGAGGTTGTTTTTTTTTTGTCAAAAATTCCCCACCATGGTGTTTATTGTAGCCTCGTGTGCGAGTGAGTGCGACCCCTGCGTATTTTGTGCGAAACACGACGTTCCCACACAGCAGAGTTTCCAAAGACGGGGTCGGCATCCCGCCGCTCATCTCTCTTCCTCTCCACACGTCCTCAAAACAATCCCGTTTATGCTACGACCTGCCTTTTCTATCTATGAAGTATCCTGTGTAACACAAAAACAAGGCCTCCTGTCCTCTTTCTCCCTTTTTGTATTGTTTGTTTGGTTTGTTTGGTATGTATTGCCTTTCTAAAATACAGTTTTTACTAATGGACTTCAGAAGCCACCGGTGGAGCATGAAACACACCTTGTACAGCATATTGAGAAAGAGAGAGTCTGTGTAAAGGAGGGACGCTGCACAGCATCGGTCATGGACTCGCGTGAGCTGAGGAAGCATGATTTGACTCTCGGATAAAAGTCTGTCAATACAGGCATTTAAAAAAAAAATAAAAAATGCCCAGAAACATTTTTTTGTCGGATAAATAACTTTTTTTTTCTGAAACACTGTTTTAAAGCCACAATAATTAAAATGTTTTTTGAGGGGGCTTTTTAAAGTTGTTCTTGACATTTTGTAATTTTTTTTTTAATATATATATACTCTAAATTTCATCTTTATGTTAATTTAGTTATTTTTCTCCTATTGTGGCTCTAATACGTTGTTGTAGGACGACCATACTCTATGTTCTTTTCATTCGATGGGTTTGTGAGTACGTACACCACTGTAATATATATATACACCTTGCCCCAGCAGATTTCTTGTGCTTTCTGAAGTGGCAGTATTGAAAGAGAGCGAGCCCGACAGTTTGCCGGCCAGTTAATTTCCTCTTCGTGGTACTTTTTGCTCTTGGTGCCATGTGACAAATAGGTACTTGAATGTGTAGTTCTTTTGCAGTTGTTTTTGATGCGATGATGATTCTTCCTTTGTGGTGGTGGGCGCGGGAGGCGGGGCGGGACCTGTAGTGATGCATGTTTTGTGATTGAAGCAGGAGTGTATTGTGGGTGGGCTGTGGTGGGGGGGGGCGAACAAGATGTTAAAGTGAGGAAACGGGTATACCATGGGCAAGAAATCACCAAATTGTTGTCGTGAACTAATTTTAAACCCTTAAACTGTTTCCTGATGTATCACCCCGCCGAACACACTCTTTATGGATTCATGTGGAAGCAATATCAGACACTGGGCTTAGGAGAGGAATTGAAGAAATGTTTTTTTGTTTTTTTTTTAATTGGAGTGCAAGTCATTACTCACACTGATTCCAGCGCATGAACTGAATACAAGCAGCACCATCATCTCTCCTCGTCAGTCATTTAGAGGCAAAACAATAATAAAATAGAAAAAAAAAAAGGAAAACCCTACTTGATCAACATGACGACTCACATGGGAAGACTTCACTTCCTCATCCAAACCGTCACGTGCGTCTGGGGCCGGAAGACATAGCGAGGACAGAGGAAAAGGAAGTGGGAGTTTGGAAGTGTGGACAAAATGCCAGCAGAGCAGCAGGAGTAAAGGCTGGACATTCCTGGTGCGCTCTGCTGGGTGGAAGTGAAACCTTGTGCCGTGTGCCACCTCCCTGTGGCGTCGGCCTCCTGTCCACACACAAACTGATACACCTGACTAATGTAGGATGGCCGGGGAGAAGTCACATTGTTGTTTTGGTTAGTTTTTTGTTTTTTTGTTTTTATTCCAGGCTTTATTTTATTTTATTTTTTCAGTTCTAACTGTGTTCTGAAGACGGGAGTTAAGTAACCTTCACTTCTTTCCTCTGAAGGAGTAAAAGAAGACGACGCCCAGAAAAATCACCATCCCTTCTTCCTGTACTAATTTCCCAGTATGCTATTGTGATGTTTACAGACCATACAGTGAACATAAGCATCAATAAAAAAAAATGAATTTAAGTTTGAATTCATTGTTTCATGTGCTGCTTGTCTTTTTCTTTTTTCTTTTCTTTTTTTTTTTTAAGTATTTACTGGTCGGTGCAACACCACCAAGGTTTCTTACCTTGTAAAGAAAACTGGGATAACGTTTGGCCTTTAACCAAGACGATGTCTTGTGAAGAACCACCCTCCAAATTCACAACCTGGTGAGCTCTTATTCTGAAGCCCCTGGTTCAGACCAACCAGTTTTATTACAGTGTCTCTGGAGGCGTTACACAGCTCTTGTCAGTAAACAGACGTGACATCATAGGTGAGTGTCGTGACTCGGCTCTTTTGCACTGATGACGTCTCGCGCGTCTCTGGGCAGATTATCATGGCTGCCCTTGTGAAGACAAATTATTTTGTTTTAATCCACATATTTCTGAAGTATATTGCCGATTCTGATATCAGCTGTGGCATGAATCAATAAAGAACGAAGGCCACGTGGACCTCATTCCTCCCATAAATACTCCTCAGTTCAGTTCAACTTTATTTATTCACCCCACTAGGGGCAACTCACTTGTGAATAAAATGAATAAATCACTTCAATAATCAAGTCCTCAATCTGTCAAGGAAACAATTTAGCACGGGACAAAAGGGAGATGTCAGCACAGCAAGCTAGATCCAGATAAGATAAAACACAAGATAATAAAGACATAATGCTCCTTACAAATAGCAGCTTCACTTTAAACACCAGGACGGTCTGTGATCAACATGCAGACAGAAAGGCCTGCTGACCTCACGTCTTCTCCCAACCTTTGAGACATTTACACAGCCAACACCCAGACAACATAGGAGCAGGTACATAAGGTTTTGAAAGATCAGCCGGTTTAGACCGCTCATCTATAAAATAATAAATCATACTGCACAAGTGACCATGTTGTGTTCCAGGTGACTGTAGGACAGTTTGTAAATAAAGCTAAATGTAAATGAATGCTTGAAAAATGAATTTATTGGTTAAAAATGCAAATCAGAAACTGTGAATATGGATTGAAATTGGAGGATTATTTATTACATTATTGTGTTTATTACTTTCAAAATGGCCCAAATTGTTATATTACTTGCAGTTACTACCTTGGCTGCCTTATTGGTTGCAGAGGTGAATAACACACTTAAAAAACAATCCCAAACTACTGTAACGAGAGTATTTGTACTTTGTCTCTGTCAATGATAAGAAAAAGCGTGTGTGTAACTGAAGGTCTCTCTCTCTGTCCCCCCTCTCTGTCTCTCTCTCCCCTCTCTCACTGTGTCCCTCCCTCTCTCCCCCCCCTCTCTATGTCTCTCTCTCTGTCCCCCCTCTCTGTCTCTCTCTCCCCTCTCTCACTGTGTCCCTCCCTCTCTCCCCCCCCTCTCTATGTCTCTCTCTCTGTCCCCCCTCTCTGTCTCTCTCCCCCTCTCTCTGTCTCTCTGTCCCCTCTCTCACTGTGTCCCTCCCTCTCTCTCTCTCTCTCCCCTCTCTCAGTGTCCCTTCCCCTCTCTCTCCCCCTCTCTATGTCTCTCTCTCTCTCTCTCCCCCCTCTCTGTCTCTCTCTCCCCTCTCTCACTGTGTCCCTCCCTCTCTCTCCCCCCTCTCTATGTCTCTCTCTCTGTCCCCCCTCTCTGTCTCTCTCTGTCTCTCTCTCTCTCTCTCTCTCTCTCTCTCCCCTCTCTCAGTGTCCCTTCCCCTCTCTCTCCCCCCTCTCTATGTCTCTCTCTCTCTCTCTCTCTCTCCCCCCTCTCTACGTCTCTCTCTCTCTCTCTCTCTCTCCCCCCTCTCTGTCTCTCTCTCCCCTCTCTCACTGTGTCCCTCCCTCTCTCTCCCCCCTCTCTATGTCTCTCTCTCTGTCCCCCCTCTCTGTCTCTCTCCCCCTCTCTCTGTCTCTCTGTCCCCTCTCTCACTGTGTCCCTTGCCCTCTCTCTCCCCTCTCTCTATGTCTCTCTCTCTCTCTCCTCCCCCCTCTCTGCCGCCCCCCCCCCACACACACACACACACACACACACTCTCTCTCTCTCTCTCTCCTTCACTCCAGTAGAAGTCTCTGGTATCTGAAGCACTCCGGTTCCTCCGCAGTGTGTTATTTTATTTGTTTTAAAGAAAGATTACAGTTTTTAATAAAATGACTTTCCGTAAGTCGTCGTCGGGCAGTGTGGAGCTCGCGGACTGCACCAGGAACTCTGGCTACCGGGAGGCTGACGGCACCGGGCCGGCGGCGGACCGGACGAGCCCGGAGCCCGTGGAGAAGCGGCCGAGCTCTGCGGGGAAGCCGGACTCGGAGGCGGTGGAGGAGTACTACCAGCTCCGGCCCTACGCCGGCATGCCCAAGGAGGTGCTGCTGCTGTACTCCTCCCAGGCCCGGTACCGGGTCACCCGAGAGGTCCTGTTCTGGCTGACGGTGGCCTGCACCCTGGCGCTGGTGGGGATCACCATCGCGGTGATCGCTCTCTCCCCCCGGTGCCTGAGCTGGTGGCAGGGCTCCCCGGTGTACCAGGTCTACCCCCGGTCCTTCAAGGACTCGGACGGGGACGGGATCGGAGACCTCCGAGGTAAGACCACAACTCACACCGGGTTTCTCCTGTTCTGCTGGTAAGTTGTGATCAGTTTAATGAGAATCTATTAAAAAAAAACACTTTAAGATGATTTTGTCACTCAAATATCTCCAACTTATCTTTCCCATCTCATAGGGAACTTTTATTATTATTATTATTATTATTATTATTATTATTATTATTATTATTATTATTATTATTATTCTCCAATATGTCAACGCTGGATGTCAGCACAGATTCAAAAAATCTTTTTAATTTAAAACAAACAAACAAAGTGTATGTCTTGTTTAAATGATAAACAGAACGAACTAGTCTACCTCCCCGTGTCTTACATTTATAAGAGTGTCCTTGCTTTTTCGCATATCTGGTCCACAGGATTGGTAAATAAATAAATACATTATTATGGTGCTTTTCAACATACACCCATTCACACACACACACACCAATGGAGGCTGCTGCCATGCAAGGTGCCTAATTAAGCAATTTGGGGTTTACTTTGACATGTAAACAGGTGAGGATGGGAATCAAACTTGCAACCTTCCGACTGGGAGCTGGCCGCTCTACCAACCGAGCCACTGCTGCCCCACTGATTCTCAGTATGACTATGTCTCGTCTTGTTTTTTTAGTTTTTTGTTCTTTTGTCTCTGCTGTGACAGGCATCAAGCAGCAGCTGGATCACTTTGTGTACCTGAACATCAAGTCGGTGTGGATCAGTCCCTTCTACCGCTCTCCCATGAAGGACTTCGGCTACGACGTGGAGGATTTCCGCGACATCGACCCGATCTTCGGAACGATGCACGACTTCAATGACCTGTTAGCTGAAATGCACAACAAGGGTGTGTGCCCTCGGTAGTTTGGTTGTTTCTTGATGGACTAGCTGACGTGTACCTGACCCGTGTCTGTTTTCAGGTCTGAAGCTCATCATGGATTTCATCCCCAATCACACCAGCGACAGACATCGCTGGTTCAACTTAAGCCGCATTCGAGATCCTCACTACAAGGACTTCTACGTCTGGACAGACTGCAACGCCACGTCACCAAAGCCCAATAACTGGGTAGGTACTCCGCGTGTTTTGTTCTGCTCACTAAAAATCCTCCTGACACGCCGATGAAACGTGATCCTATCCTCCGTTTGTCCAGGTGAGCATCTTTGGGAATTCGTCATGGACCTATGACGAGGTCAGAGGACAGTGCTACCTGCACCAGTTCCTCAAAGAGCAACCCGACCTCAACTTCAGAAACCCAGACGTCCGCAAAGAGATGACCGTGAGATGACTCAGAGGCACACACACACACAACCTCAGCTACTGACGCATCTGTCTGGAGTTACTGGTTTCGAACCTTCGTAAACATTTGTCTCGCAGTCAGCTAAAGCCATGAAGTCTCTCAGAAGAAAATCCCAAACGTCTTCAAATGTGACGTAGATAATATAGAGCCCATTCGGTTTGCTTCTTCTTCTACTGTGCCCACAAATCCGGTGTTACCTCACACAATAATATACAACAAAGTGATTACACGTCGACTTTAAAGTAGTCAATCATTGTGTTGTAGCTGCTGCACAAAGTACAAAGCTGCTTTACCTTCTTTATATACTAACGTGAAATGACACAGGTTGTATCCTTTTTTTTTCAATGATATGCAGGACATCATTAAATTCTGGCTGGAAAAGGGAGTGGACGGGTTTCGGATGGACGCGGTGAAGCACATCCTGGAGGCCGAACACTTGAGGGACGAGCCGCAGGTGGATCCGAACAAACCGCCGGTGAGTGTTGGCACCGGATCGCGTCCCGACCTCGCCTGGTTCTCGTCCAGTTCAGATCAAAATGACAGCTCAGTGACAGTCTCATCACAACATCCTGCCACATTCCCAACTTTTTAAGAGTGTGGGGTGATTGTTATATGACACAAGGAATACATAGCCGCATGGTGCCGCAGCGGTTTGACACAAAGTACATGTTAGTTCTTTAAATACTCTGTGGTTAGGATGGAAGGAAAGTGGTCATTCATTCTAAAAGTCGACACTCATGGGGACTTTTATGAATTCATTAGAGGAAGAGTCAAAAGTGGAATATTCCAAAGTTTTCAAAGAATTATTAAATTGACTCTATAGAAGTGGAACAGTTCCCGGCTACATATTTAAACTTTAAGGCTGAACCAGACTGATCAGCATTAAGCTTACAGACTCAAATCGGCAGTTGTTTTATTCCTTCCATTGCTTTCTGATAGAAACGGTCAACTCCAGACCTCTGATCCACCTAAACGTTAGATTGTGCCTGTGAGAATCATTCCAGGTTCAAGGTCTTCCTGTCCGGCGTTTGCAAGGGTTACCCCACACTGTCCGTAATCATGGAGCAGCGAGCGGTCCAGGGTGTCCTGGGATCGACTCCCGCAAGCCTGGAATTGTTTAAAAATAGCAGATTATTGATGGACTCTTTAATTAATTAATTTCATTGTTTAATGTTTAATCTGATCAGAGTGCAGTGAAGCTTTTTTACTGCCGCTGAAAGTCCACTTAGTGTGCAATTTGTGCCGTTTGTTTTTGTTTGTGTTAAATCATAAAATGTGTGACATTGGAAAGGCCTGATTGGAGCAATCTTTGGCATAAAAGCGGCGCTGTGGGCAGAGGCCGAACAAACATCACACAATGAAGAGCTGAGTGCGAGGGCTCGCTCCGTGCATGACTATCACTCATCATTTATCTCGGGCTTAAATATCAGGGTCATGTTGTGCCCTTCTGGAGGAAGTACTCCTCCTGGAATTCGAAGGTCCATGATACGCGCCGAGTTAAGCTCGGTAACAAAGAGTTTTTGTTCCACGGAGGCAGCGGTTGTTTCTCACCGAGGAAAGATTAGTAGAAAAGAAGCATATTTCAGTGGATTAGGAAGTCACTGGGATTTACTCACCACAGCAGAGTAATGCTATAATACAGGGACTGAGTCATCCGCTGCAGATTGAAGTAGAACAGGGGTCTGCCACCGTTAGGACCAAAAGAACGTTTAACCTTGAAAATGAGGCCGACACAGTTTCTAAAGTCTCATATAAAGTAGTTTGGAAAGAAAAATGATATGTTACGTTGCATTTGTGAAGCTTGAATTTAGGATGGTAAACATTTCATTACATTTCCAGCCGGTTTTCTACCTGATTTTAGTGGGTTCCTCCTCCTTCTACAGCATTTTTCAGACAATTTTGACATTTTAGAATAGAATAGACATGCTTTATTATTCCCAGAGGGTAATTCTTTAAGCATCGCTGCACATAGAATAGATGGAAAGAAAGTTGAAAATATAAAAAAGAAAGGATCCAAAGTAAATCAGTAATTTTTACATATTAATAAGAACAAAGCTGAACGGTGACTAATATGAGCAGAGCGAGGATGAAACTAACTAAAATACCACAAACACTATTTACAGGGACGAGTTACAGTCTTATGGCCACAGGAAGGATGGACATTATAGCCGTTTTAACATTTTCTCAAGTTTCTAAGCAGATTTGCTTGTTTCCCCCCATTTTCAAGCTTTTTCTTTCTTAAACCTCTTTTTTTTCTTTTTTTTAATTTTGGTCAATTCAGCATTTGTTTCCCTCATTCTAGTTATTTTGCCTTCTGAGGTCATTTTGAAAATGAGTCCGGTCCGTAAACAAAATAAAACTGCACATGTTCCCACAGTGAAATAAAGAGTGATTATATCTGTTTGAAGATATGGAGACTCTCGTAACAGCCTTAGAATTTTAGCAATGATTATAGCTTCACTCGTGATTAAAGCTGTAAAGTCGGGGTTGGGACGCAGTTTACGGCCCCGTGGGATGAAGAGTTGCCACAGTGAGATCAATGTCGGCTTAGTGGCTTGAGTTTTTCTCCTGCAGAGAGAGAGAGAAGAGTATTCAATAGGACATTCAGAGCGATAGGACTTCTCCTAAAACCTCATGCCTTGCACATTGTTTGGTCAGTGCGATGATTTCCTCCATATTTAACATTTGTCTTTACAACAGAATAAATAAGAGGAAAGCTTAAAGGAGCCGTCACACACAGGGACCTCTTTATTAATGAGCCCATTCAGTTGACCGCTTGACCTCTCGTCTCTGTATCCAGTTTCTCCTGACATTCCGCCTGCCTGCCCCGTGACTGCACGGTGGGCTGTTTCCTGATTAAAGGACGCACTGAGAGCCAAGTTCTGCTCACTAAGTCCCAGGACAAACACAGTTACACTTTGTAAGCCACTACGCAAACTGTTACTCCCTCACTTAACCCAAAATCTGACCGCTACATTGACACGTCCAACTCATTTGTGTCCAGTGGCCACGCACAGCTCAAAGTCATCTCGGGTGGTCCGTGAAATGATTCCATAATACCTTTTAAATTGAACCTTTTAAAGTTTTTCCTTGTGGCGCAGAGTATACGTGAAGAAAATGTCCATATTTTTACAAAAAAAATAAAAAATTACTACTGAAAAATGACAACAATCTCAACATAAAGCCAATTTTAACGATCTGGTGCCAAATACAGTGAAATGTCCAAAATACTGTTGCACTCTGCATGTTTTTTTTCTCCAAACTCACCCTGACAGCATGGCTTGGAGGATAATTCTAGTTCCCTCGCAACGATCTCACTGTTGTGTTGAGAAATTGGTTTGGAACTTCTTCCGGGCTGGAATTTGCCCGTGGGCCTTATGTTGGACGCTCTTGTGCTATAACTACTTAAACATGTCTGATACTACATTACCTCCAACATCCTTCGTCCTAGGAACTGGTCACTACAGAGTGGGATCTCCACCATGACTACACTACCAGTCAGGTGGGCTTGCACGACCTGCTGAGGTCTTTTCGGGCAGAAATGGACATCTACAGCCGCGAATCTGGCAGATACAGGTACGAGGGATTGTTAACTCGTATGACGATTTTTAAGCTTGAGAATAAATCCGATTATTTATAAGATAAGCCAAGATGCATTATTTATTGCGTGAGAGAAATCCAATTGAAATTCAGCTTCTTGCGTCAAAGAGTTCGGCTTGTTTGACGCGGAGCCGTTTCTACATCGTCACACACGCTTCTGCTGTGCTCCAGGTTCATGGTGACAGAATCGTACGATTATCACGAAGTGGAAAAGACCATGATGTATTACAGTACCCCTCTGGTTAGAGAAGGCGACTTCCCCTTCAACTTTTACCTGCTGGATCTGCCTCACAAGAAAAGCGGCTTGTGGGTTAAAGAGCTGGTCAACCTCTGGATGGCCAACATGCCCACAGGACGGTGGGCCAACTGGGTGGTGAGTCTGTCCAGCCACATATGTGTCTCTGTTTGTGACTTGAACCCTTCGTAGGGATTTCATTTTGTGCCATAACGCACGTTTCATCTCTTATATCATAAAGATGTGGTGTCAAAGGGTCTGCAACCACTAATAACCATTAAGGTTTGGTTCTACCAGTTTAGAACCTGATTTATTACCTCTGTCCTTTCCCTCCCTGGGATCAGAACCGCAGGATAGAAAAACATCATTACTCTCTATCTGGGATCTATTAATCTGGTGTTTCTCTCTTTTGCACAAGCCCTGTAGTCCGTCTTAATCTCCTTTCTTATCCTCCAACCGTCGCCGTCACCAGGTTGGGAACCACGACAGACCTCGAATTGTGACCAGTGCTGGTCCGGACAGAGCTCGTGTCATCAACATGCTCCTGCTCACGCTTCCAGGCACGGCCACGACCTACTACGGCGAGGAGATCGGCATGGAGAACATTAACATCACTGACAGCCAGATACAGGACCCCGCTGGAAAATACAATTCAGTCAGTACTGGACACGCACGCACAAATACACAGAAATAATTGCAAATCTATTCAGCTGTAGTTTATGCAGTATTTTCTATATTCACAATGGGTCACAACTTGAATACACAGTGGAGCAGTCAACACCACAAATAACGTAGAGAAACAGACCAACAGTAAAATAAATGGAACTATTTAATGGATGATATCACAATATAGTAAACACAAAGAAGGACATCTGAATTGACCTGAATATGGGATCTGCTGATGTTTTGTTGCAATTGGACAGGTTAACCTCGATAAACCAAAGAAATCAGCAACTGATTGGAGACAAACAGGAAGTTAGAAAATGTGTCCTGTTCTCTCACTGCAGAGTTTAAGCCGGGACCCCCAGAGGTCCCCGATGCAGTGGAGTGAAGACACCAACGCGGGCTTCAGCAGCGACGCCAACAGCACCTGGCTGCCTGTGCACCCGGATTACAAAAGAGTCAACGTGGAGGTACGGAACGGGCGGAGAGACGTTCACCTCCGCACTTAGCTCCTCTTGCTGAACCCTTCTCCTCCACTTGCAGGTCCAGATGAGAGACGACGCGTCAGTGCTGGCTCAGTACCGTTTCCTAAACAGCCTGCGTGGCTCGGAGCTCCCGCTGAACCGCGGCTGGTTCTGCTACGTTCACGCTGACGGCAAAGTCTTCTCGTACCTCAGGGAGTTGGACGGGCTGCAGCGGGCCTACCTCATGGTGCTTAACTTTGGGGAGGAATCGGCAGCCACCGATCTCTCCTCCTTCCCCGAGTTCCCCGAGCGGCTGAAGGTCCTGATGAGCACAAACCACGTCAACAACGGTAAAGAGTTTCCAAAGTCTAAGATTGTGACCGAAGCGGGAGAGGGCTTGGTGATTCAGTATTCCACTCCGACTCGGTTCAATCCCCGCCATCAGGGCGAGTGCTACATCTCCGAGAAGGCCTGCTACTTGGAGTTCATTGACATACTGTATCAGTGCTGATAGAAATAAACTGTAATATATCGTCATTACAGTTTCACAAAAGCAGAAAGCTCAATAAAGACGACAATGATATCCGAGTCAGTCATGCTTTCTTCTTCAGTGGTGCTTTTAACGGTTAAGGTATCATCTTCGTTCTATCTTCTGTTGGTCTTGCGCTCTCTTCCTCCTGCGTGAAGGCCGAGGAGGGTCCAGACCGAGCTCCGCGTACAGAAATGCCAACTTGAGGGATTCCTGTATCAGAGGAGACATTTATCTATCAACTCAGGTGCGAGAACACACTCAAGTTCTCAATGTGAGGGATGAAAAGTCAAATGACCCGTTAAAGACAGGCTTTAATCATTGAGACACAGATCAGATTTAAGTGCAGTTTATCCAGAGAATCTTGGGTCCAATCACTATAAAGACATTGTGTACTTGGATTTGCACAGTACCTTATTTGAACGGACATTTGCCCTCCGTTTAGAAAGTCAAAGAATAAAAGTTTTCACACTGGTGTGTAGTTAATAATATTCCACATGGACTTTTAGCGCACTAAGATCTGGAACAAGACGTCCTCTCTTCAGGCAGTTCTACTCCAGTCTGCTCACGATGAGGAGTTTGGCTGTTCTGCACCAGCTTCTTCTCTTCATTACATGTTTTACTCGTTAGTGCGGATTCAACTGGTTGATCCTTTAACACAGTCAACCTGGGCGGGCACCAACCGAGTTCACTTTTAAAATGAAGCTGCCGTCTCCAGAGAAAGCAAAGCACTTGTACTGGTCACTGTTTTTTATGTAATGAAGAACTTCCTTGGTCCTTTGTGGGCTCGCCAGTAACAACTGTTGGACAGCACAATAATCCTAACAACCTTTAACCAACAAAAGTAACTGTACTTTTAAGGAAAGGGAAAAACTGTACCGTTGGATCAAAACAAATTTATTGTCACATTATTATCACTTTTTCGGGGCATATATCACTGACAGATGTTTTAAATAACGAATTCATAAAACCATTTGTGTCTGATTTTCATCCTCTGTGCATGAATGGAAGCAGAAATTAAAAAAGAAATCAGCGCTCCTTTAAAGAGTTAATATTGTCTTCCTGTTTCGAGGGGATTTCTTACCTCCTCCAGCAACTGTTCAAAATCTTCTGGTCCGTGATGATTTGCTCCGGGTTGAATATTCAAAACTATGTTGGGTGCAGGTTCACACTCTAAAAGGAATGAAGGGAGGGATGGAGGGGAAGATGTAGTTTAAAAAAAAAAAACCCCACTTGCTTCTCTTTTCGCCATCCCTCCCGCTTCTCTGGCTCCATCTTCTCGTTCTTTTCACTCATTCATCCTCAGCCCCTTCCACACTATCCCCCTCTTCCTGTCTCTGTGGTACGCACCGCTTCACAAGTGCGGTCTTGACCTTGACAGCTCCCAGTCTGTGGCGTCTAATCTCTCGCTCTGATACACTATCTCTTTACCATGCTAATGGGCCCGCCCGCCCGCCTGGATGTGTCTATGCCATCAGCACTTTATCAAAGACTCCGGAGAACAGAGAGCCAAAGATTAGAGGGACGTATACACACATACACAGACGCTTAAGCTGCCTGCTGGATGAACGACAGAAAAGTGAGGGAGGGTGAAGAAGAGAGATAATATGTAGGGAGAGAGAGAGCAAGAGAGAGAGAGAGAGAGAGAGAGAGAGAGAGAGCGAGAGCGAGAGGTGTAAATAAGGAGTACCACCAACGTGGTGAAGGAAGATTATAAGTGAGAGGGAGAAAGAGACCGTCTGAGGGGAAAAGAGAGCAATTAGCTGAGACACACACACACACGCACGCACACACGCACGCACGCACACAACCACAAGGTGACCTATGCTATAGTTTGGTTGAACTTCAGATGTTGCTCTTACTTCCCCAGATGGACAACACACACACATGGGCAGCAGGTCCACTGCAGTGGAGTCATACTCATCTCTTTCTCGCTCACACACACACACACACACACACACACACACACACACACACACACACACACACACACACACACACACACACACACACACACACACACACACACACACACACACACACACACACACACACACACACACACACACACACACACACACACACACACACACACACACACACACACACACACACACACACACACACACACACACACACACACACACACACACACACACACACGACCCCGCGCTGTTAAAGCCTCGGCCAACGCAGAAACTGCACGTGAAAAGAACAAAGTGGAGACAGAAGCAAACGCATACCAACAGGAAAAGTGACTCAAGCACTCAACTGAAAACAGCGACTTCAATAAATACGATGTAAAAGTAAAACTACCGAATGCAGTACGAAGCAAAAAGGTGCTCACACATAACAGTGATTTCCATTGTATTTCTCTTCTGTTCAATCACAATGTATTTTGTTCAAACGAAACACTGTAAACATCTCAGTTGTGAACAACCGTACTATATTCAATATGCAGGTACCCGCTCATTGAGCTACTAAAAACCTGTGAAGGAGAAGTTGTTGCCATTATTCCGCAGTAAAATATTTAAAAACAGACACATTAATCAGGCGGTGTTTCTTTTCTATTCACTCTCGTCACATGATGTTCACTCTTTAATGCATGAACTCTCTTTGGTTCACACAAGGACTGTTTTAGTGGTATGACTCAACATAACTGAAACTAGGAAGGAGTGAAAGTTCAAACTATCAAAGACAGAACAGTATGTACTTCTCGGCTTTGCCGATCATGTGTCCACACACCTGACATTGTGCCGACGTGTGCGTGGTTGGCTTTCTTGAGCAGTTTGGTGTATTTGATGACGCCTGCCAGAGGAACTCTGGCATCGCCGCGGTAGGCCGTCAGCAACATCGATGGATAACGCTGTCCCACACAAACACAAGCACGCGGACAGTGAATAGACCAGTTTACATGCGGTTGCTCAGCAAAAGCTGTTAAAAACAATTAAGGTGTGAATATGTGAGCAAAATGAAGTTTTAAATAACATTTGAAATTGTTTAAAGACTGCAGCACATGGCCTGTTTACCTGAGGAGTAATGTTCTGAAGAGGACAGTAAGAGGCGATGATACGTCTGTGCTTTGGGTTTCCCTCTGGGTCCCCCCATTCATCTCTATCCTCTAAAGTTAGTGGCAGGCTTTGGTTCTCCATAGTCCCCAACACATCCAAGAAAGGCGCCTGAACACAGAAGAAAAACACAGATTTTGATGAGTTTTTATGTGTCTGACAATAGCAGGACGTTCCTAAACTGAGAAGCCTGAATGTCTCACCTGCAGTGTGACAGCCCGCAGCATGTCGGGCTGCCTGTTGCACAGCGCTCCCGCTGGCACGGCCCCAGCACTGCAGGCTGTGAGCGCAGTGAGCGATGGAACAGAGACACCCAGAGAGAAGAGATGAAGGAGGCAAGATTTAAGGTCTTCCACTCCTTTCTGCTTCCCCTCCACACAAGCCTGTCTGTGCCAGGAAAGGCCTCGCTCGCCTCCACCCCTATGGAGATTCACAACAGCATATGAAAAACAAACTGCAGGAAAGTGTTGGTTTTATTTGATTTCTTTTTAGAGATGACACACTACCGTATGTGGCAGTAGGCCAGAACCCAGCCCTGCTCCAGCAGCAGCCTTCTCTCTGGACAGAAGTCCATGTTGAGATCTCGGCCATAGGCTCCATACACACTGACCAGCAGTGGCGCTTGTCCTAAACCCGCCACAGGCACTGAATGAAACAGTGTCACTGGCACCAACGTACCATCCTACAAGCGGAAGACAGAACACACTTAAAACAGACACTACAATTATGATAATTTTTTTTTAAAAAGCCTTGGAAACCTATCACTATGATATCTCTGTGTTCGATGTGGAAGTATCGACGTTTAAAGAAGACACGTTCAGTGAGTTTTAACCAAAATGTTAACCTCACAACAGATGATCTGTACATGTGTATTATGTTGAGTTTTCTCACTTGGCTACAGGCTTCTACACGTGTGGTGATGGAATGGGCTTGATTCTGTAAGGATGCCCCATCGCTGCTGCCTGATAACAAGAGGCCGCTCTCAGGGTACAGACGGTAGGGCGCCGGAGGGCAAACTGGAGAGGAGATCAGGAACTCCAGCATATCTTGTTGGTCTGCCAAGCCGGGTTTCTTGGTCTCAATGGCACAAGCCCAGGAGGGGAGCTGGAGTATGAGGGATGGACAAATAACACTGAAATATAATCTATATAACAGAACCAAGTCAAAATAAATGACTGAAAGTAAAAAACAAACAAAAAACAAACAACCAACTCTTTACCTGTACTGTGTATGCTTCCTTGTCATCAGTCAGAGGAACGACTATCAAGACAAGTTCATTGACTGGGGTTCTTGCGACCAACACACAATGGTCTCCCACAACGTCCATGTCTCTGATTGCAGTGCCAGGATCAGGGCTAAACAAAGAGACCCAGGACAACATGGATGTTTCTGAGACGGGGGCCTTCACCACCTGGAGAGCAAACACATAAATCTCCTCAAATATAAGAATAAAAACATTGTTTTTTTTAACCAAACAGCAGCAATTTGCTCCTCCTGTTATAAATGTTGGGTACCAAAGTACAAAAACCATACAAGGGGTTTCATTAGGCATTTCAAGCATTTAAATTCTTCTTTTTTTCCCCACAAATATTCATGTAATTATGTGTATTTACAAAATGTATAAACTATACCTGATATTCCTGCCCAGGCCCTGTATTAGCCAGGATGATAAGCTGTGTTTTCCAGTGTTCCACATAGTACAGGAGGTCCTGCTGACGAGGCTGAACCACAGTAGGCTCAAGCTGGGACGTTGCCAAATGACTTATCAGCACCTCCGAACTGGTCCTGCTGTTGCAGTTGATGGTGAGGATGTGTCGGTCTCTGGACAGGGCGACTTCCACAAACACACTGGGAAGAGGACGGCGTTTTAACTGGAGACACTACAGGAGGCGGGGCAGCTTACAAGTCATGTTGCTCACACTTACTCAGGCAGGGTTTCCTCATACACAGAGGTTATCCGACTTCCACTGGAGGTCAGCTCTAAACGAAACACTGAGCTTGAACGCAGGCCCTCCAGGGTCGTGTAAAACAGGACCTCATCAGATGCCCACTCTTTGCACACAAATAGACACAATTATTTGAGATTCAGTTCAGATATACGTGTGAAAACTGGAATATATATATATATATATATATATATATATATATATATATATATATATATATTAATGCACAAATGCGAACAGAAAAGTTTTAAATTTACCAAA
This sequence comes from Lipophrys pholis, assembly GCF_963383615.2. Taxonomy (NCBI): domain Eukaryota; kingdom Metazoa; phylum Chordata; class Actinopteri; order Blenniiformes; family Blenniidae; genus Lipophrys; species Lipophrys pholis. Next base: position 5,896,852 of record NC_137642.1, on the reverse strand, counting down.
ACTAAAGACTTTCTCCAGCGTGAGCCTGACGTGATGGGAGCCCAGAGGGAGTGGATCTGTCTCTTCCAGTCTCACAACCACACACCTGGGACATAAAAAGTATGCCATGTGTGCTATAGCACAGCAAGACAATTGCGTACAGTTTTTACCTAATTTACCTGAGCTTTTCACTGTGGCTACATTTTAATGTAGCAGCGAGGTGCTTTTCCTGCGGGGACAGACGTACTCTCTGGAGTGACCACTGAAACGTCTCTTTATCATCATATCCGGTCCCCATCTCTCCTCCAGTGACTTCTCCTAAATCCAACACCTGCTCCGGGACCTGCCCACCTATAAACAGACAAATGAGTCATTCAAACAATCTACAAAGTCACAGTTAGTTCTAATGGATTACATGTGAAGCAGCCGGTATTGAAAGTGTTTGTCTCTTTAAGAAGAGAATTAAGTGTTTCTGCTCACTCTGCTGGTTGTTCAGCCTGTAGATCCCGTCATTTTCAACGAGATACATATGTTGATGTCCATAGATCTGTTACAAGAACAAGACAAATCCCACTCATGTCAGACAGATAGGCACAGTCTGTGCCTCCGTTTATTTCTCTACAAATTGTTTGAACCAATAAATATTTAATTCTCAAACCTCTTTGGGAAAGCATTCCAATTCAGAATGGATTATTTAAAATACAAACTGGCCTCACCACTGTGTGATCTGCTGTATCGGAAAACCTGTGATAAGTTGCCTTCAGTCTCCTCCTGAAATACTTCTGCAGGTCCTTGTAGCCCTCCAGTACAGAGCTGTAACGATCAGCCGAGGAGGATGAAGAGTCCTGAAATCCAACAGAGTTAATCATGAAAAGAGTTTAAATGACTGTAACCCTGAGCTGAGACCGTCATTATTGTTCCAATCAAGACGCTTTCCTGTGAGTCAAGTCGAGGGAAGAATATAGTTGAATGTGAATGATGATGAATATAATTTAACTATTCGGTGAAGGAACCTGCAGCTAAACTTCTGTTTTGATTCTGAAAATGTTTGACCATGTCAAACAATGAGAAGGTCCCAATACAGGAGTGGAGTTTGCGTGTTCTTCCTGGAAGTGCGCAGGTCTTCTCTCAGCCTCCCTCATTCCAAACAGGTTGACTGAAAGCTCCACATTGCCTGCAAGTGTAAACAAGAGTGTGTGGTTGTCTATCTTTCTGTTCGCCATGTGATGGACCGGTGGCCCATCCAGGGCCTACCCTGCCTCCGTCTCCATAGCCAGAGAGGATCGACCCCGGGGTCAGAGAGGATGGACTGATGATCATGTTATAAACAAATCCAAAAATGAAATGGTGGTTGCTGATACAAAACCAGCACGTGGGGGGCTGTCCCCAGCAGTCCAAGTCACAGCCTCGTCCTCACTGTTAGATGCTTGCAGAAATCATATTCAATTGAAATCTAAGGAAGTGGGTGGATGTTCCAATTCCGAAAACTGTTGTAGATCGATTAACAATATTAATTATGCATTAATAATGTGGTAGTTATATATCATCATCATGGATGACTCTGTCCGGGCTCGAGGAGAGGAGATCAGCTGGACACACTTACCGACGTGTAACGGCGTTGAACAGACGAGCAGAGCCTCGTTATCCTGCTGTAAACTGCGACCTGAGCTGGTGAGAAGAGACGGAGAGACGAGAGGAGGACGGCCATGGAGGAGATCTAACGGCTGATCACATCCATCAATGACAGATGAAGTGCCTCTCAACAGCTAAATGCCAATGGACGTTTTAAATACGACGCACCGCATGTAACCTTTATCGGGAGTGTATTTTCGGTAAAGCTTAAGATATTTAGTTACAACGCACGTGTATGATTTCCTAAACAATCCCCGTGAGTCTTTTGACGTCGGTAGCACCGCCAGCCCAAAGTAATCAAGGCCAGACCCGCACCGTGAGGTTTTTAAATGAAACATCGAGTCGTCATCGCATCGGCGATCGCTTAGTAAGCCTGAAGAGGCGTGTGTGTACGGAAGTAGCATTGTGGATGTAACAGGTGATCGCCGTCAAGTCGTGTCATTTTCTTTTTTTTTTTTTTTTTGTTGTTGAAGAAGACGTCTTTTTTGTATCGCAACGCTGCTACCGATCACTGTGACCGCTGCACGACCGGGAGGGTTTGTTTGTACTCACAGACTGAGATGGAGAGGGAGACCGCCGGCGCCGCAGAGAGGACCGAGCCGGCTACTGCTCCTCTGAGAGAGAGAGCTCATAAAGAAACCTCCGGGGCTGATTCCCCAAACACACAGGCTGCAAACTGCGGTGCGGATGTCGCCAGAGCCCGATGGACCCTGCTGAGACAGGTACAGTGCGTCTCATCTGAGCCTCTCGTGGCTTTTATTGTTATTTATACGTGTTGCTTCTTGAGGGTCTTTAGATTTGAGTCGTAGCACATCTACATGTAGGTGATTGTGGAATCCTATGAAAACACAAACGCAAACAGCCTTTCTCACCTAATTTCCCCTGCAAAGCATCCTTTCTTTAGTATTTATCCTGAATAGAATAGAATAGAATTACTTTTTAAATCCCAGAGGGAAATTCTGTTACAGCACTGCTCCACATAGAAAAGAAGAAGTTAAAACAGCAATAGGACAGAACATCATATATGTGTATATATATATATTTACTGGTATGACTCGGTTGCTCAAGCTGTTCCTGCTGCTGACCAGGACATCATGGAGGAGGTGAGAGACATTGTTCAGGATGCATCTCAGTTCAGACCAGGTCCTGCTCTCCGAGACCAACTCTACAGACTCCATCTCCACCTCCACCACGTCACTGGCCTCTCTCATGAGTTAGTTGAGCCTGCTGCCCCAGTATGCAACAGCACAGAGGGCAGCACTGACCACCACAGACTCATAGAACACCTCCAGCATAGAGTGAAATATGTTGAAGGACCTTCCTGTAAAGAGCTTTGGTGTTCCTCTCCCAGTCCAGTTTATTTGTCTATGTATACAAGTTCAACATGGATTTCTATTGAGCATCTTTGGATTGGAGTCCACTCGGATACTATGAAAACATAAATACAGACCGTTTATCTCACTATCGACCTAAGTTGGCCCGTAAAGTACTTGCTAACTAAAACTCTTGATCCATCATCCATGCTGTAGGACAATGTGTTGGTACTGTGTTTTCGTCTGATTGAGCTCAACACCAGCATTTCTTTTCCAGCAAGATTGGCCTGATCTTTGACCTAGTTTGTCAATAACTTGCACATAGATAGCCATTGCTTATAACTATCAGAGCTGTGTGAGGGGATATTTTTATATTATTGGAATCAATCATACCTGGAACTCCCCATCTAGAACTGTTGTTGATTAATAAAACTGAGCATGTATTTTCAAAAAGATCCTATAGATATTATGGGACAGAATAAACACAACTGTATGGACAGATAAAGAAGAAACTGACCACTGTCCCTTTCCACATAGATCCCATGCAACTTGGTCCGACCACTTGTCTACACTTTCAGCTCTTTCACTGGTTTATCACACAAAAGACAGTCTGCTCCACTTTATGGAGAGAAATCATACAGGCGATTGAAGGAACACTTTTAATGCCTCCTCTAGTATTTGTATGTAAATGTCTGTGATGCTGGGTTCTCGGTGCGAGTCTCTTGAAACCTGCATGTGGCAGAGAGGACTGCACCCTATCCATTAAGGTAGAACTCTGACATTGTTTGCATCTTGATTCTCTCTAATATATACTTTTAATTTAATATTTGAACTGGTTAAAGAGTTCCAGTCAACACAGAAATTCCCTCAACAAGCAGTAGCCCCCCTTTGCTATTTGTCTTTCCCTCAGTATCTGTTGGGCTGTCCATGGACAGTGCCAGAGGGCTTTTGCATTTTTGCCATAGATGGAAAGAATACAGCTCTTGCACTGCACTGACAAGAAAAGCTCCCTGCAAAGGGGCCTTCATGTATTCTTCACTCTGCAGTACAGGCAGTACAGCTGAACAATACAGACAGAATCAGAATTGACTTTTTCTTTAGCCAAAGCCTCAATATTGACATCTAAAGGGATTGACATAACCCATTATTGTCATAATTTTCTAAAACTGCCTTTAAAATAGTCAGTATATCTAATCATATATGATGGCGAAGTCAGTACGTCAGTATAATTCATTTGTGTATTAAATGGCAAAGAAATCTATTCACAAGCCCTCGTTCATCAGAAGATGAATGAGGGCTTCTGGCCTATACTGAATTATATTGAGTGAACATCTAGATTTGCCCTGGACTTGTTGGCTTGTACAGCACATGGCAGATACAGAGACATGAGCAATCATCAATTTACAGTTGAGGATTAGAGCAGCGGGGTCTGGAGAACCCCTGTCCTGCATGCTTTAGCTATATCTCCCTGCTGTTGGCAAACCTGATTGCACTGACAGGGTTTTGTTCGGACTTTGGTGGTGACATCATAATTCAGGTGTGCTTGAAGCAGGGAGATAGTTATAAGATGCAGGACAGGAGCTCTCCACTACGATGAATAATTTAGAGTCAGTAAGTGGGAGGAAGCCAGACGACTGTGAAAACAAATATAATGCAAAAGCATAGAATTCTGACCTGGACCTTCGCCTTGTGAGGCCACAGTGATAACTACCACTTCACCACGCTGCCCAGGAAATAAATTATTGACAGCTACAATATATTTTGTACAACATTTAACACGTGTGATACTCGAGATCGGCATGGTGGAGGAGTGGTGAGTGAGAGGATATCTAGTTTTCGTTTGTTCTTGGGAGCTTCCCTGTGTTGATTTTGCCTGATTTTACGAGTGTGTGGTGGGTTTTCACCTCCAGTCCTAGACCTGTGGACTCGAAACCCACTGTGTTACTGTCAGTGTGTGTGATTATCTGCATTTGCCCATTAATGAACTGGTGATCTGTCCAGGATGTAACCTGCCTTCACTCACTGTCACCTGGGATCAGCTTCAATGCCCTGCAACCCTAAACTGGATAAAGCGGAATAGAAGATTATTGGTTGCAAAACTCATGTTTAAAGATGTCAGATATATTCAGCATGCTGTGCAAACGTTTTCAGCATGGGTGGGAATATATCTCAATAGAGAGCATACTGTAATGTATTAAAAAAAAAAAAAAAATCATATAAAGTGAATGGACTGAAGGGAAATTTCATCATCATTTAGCTGGTGTCTTCATCCCTGATTCTAATGACCATGTCATCAGGAGCAGGTGTGTCGCAGTAAGTCGAGACCTAAAATATCCAAAGGACCAAGATTAAACACTCATGATCTAGTATACCCACGTTTAGTCCTCGGAACAACATCCTTTGAATTGCTTTGTCTAAATCAGCAGAGCACCGTCTCTCACCACCGCACGCTAAGACCCTTTCTCTGTTCGACTAAACCCGCAAAACAAACAGGACGTAATAATCCTGCACAGATTCTGAGAACAACTGATACCGAAAGAATTCATGAGTGAGTGCTGAATATGAACTCTGCTGTTGTTTCTGTCTCAGGTGTTGCGTCAGAAGCAGGTGGACAGTCCCGAGGTCAATCAGGTGTCTGTCCGCAGGTTTGCCACGTTTGACCTTTTCAGCAGGAAAAGGCTCCTGGGACACGACCACCGCGATACCTCAGATGACCAGTGGGTGGAGTACAGAAGTGTTTACTTTCCTGACTACAGTGCCTTACTCAGGTACTATATGAATGGGTTGGAGGCACAAAGGGTTATTTTAGATCACCTCAGAACATTATTCTATTTAAATACATTTTTTTACTCTGTGATATTGCTTCTGTCACCATAAATAAATGCACAGTCAAAGTATTGATGACTTTACCTAAAAGAGTCTTGGATAAAGTCTATTGCAAGTTTAGAGCAGGGGTGTCAAATATAAGGCTCGTGGGCTCAAACAGGCCCTCAAGAGGCCGCAATCTAGCCCGCCAAGTCACCAAGCAAATGGTAAAAATTGATTTAAAAAAAAAATAATAATTGATTAACTACCACTCGGACCCGAGCTGCGATATGAGTGATGCTTCCAAGAAATGTATTAAACTCGCTGTGAGAAAACTCGCCCCAAAGCCGTGCCCTCGGGGTGAATTTGTAAAAACAATCATAATGCAACAGCTATAGAAGTTTTTTTCTGACACTTCAAGGTATTTTGCACCTGAAGGTTTCATTAATGTTGGTTTTATGTTGAGATTGTTGTCATTTTCCATAGTAATTGTTTGGTTTGCAGACATATAGACACTTTCCTCACATAATACATCATAGCAAAGAAAAGCTTAGAAGTTTGAATTTAAAGGTTATTTTGGAACTATTTTACCACTTCAGCTCACTCAAGATGAAATTGACTGTTTGTTGATCCTGAACTAAAATGTGTTAGAAGTCTAGAGCCATAAATCAGAAAAGCAAATTTTTTTTTTCCATTCAAAACTGTACTATGTTTCAAATACCTAATTTATATTTACATTTGACAGGAAAGTATAGAAACGTGTAAACATGTTTCCAACTGTACTTGTAAATGTATTTCCTTTTCAAGTCTTTTTTTTTTTTATTTTTTATGTCTTTTCCTTTTGTGTCTCAGGGACAATCTGGGTCCTCTCAGAGTCAATGAAGTGCTCAACAGCTTTGACAACACCGGCAATGTCTGTAAGTACAACTGTAATTCACCGTAATACTTGATTCCATCGTGTCTATGATGTGTTGGTGGGTTTATGCAAGCAAACATGTGATTGTGTCAAAAGTGGAGTTTGTTTTACTCAAACTGCTCTACGGCTTTTATCCTTGACACCCGCGCACGCACAAGTTTGGGTTAACCTCACGCTGTGTGCTGTTAGTGTTTGATTGATGGTTTGATGCAGGTGGTTTGATTCCATCCCTTTGAATGGGAGTGTGTCTCTTGTGTGCCTTCTACAACAGTTTATCATGTACTCATTCCTCCCAACTACCTTCAGATGTCCTTTAGAGGGAAAGTGGGCTGCAGTCTTCTTATTGCCTCAGTCGACAGTGATGAGTGGTTTGGGGGGGAAAGGAAAGAACATGACTCAAACCGGGATTTGCCCATGCTCTATGATATGGAGCCGAGCTGTGGCAGCCTTCTTTCTGACCTTCATTCTCCACAGCAGTTTTGAAGTGCCACGCTTGATTGAGTTTACTTTAGTTTTTATTTTATTTTTTTCTTCCTGCTTTGTACAATTACTATTCATATGTTTCAACAGTGTATAATCAGTCAGAGAGTCAAAGTAATAATAAGAGATTTACACAAAATATAATGAGTAATTTCCTTGTCTATGGAACTTCCCAACCCCACTGACACTATTCTCTTAATATCAACCCAAGGAATTTGAGTTTTTTTAAATCAGGCAAACAATTGTAATCTACGCTAAGCAAGCATAAAGTTTAAATATGATGACTGATTTCCTGTCATGACGATGGACATAACAGAAGCCAGACGGTAGCGGTACTCTATATCTGAGCCTAAATACTTCTGTTGTTTAACAGTACTAGTTCACTATATAGTATATTTATTTAGGTTACAGCGTCTTTTAACAAGTGTAAATTGTGTTTGATTTGTTGTGATGAGTACCCATTTTTGTGGAGGTTCTCCTTCACTAACACTTGATCGGCCGGGAAAGGTCAAAGGTCACCGTTAACCAGCCAGATGGTTCCAGAGGAGTTTGGGTCAGAGGTGAACATCATGACTGGGAGCTACTTCACTGCACATTGGAGTTGGACTATAGTCGAAGAGTCATGACAGAGTGAAATGGCAACTCTCATGACAACCGAGCAGAATGAGTAATCCCTCTCTTTACACGCCAAGAGGATAAATAGTTTTTCAATACAAACTAAGAGATCATCAGCGGTTTACGTTGTGTCACTCCAGTGCTTTTCGCCGTCCTCATTCATCCCTTTATTCTTTTTCCCTTGTAGAATAAAATTGTCAGTCGCATAAAGACTTCCTCCTTCATACATCTCCAGCTACTTACCCCCTTATCCGCATTCCTCCCTCTCAATCTACCCCTCTCACCGCTGCTCCTCTTTCTTCCTCCCACCCCTGCATCCCTCCGTCCTCCCAGCTGGAGTCATGCTTGGCCAGATGGGTAACTGAGTTCCTGACTTGGCCGGTGGATTAGCACAGCCGGAGATGAGAGCGCAGAGGAGGGGAGAGGAGGAAGAGGGGGAGATGGTGGGTGGGCATGCCAGAGGTGGAACGTGTGTGTGTGTGTGTGTGTGTGTGTGTGTGTGTGTGTGTGTGTGTGTGTGTGTGTGTGTGTGTGTGTGTGTGTGTGTGTGTGTGTGTGTGTGTGTGTGTGTGTGTGTGTGTGTGTGTGTGTGTGTGTGTGTGTGTGTGCGTGCGTGCGTGCGTGCGCGCGCAAAGGAGTGGAGAGCCACTGTGAAGGGGACCTCGTTCCTCAAACAATAGGGCAGCCATCGCCCTCCTGTTCTCCATCTCATGTTTGGGACTAGTAATGCGTGAGATCAATTAGGATTGGTTGAGAGGAGGCTCTGAAAGGCCCAGAGGTGACCCTGTCAGAGCTCTGGGGTATATTTTCGAGGGTGGGGATGAAGAGAAACCCCTTCTAAACACAGAAAAACACACACACATACTGAGGTATTTGTGCTCCTCACAAAGATATACAGTCATGAACAATGCTCCCTAAAATCTACTGTGACTGTGCTAATAAACACATTCATGTCACCCACCATCACTCCCTCTCCACCTTTCCTGCTGCCTTGATAATCCTCCACCCCTGAGGTGTGGACAAGCTCAAATCCTGGGGGTCCTTGTCCTCCTGAATAGCAGGCTAAAAAGCCTGGCCGGATTAGCACACCGCCTCCAAAATGTGTGGACTCAGCTTAAAATTGCTACCCCCCCACCCAGCATGACCCTCTCTCCTGGCTATTGTGTCTCCAGCACCACTGTGCACGTACGTGAACAATATGTTGATTCTTGAGGTGGAGATAAGCTGGAGTCAATGGTTTCATTTCAAGACTTGAGGAGCAGGCATGGCGTGAGGATTTTAGGAAATTGAAAGTGGATTTTGGAGGAGAGAACATTTGATCTCTCAGACAACACATAGTTTTTAGTATCTGTAATGTTGGTACACTTCTGCTTTAATAAGACACACCAATGTCCCACCTTTTCCACATCCCATAGTTATAAATCGAGATGAGACTTCCTCTAAGATCCCAGGAGTGTGAGAAATGGCCGCCTTCGGCCAGGTAACAGGTGACCATCACCTGTAGTTGCACAGACAGAAAGCACTCCCTCTGGTGGTAAACCCGAGGTCATGAAATGTCATTTTTCTCCTTGTTATTCCTCTTCAAAAAGTGATCAGGTTCAGCTCTTTCACTTTGAACTGTTTGAACTCTGAACTTGCGACCTTCCTGCTTCTTTAGCTGGCCGCGGGTGAGAAGACTTTGTACACTCGTTTGGAGCTTTAGCAGCGCTTGTTTCCTGCTAGAGCTCAGGATTGTGGGACACAATACAGACCCTTTGGGGGATGTGTGTGTGTGTGTGTGTGTGTGTGTATGTGTGTGTGTGTGTGTGTGTGTGTGTGTGTGTGTGTGTGTGTGTGTGTGTGTGTGTGTGTGTGTGTGTGTGTGTGTGTGTGTGTGTGTGTGTGTGTGTGTGTGTGTGTGTGTGTGTGTGTGTGTGTGTGTGACAGATTTACACAGTTTAGTTCAGGCTTGTTGATGTGTCAGGGCTTTTACTTAGAGGGCGAGGTGAGGTGTTACTTGTTGAGTTCATGCTTCAGGCAAAGGCCACAGTGACAAACTAAAAAACACACAAACTGAACATGGTGACATTTATCCCTCTAATGGCGAGATTCATATTGAGGCCACCTGGATTTATTGTAGTTTTACCACATCTTTCCGTATCTCACAACTGATTGAAACTCTGTGTGAATCTTGTCCATGATTGGACAGTCAGAACCACAAGAACACTGCTATGTGGGCTTTTTTTCTAGAAATCATTACAGGTCAAAAAGTTATATGCATGTCGCATCCTGTCAGATTCGAATAGCTGTCTGACTGACAACAATCCATTTTTACACAAGGACTAGTTAGTGTGGGGTAAGTAATTTATTTTCTGATGGTTCTTGGTAAACTGTGCCTGCAGGGAATGAATGATAATCAAACACAGCGCCCTCGGAAGCAACGGAAACACGACAGAGCGTTTGTGTGTGTCCGTGATTAAGAGCCAAGCGTCCTAATGAAGGAAAGCAGAGCCTTCTTCACTACAGCTGTCATTGTCTGAATGGCTAGCAGTCTTTCAGCCTCTCAGTCATCCCTATTATCACCCACCGACTTCGCCGATCACCCCCGCTGGTAAATACTATAAGCCCTGGATGTTTTGAGTGTTGTGAGGGAGGGCAGTGTCGAGGGTAACTGGTCATTTCTGTGTGTGTACCTGATGTTTGTCAGGGCCTGCCTGTAACTGAAGGATGTATTTGTGAAGAGGAGAGCGATATACATAACGCGGTCGTCAACACAAATACCCTGTCAAATGAACCGAGCGCGTCTTGTCATGACAGCCTCATGTTCTTGTCGCCTCCTGTTGAAGTGTAGG
>NC_137642.1:5878781-5881281 GCF_963383615.2 Lipophrys pholis | reverse complement strand
TATACAGTTATGATATACACTCTCACACGAGTCATATTTGTGTGTTTGATATTGTATTTAGGTTTTTTATAAGCGAGGACAACTCAGTATTGAAATGGTTTGCACCTCTGTGTGGAGTTTGCATGGTCTCCATGGGCACAGGTGAGTCATATCTGGATCCTCTGGCTGGTTTCCACAATCCTAAAACATGTTTGTTTGGTGACCTAACGACTGTAAATTAGCCCTGAATTTGTGCATTGTCTTTTTGTCTGTTAGCCTTACACACAGATTTAAATGGCGTTTATTGTCTGAATCAAAAGTTGAATGCTTCCATATTCTACACTGATTAATCCAACTTCATGTCACAGGGTGCTGAAACTTCTCATGGCTGACCAGGCACAGAGAGATAAACAGTCAGCCACTTTGAGAAATTAGAGTAACTAATTTCATTTAAATGTATGTTTACCACGAGACCTCCGTGTGGCATTAGGTTATATACAAATTATGTACTTGCTTAAATTCAATGTCCTTCCAACACCTTGTTTACTTTGGTGAACAGAAATCGAAGAAAAAAAAACTGAAAATGGTAAATAATATTTAGTAATATATTAAAGTCCTCATTTCAGTGTCATTGTAATTTGAATTTATTTGGTTTTTGGCCCAAATATTTCTGTCCGTATTTCTTGCAATCTTTCAGCATTAAGCTTTTCTTAGCAGATGTATTTTGGGATAAGAGGGTCTGCTACAGACTAGTGATTTTCTCAGTGTGAGTAAGTGGCATAACACGGCCAAAGAAACCTTATTTTCTAATGCTAATGACAACTGGTAACACTTGTTAAAAAGGTGTTTGGATTGGGTAGTGGCTTAACATATCGGCGCTACAGGTTCTAATTTTCCTGATATTGGCAGCTGCATCTTCCCTCACTGATTTATTGCTTTCCACCCTCTCTGCTGTGCTTCCTCCCTGCCACTCTGTCTCCCTTTCCCTCTCTCTCTCCACCCACCAGTGATTGCACAATCTTTCTATCACCACCACAATCATAACAGCCCGGATTCTGTGCCAGTGTGTGACCACCACCAGTCCACACACACACACACACACACACACACACACACACACACACACACACACACACACACACACACACACACACACACACACACACACACACACACACACACACACACACACACACACACACACACACACACGTGTCCTCGAGGAGAAAATACAGTTGGAGCTTTTATGCTGCTCTCCCAAGTGGCTGTTTTGAAGCACAGCCACAATGGAGGGCCTAATGTGGATTTGTTTAGAGAGCCGGTTAATTGGAGTAGGATGCTCTAATTGCACCTCTTTCATGGTGTGTGCCTGTAGGTTTGTGTGCGCGTGTGTGTGTGTGTGTGTCACCTGGCCTTTGTTTGCACCATGTGTGGGAAAACATTTGCTCAGCTATAGCTCCACCACGCAGACACTACAAGCTATATAACACACACACACACGAGGGGTGTGAAGAGTCTAAGTACAGTGCAAGAGAGAAGGGATGTATAAATGGTGCACCTTCTAATAAGTATGAGATTCACATTGTGTCAAAACAGAACTCGAGTGTTGGTGTGCGTCTGTACAGAGCCTCTCTGTCTCTTTTTGACTGCGTTGTCCCCCAGTTGGGGGTGCTCTAAGTCTTCATATGGCTCATGAGTGTTTCTGTGTGTGTGTACACAAATCTCTGGCCATGTTTCCCATCAGTGTTGCATTGCCACAGTGTTTGTTTCTCCTGTTTGTTTTTTTTCAACAGGTGAACTCAGATACATGTAGGAAGTTTCACATTAATACACGACAGGTGGGGAGTAACATCAAATTACCCATTCAACTTCCTCACTGAAGCAGAAATAAAGAAGTGGAGTTTCTAAAATGTACTGAAGTAAGAATTAACATGAATTTCTAACTGTTTCGTTTTTTGTTTTTTTTTACTTTATTGTGGTAGTGATGCACATCTTCACACACACTACTGTTATTCTAATACCATGTTAATCGTCATATCTATCCGGAGGGATGTGTTTCGTTGTACCACCTGTAAAAATATGTGAAAAAGAGGAGAAGAGAGTTTATTAGACCTGTAGATTCCATCTAAAAGGACCCTTCCACAACATTGAATAAGAAATAAATTGCTGTGAAATAAAACAATTTCAGTGAAGAAAAACTCATTATTTATCAAACTACACATGAAGCTTCTTTCTCCATTCTTCCTTTTGAGTTTTGAGTTTTCCGTCAAAGTCTCAGTCTCAGTCTCGGCTCGCCGCCCACTTGCGATGATTGCGCGCGCGCGTGTGTGTGTGTGCTAAATGTGTGGGTACCTCTGTGTGAGAGGAAACACATGGCGTGCCCTAAGTGGGCCACAGGCCTACAGCTAATCAATGACCGTCATTTAAGCCCATTCTCATCCCTACAAACACATGCATACACACCACAGCGCTTTGCTGATCAATTGACCATAAGTGTCATTCACTTCTGCTCGTCTGGTAA
>NC_137642.1:5871281-5873781 GCF_963383615.2 Lipophrys pholis | reverse complement strand
CAAGTGACTCCAAAACAGCGCCGATCCGTGGAGCACGGACTCCACAAAGATCTCAGAAGGTCTGCTGCGGTAACTGGCACCGAGGAATGAGCAAAAGCAGTGACGGAGGGCCGACGTGCATCACACTTGGTGTTTTTAAACCCAGACCACAGATGCCAGAAAGCTTTGTCATGTAACTGAATATGTTTGTCAACCATTTTTGGGCAGTGATGCATCATGTTGGGGAAACGAGGTCTTCATCAATCACAAAATATCTCAGCCAGTAATTATATCAAGGTACACAGTATATCAAGGTGGAACAGTGCCATTATAACCTTTAAATTGAACTTTTAAAGTTTTTCTCTCTTGTGGTGCAGCGTATGCATGATGGAAATGTCTATATTTTTGCAAAACTAAACATTTACTATGGAAAAAGATTACAATCATAACATAAAAACAATTTTTAGGAAACCGTCTGGTGCAAAATAGAGTGGAATGTCAAAAAACGTCTCTTACCGCTGTTGCATTATGCAACAAGTTCTGGAAACCTGTGGCTGCCAGCACAGTAAAGTTTACATTTAGAGGCCACCTTTCCTGGTGCATCAATGAGCCTCGACTGTACAAAACACTATATTAACATGACACCTAAAAGAATAGAAGAGGTTTTTGTGTAAGTCTGATTAAAACTAGATGTTAAACATGTTAACTCAACTCAAATCAAGGTTTTTAAAGTAGGAATACCACACAGATAATAGGAACGAAAGTCGATTGCTACTATAAACATGACACGTGGAAACTGATGGACTTTCTTTGTTCAGTGATGCAGAAACACACTTCAGGGTTGCTAAACTATAAGCTCCTTATTGACTATTTTTGTGGTCCACGACGTAAGTCAACCACAAATGACACAATACTGACAAACTGAAAGCGTGTGTATCACCACCTGTTGACGACATACAGCGACATTGAATAGCACAGGTATGGATGGGTGGTTTGGTCTGAAGCGCTGCTCAGTTTAGTGCTTATTGAGAGCTGTAAGACTACTTATACAGCATTTATTAGCATTTATTTATTAGTATTATCATTTCCTTTAGAAAATAAAAACAAAGAAAAGAAAGTCCAACCGGATTAAAGTGTAGAGATCAAGCAGGACCAGAGTGAGAGGAGAAATGAAGTGAAGGATGATGAGTGAGAAGAAGATGGTGAAAGGACACCTTGAGAGAAAGAGCAGTGAGAGATGGGTCCTGACAGGAGAAGGAGACTGTCTCTGGATTTGCCTGCATCAAATCCAGTCGCCTGTGGGCATCATCACAACACGCACACACACACACACACACACACACACACACACACACACACACACACACACACACACACACACACACACACACACACACACACACACACACACACACACACACACACACACACACACACACACACAAATGTACACACAGATGCACAGTGATAACCCATCAGCGCTGGCCAAGTGTTGTTTAATCCAACCTGACTTGCACTCGACAGAAAAAGCAAATTCACTTCCACTCACAGTCTGAAAAACGGAGCGCTCTTCAGATAAATGGCAGCGCTCTGAATTACCCCCGTTTATGTGTGCATGTTTGTGTATGTGCCTGTGCCCGCTGGCATGCACACGTGCACACACTCCACGGCTCATGTTTTTATTTTTGTGGTGATTTTTTATTTTTTTTTTAATCTTCCCCCAGTGTGTCTGTGCGTGTGTTTACATGTATTGGTGGTGACAAGCTCTTCAGCAGTACCCCCTTCATTGTGTGACAGGCAGATAGCTAGGCTGCTCTGCTCCCTATTGTTAGGGGGCTGTCATCAAACCCTGCCTGTACAGCCAGTTATACAGCCTGTATGTGCTGCGTACGACTGTGTGGGAGACAGTTTGCACTCTGTTGCACTTCTTCATATGTGCTAATGCAAACACATCAGCATGTTTTTTTTTTTTTTTTTTTACTTTTTTATTTGCGTGCTCATGAGTATTCTTCTCAAGCATTGCTGTGCATGTGAATACTGGTCGTGCGCAGGTGTGTGTTGGATTTGTTTATCTGCTCCACAATGGCAGAGAGAGAGAGAGAGAGAGAAGATCAGGGCTGACAAGCCATTGTTTAACAGACGGATAGTTCGGCTGGAGCGCTCTACTGTACTCCCCTCTCCTCTCCATTGTTATGTGACTTGTCATTAAGCCCTTGTTGCCCAGTCAAAATGTGCAGGAGTGCTTGTTAGCCACAGTGCTGCAGTTTGTGGAGAGGAGTAGGTGAGCCCAGCCCAGCACACACACACACACACACACACACACACACACACACACACACACACACACACACACACACACACACACACACACACACACACACACACACACACACACACACACACACACACACACACACACACACACACACACACACACACACACACACACACACACACACACACACACACACACACACAGAGACGGCGATACAAGAGGGCAGAAGCACAGAGTGGGCACTGC